>NW_008237221.1:2503087-2514408 GCF_000691975.1 Corvus brachyrhynchos | reverse complement strand
CTGTTGGGGAATAGGAGACACAGCACTGCTCTGGTTGCTTTGATACCTTACGTGCCGTGAAGTGTAGCTTCAAGTGAATCCTTCAGAAATTTAGTGCTTCTTGACAGACTTCCTGAGTGGATTCAGATTCCAAGCCCAACATCAGAGGTCTCTGGCCAAATGTAAAACAAAGGAAGATAAAAGGCAAAGAGTTTTTAAAATATTCCTTATACTCTGAAATGTTATTTTGTATCTTAACATTGATACATTTTGCAGCCTTTCAGTCTTCGGTTGCCCTACAGTCTTCCACTTGTATTATCAGAATAAAACTGTACAGAGCTTCAAAACTACTGTAAAGACATCACACATATAGTTATGCAGAACGTTGTAAAATAAAACATCACAGAACTTAAAGCAGGTAACTCTTTTCCTATTTCCCTCATTCAAACAACTGTCAGCTTGAGGCATGATCCAACAGTAACAGGAATAATTTAAGTAAACTTAAATCATGTGATTGACCTAAATTCCTATGATGTTTACCATTTACTGCAAGAGCTTCTTTGAGTGATTTTTGAATCACTTGAAGTTCATCACAAACTTAAAATTATTTCTCAGTATTTAGGCAGTATCTACTGCAGGCTGTAATCTAGCCAGCTGATAATGACTCTGCCAGGGAATAAATAGCAGCAAATCAGAAGTTTGGTAGGTCTGTTTCCCGAGGATTACAGTTGTAAAGAACATTTCACTTTACTTCAGCTGAAAAGAGTTGTTCAGGAAATGGGCACTTGGTGGCATTTGTTACTTAAGCATTAGCTAGTGGGATTTTGTGTTTGGTTTTCTTGGTCTTCTCCCCCCCACACACTTGGGCTTTATGTGAAAGTTTTACCATTCACAAAATGCTGAATTATCAGGCTTTGTGATCCCTTTCTACCAAACCTGGATGTAGTATGTGTCATGGTTTAGCATAGTTTGGGTTTTTCGTTAAGAAGGGCTTCATCAGCCACCACAAAACCCAAACTATGCTAAACCATATAAGTATGGAAAATAAAACATAGCCAGGCACACATTGTAATGAGAATTGGTTTGTCTTAGCTACAGAGGCAAGAAATGCAGAGGCTTCAAATCATGTGTGAATTGCCCTGCCCTTCTCCCCTCCAGCTGGAACAAATGCCTCTCATATCAAAACACCCAAACCCCTGAAAAACCCACTACATGGTTGACATTTCTACAGAAACTGAGGCTCAGGGTTTTGTTGGGTTTGAATAATTAGCAGGTAGCTGGTATTGCTTAAGCTCAGAGGCTGTAAAGGAGAACTTGCTGGCTTTGCTGCTGGTCTGTATGCCTGTATTCGAGAGATTTCAATTGTGCTGCTTTCATCTGACCGAGAAAATTTTTTAATTTTCACAGAAAGAGAGCTTATTTGAAACCTGACCCAAGTGTACTTCCTGCTGGACAGGCTGCAGGAATAAGGAAGTTGCCATCACACTTGTGCTGTGGCTGTATTTCTTCTTGCAGAGGTCTCTGTTCTGTGGTTTGGGTTTTATGGCCAGAAGATTCATGGAATTACTTTTTCTCCTTTCCCCTGACCTGGCCCCTTAGGGCTTCAGACAGAGTGGGTCCTACCTGCTGCTGAGGTCTTTCCCAGGCCAATGTGCCTTTTAGGCCCTTGTAGGTAAGACTGGGGGAAAGAGAAAATTATGTCAGATACATTATGGAATTTCCTGAATTTTCTGTTGTTTCTGTTTCTTTGTGTTTTAGTTACATTCATTTTCATGGGAAACTTGTATAGATATTGTAATTACAGAAATCTCCATGTCTTAGGTATTCTTATGAATTTTAAAGCAAAGATTTCTGGGGAAAAACACCCAGGATCTTTACATCAAAGAACTGGCTAATAAAGGCCTTTTCAGAATCATGAAGGGGAAAAGAAACAAATAAAGTGACTGGTTAGTGCCAGAGAGTTGTGGCTCAGCAGTGCAGTGCTGCTGAAAGGGGAGAAGTTGCAAGTAAAAACTCATGTAAATTATATAAAATAAAAATTCATATATTTTCTGGCCTAAAAAAATCAATTGTTTGAATCTTTGTAATTGATCACCAAAAGAACTAATGTGTGTGATAGTTATTTAAAAGGATTATTATTTATTTTAGAGAATCTGAGTGCATGAGTGCTCAAAGATGTACTCTGAGCTTATCTGCAAATAATAATTACTGTGATTAACTAGTAAGAAATTACTTAGTCATTGCACATTTTAACCTGGAGCTTTAATTCAAAAAAGCAGCACCCTTATTTATCTAACACTGATTTAAATACAGGACTGAATGAAGTTCATCAGAATGTTGATGAAAAGTGAAAAAACATCCTGCAGTGTATACATTTAAACTCTATTTATATAAGTGTAAAATTTAATATTTCATATATAAGGGATTATGTATAAAAAATGTAATTCAGCTGTGCTTGAACACTTTCATAAAAATACTTCTGAAATAATTGATAAAGGAATGTCTCCTTGAAGCTACAGAATTGCCAATACTCTCTATTGGCATGCTTAAGCAGTGATATCTGAATTTCCCAAGCATTGGTGTATTCATTTACCTAAAGCCATTACAAAGTAGGGAAGAACTAATGCCCCTACTTCACAGACAGATTAGACAGATTTTCTGAGGCCATGCAATAGTTTTTTGGTAAAGTGTAGACTAAAAGTTAAGCCTCAAATCCCAGAAAAGTATTTCATCTTTCAGATCATTCTCCTCTCCACAGCTCTTTATAGCAGAATAGAAACATTAAATCCTCCTTAAAAAAAAAGCTAACAAACACACATAAACACAACCCCTCCCCTCCAAACAAACAGACAAAAAAACCCCAAAACTCCAAAACCAAACTAAAACAGCCCCAAAACCCAACAAACAAACCCCCATAAGCACTGGAGCAGAAACAGTTGTCTGTATTGGTGCGCGTTGGCCTAAACTGATTCCATGATCAATGGAGGGAAAAAGAGAATTTTCAGGTTGTGATCCATCTATTCTAATTAAAGTATATAAAATGAGAGCCTGTAATTTCCATCCTCTTGGCCATTCTGCAGGAGTCTGCTGTAGATTGCAATTTTTTTCTGGAAGGACTGGTACCTACTCATTTAAAGCTCTAACAGAATCATGGCTACAAAGCCAAGTAAAATTGCAGTCATGTTGTTTGTGGCATAAATACAGAGTCTGGTGATCTAACGTGACTTGTGATTTATTTTTTGAACTAATAATTTGGCAAAGGAGCATTCTAGTGCTAGTATCATGCTCAAGTCTTAGACCTAACTCCTGCTTTTACCTACAACCCATCAGTTTATGCAGGATGTAATGACAGAATTTCAACATCTAACATAGAAGCCATCATTTCCCTTATCACACAGGTGTCTTGTAAGGATTAATTATTTTTTCAATTATTAGAAGATACAAGTGCCATGGAAATGTTATTATAAATGATCTGTGTCAAAGTCTGGAGTCTTATTTAAAAGGGCAGTTAATTAATTTCTAGTAATTCCCAGATGAAACATAGATTGATATTTTTAAAATCTCACATACTGACTGTATAATAAGATTTGGTTCTTTTTCAGATCCTTCCCTTCAAAATCAACTCTCTTTTCCAAATACCATGTGTTTGGAATTAATTTCTGTAATTTTTCCTGCAAGTTTGCTGTTTGTCTTCCAAATATTTACTCCCAGAACTTCAGTTCACTGCAATCAGTAAATAAAAGATGATGGGGCTGATACAAATTTTAAAGTGCATTCCATTTTTATTTTTCCATCATACTTATCAAATGAGAGAGCAGGGCTCATAGAAATTTAAACTTACTTTGTCTACCTTTGTGTGAGTGTATTGATGTAGACATTTCAGGACAGTGGAATAACATTTTTTTTTTTTTTAATGGAGGGAAAAGACCTCAGCTGACCTCAAGCAGCTGTCCAGCAAATGGAAGGTTGCTTTCAATGGGATTGTAAAGCAATGTTGTGGACATCAATCCTGCAGAACTCTATTCACTTGCATTTCTTAGGTTAAAAGTATTTTCTAGATTCGTGTGTTGGAGTTATAAATATATTGAATTGGTGCTAATGTGCTCAACTTTTGGCAGATGAAGATCATCATGTTTCTAAGAAAATCATCTTTAGATAATGACATAGCTTTATATACCAGCATATGCCTACAGAAAATGTGTTTAAACATCATTCACTGAAACCTCGAGTAACAGACTTATTGGCATATGAGCAAAATGTTCTCAGGCAAGGGAAGCTGATACACCCTGGTAGATCTATCAGCACTGATCACCCCGCTGCACAATTTCTGCCATCACTGGAGGTTGGCTGTCACTCTTTTGTTCCTGCTGGTAATGTCAAGGAGCTTCTGACAGCGGTAAAGATGCCCCAAATCTTGTGTCCCCATGTCTAGGCAACAGCCAAGTGGAGCAGGTACTGCCAGTAGGCACCACAGGACACAAGGTACAGAACAGAGCTTCCCACCCTGGAGATTCATTAGAAATTGAGTTTGTTGAGTAGACAGGACAGACACAAGACATGGTCAGACAAGTGTATTGGTCAGTCTGCTTACATGCTACCAGTCCCTACTACTCCTTTTTCCTAAACATCCCATAGTATGCCTTGGACAATGACAAGATGGCACCCATAAGGAGTCCTGCATCCCATAAGGAGTCCCACACCCCTGCAGACATGAACCCCTTTCAATCTGCAGGGTGATCCAGAGAGCTTCTCCCATCAACCGTCTGGTGGGTGGCACTCCTGGACATGATGGCTGATGGCTCAGTGTGATGGCCCTGGATGGAGCCAGGGCAGGGGCCCCTTGGCATTGATCAGGTTATTTGGGGTCATCCACCTTTCATTTTTCTCCATGTGTTTTATCCTTTATGTGTGGAGAAAAGCCAGGTTATCATATATCCCAATGTGTAAAATTGACCTTTTTTGTTTATGATGAGCTAATGGTGAATGCTGAGGAAGGACCACCCAGAACTCCTTTTGCACCAAAGGAAATGTTGTTTTGACCCATAGAATGGAAATGTGTCAGAAACAAAGAGAAAAACCAGCAGTTAGTTATGAAAACTAAAGATGATAAGTTACATCAACTGACAATAAAAATTATCCATGTGGGAGAGTCTGTTGTAGATGAAGGGTAGGCAAGCAGATATGATCATTCCAAAGAAGGTCAAGAATGGCTGGGAACACTTGAGACTTAAAAGTGATTTTTTAAAATAGTAACTTATACATGAAAGAAGCCAGCGTATTTGTCCTCTCTTTTCCTTTTTTCCTTTTTTCTTTTTTGAGGGTTGTTTTGTTTAAGAGTGGAAGCCAAATCTCTGAAATCAACTGAAATTACAGCAGTAGAGTTTATTGAATGCTGTGGAGTCAGAGCCTGGACAGTCCTGTTGCACTGTGGTTTCACAACAAGGATTAGGGAACAAAGTCATCAAAGTTTTGACCAAAGCAGACTCTGAAGCCTCCTTTTGCTTGATCAAGTTTTTGACAGTGCAAACTACAGGATGTTGTTTAACAATCTCTGCCACCTTCTCTGATTTAGTTCTTAAATGGTTTCAAAGCTACTGTATTTTGCAGAAAGAAAATATAAGACAGTTGCAGAAAATTATTGAAATAGTAGGTCAGGTGAGATGACTGAAATGGTGCCTGTTGCCTTCAGCCTGTGAATCTGTGGATAGGCCATGGCCTGATGCTATCCCACCATTGCACGAAGCACTGGTTTGGCCTCTTTACCATCTTCTGGATTCTGAATTAGTCTTCCAAATTCTTGGGGTTTGTGCATGATGTAATATCATTATAGTTAGTGAAAAGGTCATTATCAGCTCATAGAAAAAGCTTTTGCTCCATGATTACTCAGAAAATTGAAAACTTTCATTGGCTGTAGTTGTTATTTTCAGACAAAGCTAACACTGAATTTGGTGCAGAGCATGTAAGGTCATGTCTACAGCACACAGAGCTTGTGAAGGGAATTCTCCCCTTTCAGCTTGAACCTGGCTGGAAGCCTGCTGAGATATCCTGACAGGACAGCACTGTGTGGGCACAGCAGCTCACCAGCTGAAAGAATTAAGGCTTCTTTGTTATAGGACTTGCTACTTTACCTGTGATGCTCTGAGGACAGAGCTGTGCTGCTTTCTCAGTCCCATCCCAGGGATTTCATGCTGTCATCCATGCCATGACACCCATGTGGCCCACAGGTTTCATTGCTGGGTGGATTTCTCTCAATTTAAAGTTAAACCGAGTCATACAAATTCACAGTCTACCCTTTGATTTAGCAATCAGGCAGTGCCACTTGTGCTGGTGTTTGTTTTGGGGGTTCACATGAGTTCATGTATCTCCCATGTAGGGAGTTTGCATGGGGCAAGTCTGTGTGAGTCACAGAGCATCTAGACTGTGTCTGGTACAAAAGCTAAACTTCTTTCACTCCACACTGTGAGTTAAGGTATGAGGTAATTTCATTTCTGTGAGTCTTTGGAAAATGTTATTTTATCCCACCATGTGTAAAGATGGGCCTTCCAGTGTTTGTTGTGGTTTTATTTTCTAATTTCAGAGACCATAATGTCAATATCTCAAATAGGCACAGTAAATTAAGGGTTGTAGGTGGAATCATGCTCCAACCAAATTTAGGTGGTAGCAAACATGGATTAATATCTGCAAATGCATCAAACAGAAAAACATAAATGAAATTGAGGGTAGAAGATTTCTTCTTTATGCATTTCTAAGGGATTTTTTTGTTAGCTCTATATGCCTTCAAGGTTTAGCAAATGTATGTGCAGGAAAGGAAGTATTTTGTCATAAATTGGATTCCATTCTTTCTGCACTTGGGATAAAATATTCAAGTCAATCTACCCTTTAGTGGATAAATTGAACAGCATTGTGTTGTAAGTATCTAATCCTGCACCTCTCTTTTAATTTGTTTGGTTTTTTTAATAATACATGTAGTCCATAGACTTTTGCATACCGTGTCTGCAGAGTGTAATTTAATGTGCCCTTCTGTGAACTTTCATGCAGAAAATGTCAGTTAGTTACATACCTAAACCATACAAGACATTGCCCTAACAATTCCATCTTCAGAAAGGTTAGTGTGTGTGGATTTTTTGTAATGTGCGAATTATTGAGATAGCTTATTTGAAAGGTGGTGAAGGAGAGGAAAATCCTGTGCAGATGGAGAAATGAGATTTTTTTAAAACTGAGGGTTTTAGCAGTTCGGAGTGCTTTTCAAAGGCTTTGTATCAGTGACATGAGATAATTGAACAATATTTTACTGATTAAAAAATGAAATGTTCCTGATAGTAACAGAGGCTTTTGTTTCAAGCCTACTCAATGTAAATCATCTATATGGTAACTAGAGCATTCTTTATTTTTTCACATTTCAATTAATGTTTGTTTGGGGTGGAGTTTTTTGTTCTACTACTGGCAGTACTTCATATGAATCCAGTGTAATCAATCCAGAAATGTATTTTCTTTTAAAAATTTCCAGCTCCATGTTTCCCTCTGCTTCTTCATAATGTTCAAATTCTCCAAAGGCACCAACATGGGAATTTACATTCTTTTCAATAACCATGGATTATGCCATTTAACTTTGACATTAATCAAACTAGCAATGTCCGTGTTCAGGAATTTAGCTTGCAAAACCCACTTCAGATAAGATAATCAAAGTGCTCTGCAATTGTTATTAATAACTTGAGATGTAAATTGTCACTGGATTCTAAATTACATATTACTGATATTTTTGTCCTGTATTTTTCTGTAAAAATTAGATTTTTTTTTTCCCATACCACTTAGGCAAACCCATAGTTTAGGATTGTATTTATCTGTGCTGCAATTTTACTTGGATTTCGCCTTGCATATGTCAGGTGACACATATACTTTGGGTGTTTTGTTTGAGATGGGGGCAGCAAGGAAGGGGATTTCTTTTCTCCTGCAAGTGCAGGATTGCCATACAGCTGTGAGACCCCTTTAATTAAGTCAGAGTAAGCTACATCAGATGGGCTGCTATCTGAATGAAGACAGCTGAACTGTCAGTGCTCTGCTTTAATTAGAACTTTTAGTATTTCAGCCCTAACTGCCCAAAGTGTGACCTGTCAAGCTGCTGAGAGGCTGCCCCTTCCTGATAGAGGTGCAGCTCTGAGCCCAGGACTGGCACACACTTATATCCAATTTGTGCACAGTCACTTGGTGGGTTAGTGGTCTTTTCTTTGTTGATGTGCTCGTTGTCTGCAAGAACAGAAAGTCACTGGCCTGTTAATATTAAAGGTTATTTGGACTTGTTAAATAGCTCATCAAAAGCCAGCCCACATCTCCTGACCCTAATCTTTCACATGGTTTGAGACTGTCCAGCAGTTTCTTCCCCTCTAACACTTACTGGTAAAGCTTAAGAGGCAAAAGAGAGAGCCGGATATGGGACATAGATCCAAATTTGGGTGCATTTACCCAAGCTGGATTGAGCAATTTCATGTCTTTCCATGACTGAATGGGGAATGTCCTCTTCCCCCTGTCATGTTTCTCCCTTTCACAGCTCCCTGTTCTTCCTTCCCTTGAGCTGAAAAGGTCCTCTGGAAGGCAGCAAGGCAGAGAGAACAGGAGTGGGAAAGACAGATGGCAGCTTATGTGAATTCTCAGTGAGTTGCTTGGGATGTCCTGGGTTGCTTTGTGTCATCCTCTGCAGTTCCTCCTCACTCTGGTGTATCATCAGAGAGTTAATTACCCCAGGCAAAGACCTGTTGAAATAGGTAGATAAATGCATCTGGCTGGAAGTTTTTCACATTTAGGCTTTGCTATTAAGCATGTAAACAGTGTTCAGCTTGCATTTTGACAACTGGCTCCCCCTTGGAGCTGATCAGAGCAGTGCCTACCCTGCAGCTGGAGCACTGAACCAGAGCTGCACTGCTGCTGTTTGAAACAGTTCCCAGGGGACACTAAAATATTTCATACACAAAGCTGCTTGATCTCTAGCTCTATATTCTTTGACACTGCCTTACTGTAGCCCAGTTTCTTGGCTTTCACAAGGCACATTTCTATGTTAAAGTCCAGCTGCAGAAATCCAAAGCCTTGCATTGGTAGATCACAAGCCAAAGCGGCCAAAGTGCCTTTTGTCTCTGTAATAAAATTGCCTGTAGCATAATTCTATTTAAATCATGACGTGGAACCATAGAACTAACCTCTTCAATCATTTCTTAAGGGGAGGAAGGCCCTCTTGGAGAGAAGGGTATATAAATATGTGTTGTGAAATCCACTGACTGATATCAGAAGAAATAGAATTATTCAGATGGACAGCAAAATTATTTTCCAAAAATTAAGACCTAGATAAAATTTAAAATTATTTCTTCATCTCTGGAGGAGTTTATCAATCTTACTTATTTTGTTTTTACAAAGTACATTAGCAAATACATAAAAAATGTTTTTTCTGTCTGAATCCTTCTAATTGCTCTCCTCTGGAGTGTATAGTCTCTTCACTCCCTCTGTGTTTTGCAACTCTCTGTCCTAAATCATTATGTCATCAGTGCACAGGGACACCAGTGATTCACTATAATTTATAGCAGTGAGAGCTGAAATAGTCTCTGTCCTAAGTTTGCCACATTGTATGTAGTTTGTGGTACAGTTTAACCAAGAAAGCACAGCTGGAGCAGCAGGATCTGTCCTGCAACACACATACAGCATGGGATGCAACTTCAGCAAAGTGTCCTGAGACAATTATAAACAAAGAGTCTAATTGGCATGATTCTGGATATAAGTAAACCTCTCAGTTCAAAGTTGTATTTAGCAAGAAGTAAAGGAAAATTATTTTTGAAATTATTAAGGAGGATGGAAGTGGGTTTTTAAAAAACCAAGAAGTCCTGCCTGCAGGTTGTGATCATAGCAAAAATGTTTCTAGGATTAAATCATAGTAAAAAGAATGTCCATCTGGTGTGTCCATGAAGATATGAAACTGAAAATAGAAAACTGGACTGCAAGACCACCTTTCCACTTTTTATTCCCCAGCACTTTTTCAATAAAAATGTGGGTTTAGCTTGATTGGCATGTTTTCCACATTCTTGTTTAATTTGCTTTGTTGTTTTTCCATAAAATAATTATTTATTTTAAAAAATTAAAAGGTTGTTTATACTTTTTTTCATAGTGTCAGATGATATATTGATTAGAGATTTAATTTAGTGGAAAAAAATGTTCTCATTTAAAATAGAACAAAGAATTTAATGTATGCAAAAATTGTTTTACTTACTTGATGTTCTTTTAAAAATGACATTTTTAATTTGACATGCTAGTTTTTGGTAAGTAATCTGAAGAATAGTTATTCTCAAAGGTTAAGTAAAAACCGAAGGGAAAGTGTATTTATCAAATTTTCTTTGTCTCACTAAATACAAATAGTGCATACATAGTTAACATTGAGTTGTATTATTCTCTATCTAATCTCTTTCTCTTGCTTTTCAATAATTTAATAAACTGGGTTTTTGCACAGAAGTGGTAGTGCCTCTTTGAAGCACGCTTAACAGTTTGAGGTTTGCAGTCGACATTTGCATTATGGGTTCCAATTATTGCTTTCTGGGTTGGTAAAGCACTAAGGGTTAAGCCTCAGATCCCAGCACAACAATAATTACAAAGCAATACTGATCCCTTTCCTTTTTTCCACCTTCTGCTCTCTCTAGAGCTACATCTACAATGATCCTGTGAGGTACTACATGAGGCAAAACCCCAAAGAGCGATTGCTTCCTTTGGCACAGGCATCCAAATCCCATCAGGAATCCTCTGAGAATCCCCACGGGAGGACCCTCAGCCAGCGCCAGCCAGACCAGCTCTTGCCAGAGTCGGGAATGGGGCTCGGCCAAAAGAGCCTGATGGCCGCACTGCACTCCTACATCACCCAGAACCTGTCGGCACAGAGCAGTGATAAAAGCCCTCACAGCAGGACTAAAGGGTCTCAGGCTTATGCTGAGAGATTGTATTCTACACAGGTCAGTCCTTTTGATGGAACTTTTTCCAAAGGAAAAGCAGAAGATTTCAAAGTGAAGAAGCCGCTCCAGCCAAGGCCTGTGCCTGGAGTGCTGAGGGCAACCCCTGAGATGCTGAGTCATAAATCTGCTTCCCAGGATAATCCAAAGGACCCTCTGAGCATTGTGGATGGTAAAGTTGATATTTACTTATTTTTTCTTATCTGAACTTTCCCTCATGTTTACTGAGCGTTTTTGAGAAAAAGAAAATAAAATTAGACATTTGATATATCTCCTACTATTGGCATATTTATATCTACCATAACACAGTAATAATGTTCACCATTCCAACTACTCTTTCCATGCACACGTCTACCACCATTACACAGC
>NW_008237221.1:2482189-2503062 GCF_000691975.1 Corvus brachyrhynchos | reverse complement strand
TTCCCTGCAAACGTCTACCCACATTCTTCAGCCCACCTTCCATATGCGTGCAGAAATATATGGCACTTAGTAAGACATAGCATTTATGTAATTTATTATATTTTCAAAGCATTTTACAAACAGCGCATAATTATGGGTATATCTTTGCTGTCAAATCTGTTTTTATGCAGTCATCCCACACTATATATATAGATAATATAGGAATGCTTGGTTTTGTTCCACATCTCTTTATTTAACTAGAAATTCAAGGACCATGGGTAAAATTCAAAGTTAAGTACAGAATTTAATAAATGAGATGAATTCTGGCACGGAACACAGAGAAGGGAGGAGTCTGTCAGTTCCATGGATAGGTGGACAGGAAGGTGGGGTTGCATCTAGTTTTGTCTGGACATTCTGTAACAAAGAACCCATTTCCTGGATTTTCTTTTGTTTTTTTGATAATGCTGTCTAACAGTGATTGAATCCCAGGTTCCTCTGTACATGATAGTTCAACAAATATTTAAATGAAAATGGAGGGTAACATCCCCTTGCTGTGATACACTTTAAGCACTGCTTTGTAAGATGAGTCTTGGGGATCAGGTAGACTTTATAACTCTGATTCATTTTGTTGTTTCTTTAAACTAATCTAACTATCAATGTTATTCCAGTGGTTCAGAATCCCTGAAAAATTAAAGAGTTGATCCTCAACCATTGTCAAGCACTTATATCTGTTACACTGCAGTCACCACTATCCCAATGGATTTTGGTGATATGTAAGAGGGTTCCTTTGAATCCCTCTTGTAGTTATTATCATCCATAAAGTGTAGTGTTCTTTGATTTGTTTAGTTGGCTTTTTTAAAAATCCCCCAAAACCAGAACACACACAAACACACAGAAATGTCAGAGTTGCAGCAGAGGAAAGATAATGCTTGCAATCTAAAGGATGCTCAGAAGTGAAAGCATTCTTGGTATGGTGCCCAGAGATAATAGGTTTCAAGGAATGAACTATAATGTAAAATCAAATCCAGGTGGCACTGTAAGTCTCTTGCACAGGTTAGACAATTTTGTTGCTAGACTCAAAACAAACTAGGCACATGCTGGTTTCATTATCCTCCAGCTGTTCCACTTCACCTTTCCTGGTAGGAGCCAACTGGGAAAAAAATGCTTAACACTTACAGGGAATAACATGTTTCACAATTCATTGGGTTGTACTACTTTGACTTCTCATACATAATATGCCCTGTAGGAACTTCTGCCATTGCACTTGCTTTTAAATGTTGCATGGACAAGACATTATGAACTGTTTGAATAGGAAATAATATGGTTTCCATTGTATTTTTGAGCCACTTAATCTCACAAGAAAGTGGTGAGGACAGACCCCAGTATATTTATTGCTTAAAATGCTGTCCATTGCAATGAAGGTGGTTTAGATTCAGATTTCCCAGGCTGACCACACCACCTCTTTCTGCTTTTAACCTTTCTCCAGTCTCTCTTGTGCTTATGGATTATTGTAGGCTTGTGGGTTGTTTGTGTCTCACACTCTGTAAACTACAGAACTGTAAAAAACTGCAAAGCTTGGGGTGCTCAGATCTCTGATCCATCTGACAGAGGATTAGGCAAAAGCACTGGACTGGGAGAACAATCCAGAAGGTACTGAGCAGGTTAGTGCTGAGAATTGCTGCAAAACAGTAAAAAGGCAGGTAAATTCTCTAACAAGGCATCCTGAGGGAGAAATACAAGAGAGGGAAATGTGGAGTTATTTTTCTATCAGATTTGGAAGCTGTTACCTCTTGGAGTAGCATGATGTGTGTGGGTACTGCCTTTGTAGTCGCTGTGCAATACTGGAATTGTTAATCTCTCCTCTGCACCAGCCATATTTAGAATTTGGCTCAGTTTGATGTGGTTTGTTCTAGTCTACTGGGTTTTTTTTGTGTTAAATATTACAGAATATGTCTCTCTGTTCCTTTGAAAAGGTCACAGAATTAGTAATTCAGATGTCTTAAGAAAATAGCCAACTTCCATGTTTATGGAGCAAAAATATTTTTTATATGTCCTCTCTCTTGCAAAGCTGGGATCACCATTCCATATGGTGCTCAGCTGCTGAGACAGCTAACGTGTGGTCAGTAGGCTGATGGGTTGAAGAAGACAGACCACCCTATGGAACTTCTTGCAAAGTTACTGCTGCCATACCATGTGGTTGTCAGGCAAGTTGGCTTTGGCTCTTGTGCCAGCAGAGTATGAGGCATGATTTATATGCTGTACAATAAAAAGCTGTTTCCCCTGGATAAGGTGCTATTGTTACCTACTATTCTATTTGTGGAGCTTATATTAAAAATTACATCACCTGGGACATATGCCTTTGCTGCCATCATGGTTCCAGGGTAACTGTGAACGGCAGTTGGCATTCATCTGTTGGATAGCTGGAGCTAAGGGAGGAATCTGGTTTGCAGTACAAGCCCTGTGAAACAGGACTGAGCATTGCTGAGTCTACTTGGAAGGGAGTCAGTGGGAGACTATAAAAGCTGTGCACAGGTAAATGCATGTTCAAGTACATGTGCTGCTTAAGTGCTGTGCCATTACAGTATCCATCTGCTTTTTGGTCCTTCTCCAACAATATTTTCTGATTTTAATAAATTCATCATATTACCCAAAGGTGTCAGTAAACAGATGCAATGGTATTTATCTGTTTACCAGCGTTATCCAATAATTTACAAATTATTGCAAACATGGACCAGTGCCATAACAAGTGTAAATATCCATATTTACATGGACAAGGATTAATATTGTATCAGTAGCCTTGTGAAGTTAGCAAGACTCTTTATGTAGACCTGCATTTCACCAGGCTGTTACAGACTGTTTCTTTGGTGGCTGTCCCTCCTAGGGTAGTAAAAATATGTCGTTCCTCATACTTACTGGCTTTGGTTATTGCCTTTGGTCCTTGACATTTTAAGTCACATTGCAGTTGTTCAATAAAAGTAGATATAATGCCAAAGTTTTACTCATGTCAATGCAGTATCTAGGAGTCTGTTTGATGAACTGTGCCCAGGTGGCAATGAGCAAGGCAGATAATACTGAGGTTTTAGTGAACCAGAAGAACCTGCAGTGAGCCTGTCAGTATTATCTGGAATAGGGCCTGTGGCCATTCTTTTTTCGTGTTATTCCTTGCCCTGTTCCCCCATTCCCATTTGTTTGAGATTAAGACTGCTTTTTTGTTGACAATGGATATTAAAGATGAGTCTGAAGATGGACTGGACAGATGAGACTTGGCTAAAACTACAGGTACAGAGAAAAGTGACTTTGGAAAAAATGGAAGGGAAATGACAAGGCTACATTGCCTGCATGTTGTTGAGTAGCTCAGTAGCTGGTCTTGACAGCTAGCTGTGAGTCAAATGAAATAAACAAAAATCTAGTAGTGTTACATTAATATAACTCTTTTAATTATATGAAATACAATCCTCTTTTAAGATTTGTCTTCAAATGATGTTTTATTCGTAAAGTTTTAGTTTTGATTTGGATCTGACATATATTCTGTCTTTTCATTGCTGACTTTATTAGCTCTGCTTCAATAATTTAGGCTTTTCTGTCAAGATATTGTCCGATAGTTCTATAGAAGGTAAGAACAGAAATGATGCCTAAGCAGACACAAGGCTCCTGTGGTAATCCAAGAGTGCTGGTTTTTTCCTACAGCTTAGTTTTCTGCATTGCTGCTATGTGTAACATCCTCTCCAACTGGCCATCTTCCAGGTAGCTCTTGTGCTTCTTTAAAAAGTGGCTTGAACTCAGGTTGATCAAGTGCATTGAAAAATTTTGTTGCAGTTTGGATTAATCTGCTCCTGTAGATTACCTTCCTAAACTAAAGGATTTGGTCACTATGTTTTTACTGTATTATTTACTATATTTACTATAAAATATATTTACTATATATTTTACTATATAATATTTTACTATATTTTTACTATATTATTTACTATATTACTATATTAAATTCATAACAGGGAATGCGTGCAACACAATGAAAGGAAAGTTTTCAGTTTTCTCTGAAGTTTTGCTAAGCTTCCATCAAACTTCAATATTAATTTTGCTGCCTCCACGTATCTTGGCCCAGAGAGTTTGGCACAGATTGAGTTTACATCTTTGATTCATATTTCTGAACACTTGCTTTCCTGCACAAAGCACTCTGCTATTCCAGTATGGTACCAAAATCTTTGTTGGCTGTCACAGTTTGAAGTAACATCACAGATATAACCTGTCTTTTTTTAATTGATAGTCACAATTAAGTGTACTTAAAACTATGCTTTTTTAAAGTAAATTTCAAAAGTTCACATCTTACCAGCTTAGCTGAATTTTGTAATTAAATTAGTAGAATTTTGTAGTAACATCATGGTGGATTATTGGAAAGATGTTTCCTTTTTACCTGGAAAAGAAAGTACAACAAAGAACCACCTTCCCCATATGTCAACACCCTCTTTGACTCACAGTAAACCTGCTACTTAAGCTGCTTAAGTTCTTTTGCTTTATATGGACTAATTAGGTCAGGGAAAATGGTATTAGTTTAGTTGGTGAATGATGGGTCATGTCAGGGGAAATTAGTCTTTGCCTTGAGATAGTGTTGAGAAGCTGGTGGTGAGATGCTGATGGTGAACTCTTCAATTAAAACTGAGGGGTCTGAAAAATGACAAATGTGTCCAAGGTCTTGGCCTCTTATTCCCAATGAAAAATAATCCTTGATGCTTGTCTCCCTGTAAAATCACAGATCTGTTAACTACTTTTACCTCTTTCCTAGTCTCTATGCACTTCTTCCTCTGCTGTGAGGAAAAAAAAGTCCTTATTTTTAGCCCTTCTTATGACATTGTTTTTCCCTGTTTTCCTACTTTTTGATTGATTTCTATGTGAGCCTGAAAGCTGACAGCATGGTCCCAAAAGTCTTGCTTACAGATGATGAACATGTCCAACCACTGGGCTTTACATGGAGAGTGTTGCTATTGAGAAAAAAGGTTGGAACCTGCCTTCAGACTGCTTATATGTAAATTCATACATTCAACAGAGATTTAAAAGCAGCCCTTATTTTCCTCTTCCTACACAATACTATGTGGAAGAGTTTTCTTGCTTGCATGCATATGCATAGGTATGTTAAATTTCTTATCGACATGAGTAAGCAGAACAGAGGCATGATTGGAAATGGTTTTGGTGTGCTACAGTAAGCACTACATTCAGTATTTCATACTCCAGGGACATTAGGCTTAATTTTGCACAGTTCCACAGACTGATAGTGAAGTATAGATACCATATATAAAGTCAGAAAAGTGCCTTCCATGGGGAGCTGTTATGCTTCATCTTCTATCTCACCTTTAATATCAATTGCCCTTGAATTTCCTTATGTTCAAAACTTTTGCCACATCAAAGGTATTTTGCTGTTTTGTTTTGTTGTTTTTTCTCAATGTGACTGGTAAAACATTCATAGCTGGCAAACCAAAACAAGTTCTATATCTGTTAGTTTATATCTATATGTAGCTATATATATATCTGTATCATCTATATCTATAAATATATATTTGCCAAATTATATATGTTCCAAGAGAAATCAATACGATTTAGAACTTTTGTCCTTTACGTATCCATGTATATAATGGACCTATATTTATATCCACTGCTAAGTGACGAGGAGATTTTTGATTGCAAGACACAATATCTGACTCTCATTTTTTTCCAGAACTCTGTATAGCTATTTATGTTGTGAAAGCATATCAGCAAACTGATCTCTAGGAAACAGTAATGCTGTTCGTACTCTTTTGCAGCTAAAAAAAAGTTAAGCTACTTTAACACTTGTCATAAGTATTTTGAGTAAATTTAGACTAGGAAACAATGTTCTTCTTGTAAAGAAAAAGTGATAATTTCATGCCCTCTCTCTAGGAGAGCTTGCTGAGTTATAATGGCATACATCCCCCTGTCCTGGAACAGATTCACCTTGTCATAAACTTTAACATCAATTAAGAATACTGTGTTTTCTGTAAGGAATGGAGCATCAATGTGTATGTCTTCCTTCAAAAAGCAGATGCTCTCCATGAAGGGAAAGCTATCTTTTAGGAAAAATTAAAGGTATAAGCACATGTGTTTTCATGTATGCAGCTAAATCAAGTGCTTATGTTGTTTTGTGATCCAGAGACGCTGATTAAAAATGTATTGAAGGACCTAGAGAAACACCAAGTGAATGTGGAGAATCTCAGCTCAACAGAATTGGATGAGATTGCTGATACAATCGCCACTGCAATTCAAAGCGTTGACATTCAGGAAGAAACAGAAAAAAATGCTGGAAAAACGAAAGAAGACAAAACAGAAGCACAGATGAAGGAAGGAGATGCTCAAGGAAGGGCAGATATTCAGACTGGATTAATGGAAAACAGTGTTAATATACCAGGTATTAATTTTAGAAGTACAGCAAAAGACAGCTACCCTGATTTTCCTCTATTGCTTCACATTAGTGCTATACGTCAAAAAATCAGTTTTAAAGAAGATTGGATGGAAAGTTTCTGTGTTTCCCAAAAGGCTGCAGACTTTTAAAATGTTGTTTTCTTTTTACAGCAGGTTCTTTATTTACCAAAAAACCCCCTGTTTGGGAACACTTGGTCTTCAAGCTTTACAAACAAGATAAACCTACACACCCAATTATATTGAAATAAGAATTGCTTTATGCTGTGTGGTCTAATTTACTGTTCTTGAAAATGAGATGTTTAAGCAAAATGATAATGGAAATTATTATATTACAAGATATATTTCAAAATATGCAGAGAAAAAGATCTGTTTTACGGAAAATCATTCTTTAACATGCCACAGTTACTTGCAGAAGAAAATCTGTGACAAGTACAGGTACAAACCCACTCATTCCCTTTCCTGCTTAGGGAATAAGTAGAGGTATGGTTATTTGTTTCTGTCTGCACACACATTTTCCTGGTGGTGCAGATTCAGGAGCCACAGTAATTGCCACTGATGAGTGGATACCACAGTGGAACATAAGTTACTGCTCATCCATTTTCTATTTTAGAAATGTTATAACATCTGGTACACCAGAAATGTATACTGTAAGTCATAAAAAATGATTTTAACTGTCTGTTTTCATGATATACTGAAATCCTTACTAGTTAGGGATATTCTGGTTATTATGATTGCCAGATTTTGTTGTAGATTAAAAGGAGCAAACTTGAGGATTTATCTTGAATCATGCTGAGAAATATGAATAACACTCAGTTCATAAAGCAAAAAGCCAGTGTTACTTGATGGAGGTTAAGGATGTGACTGGATATATTATCACTATAGTTAAACTGTAACATTATTTTGGTGAAGGATATCTATTGAAATATGTCATTTTTTTACCACCAAAATACATATGAGGGAAATATATGTTTGCTTTCCTTTACTGTAAATGTCCATTCAGCAAGCTAGAGCCATTTTATTCTGGTTTTTCTCTCAGATATTGGTAAACTGATATGATGATTTGACACTTAATTAGCAAAATAACACTATTACATTGGCTCTTGAAGTACTCTGTCTATTGATCTTGCATTAATTTGCTATCAAAGTGGGGTTAGAATAACAATAACAAATTATACAGTGCTCCTTACTCTGCCCTTTCCGCTTTGATGTCTCAATGTTTAAATCACATAAAAAGGCCACCACTAAAAAGCAGCCTATGAGAAGTCTTTGGTTTGTATATGATGTTTGCCCTTCATAACTATGTATTTGTGCTTTTCTTATTCTACAGACAATGGGGTGCATGAAGCCAGTGAGAGAACTGATAAAGAGGTAGAGTACCAGAATTTTAACAAAACAAGTGTTCCATCTCAGAATATCAGGTTTCTGTGCAGCGAAAGTCAAACACTTCGGAAATATAAGACTTGTTCTGTGTTTTATGTGGCTATGATTCAATACCACACATAGATACTGAAATATTAAATGAGCATTTATTTAAAACTTAAGGAAAATGAGTTTTGGTGTTCAAAAGCAAAATCAAGTCCTTTTCCCCCCTTTCTTTAATTTGTAAATAGACAGAATTCGTAATAGATTCACAAAGTTCGGACAAATTCAGGATTTTCCTCAAATCAGTAAATTCTGAGTGTTGAGATTGAGTCCTTGAAAATTATTTTTTTCCCTGTCCTTTGGCTCTTAGTTCTGAGGAACATACGAACCCTTGCTCAGTTAATATCACTGGTTTTCAGAAGTAAGTGAATGAGTAAACATACTCCCTCTGAAGGCATGTGTGGGGCAGGAGGGTAGCTGTGTTTCAAAATTCTCTTTCCTTGCATAGGATCTGCCATTCAATTTTATGCACTGCCAGTAATTCATTGAACATCAGAGGTATTTCAAAAGCTCTAGGCATTACATTTTGTATCCTAGCTAGTAACATCAAAATTAGCATTTTAATCCAGATTACTTATACAATATTCTTTCTGAGCTTTGAATCATATCCTATGGACTGCTGTCCAATATTTAGCCATTTTTGAGGTATATTCATCTTTCTTTTTCTTGGTTTCGTGGAGCAGAAAAATGTCAAAGGAACATTTTTAAAAACTGTGTGAAACTTCTCCTACTATATACTCTATCAAAAGCTAATACTGCAAGACTCATAGACAGGCAAATCCTCTTGTGTTCACAGTAGAATCTCTTCAGCCCTTCTACCAAGCAAGGAAAACACAAACATGGACAATGCGGCAGGAGCTTTAAACACCCACATGAAAATCTTCAAGGAATGAAGTGCTGTAGTCACAATAGACTTACAGAGGATCCCATGTATAGATTTCTTAGTGACCATTTGAATAGGGGGTATTTGAATAAAATTTATTGTGACACGGAGCACAAAGTGCCCATTAGCCATCATTTCCTCCCAAATGCTTGGCTGAAATAAAGTTATGTAATGAAACCAGCTAATGAGTTTTTCCAGATACCTGTTTGGACTTTGGCTCATTTGCTTATTGTTTTGATTTATTAGACAGATTTTTGTGTTCTGTGATCATGTGTTTAGCTTGTTGATCACTCGCATACAATTTGTCACCATTTCTAGAGATGAAGAAGGGAAATAGAATTGGTCATATTTCCTGTTCCCTTTCCTGTGTTATAACTTTGAGACCCAAGAGGAATGCAAGTTTCCAGGCCCGGGCTTAGGCGTATTGATGGACATTTATATTTTTTCTCCTTTTCATTAACTTACCTGATAACAAAGTTTTATTTTCATCAATATTTGAACACACAGACACATGGAAAGGATTGGAAAAATATGGTGGCATAATTTAATGCTCTTTTATTATTACTGAATAAACATCCTGTTCTTAACAGTCTAGCAACTTATAGAAATTAAGAAAATGACCATGTAACAGTTGTATGAGTAGACTCCATATCAATAAGAGTTTGAAAAATTATATCCAGGTTTGGTGAGTACAACTTCCTGTGCTTAGTTTTAAAAATAATATTATTCTTTTAATACAGGAGAACACCGCAAAACTAATTAGATTCTTGAATGAGAATGCATTACCTGAAAACATGCATAGAACCCTTATTCCTGAAGAATCTACAAAAACAGAAACCAAGAAATCTGAAGAAACTGACTCTTCTTCCTCAGAAGAAACAAATGCTGGTGTGGAAAACGTAAAAAGTGAGACTTTCTCACGGGAACTGACAACTGCAAAGAGCAGTGAATCTGACTCCAAAGACCTGAGCCAGACCAGCTACTGGATTAAGAATGCTTTAATGCAGGATGGAAACTCCTATGAAAAGCCTCAGAAAAACACAGGACAAGGCTTACAACTTGAAGTGAAGTCTTCTGAGGAGAAAGAATACGGCTATATTGTGACAGTGAAAGAGTAAGTACAGCAGCCAATTTGAATGGCATTTTTAACTGGGGAAAAGATAAAGTCATTGCACCTGATGAAATATGAATGTACAAGAGGAAAATGCCACAGGCCTGATTTTTAATACATCTGAAACTGTTTGGAACCTGTTCAGTACTTTGATGAAAATACAAGCAAACAGTTCAGTTTTCTTACAGTTGCCTTTTCTCCCTTGCCAGAGACATTAAATTTGTAGGTCTTTTGCTTAGACCTCTCTCTATCTTCTCATGTTCTAGTGACCTTCCAATATGTCAGTAAGTGTGCTTATGGTTAGGATGCGAGCTTTAAATATTTGACTTGAAAGTAGTCTAAATATCAATGCCTGAGTCATTCTTTCACAAAAAACGACACACAATAATAAAGCACAGTGTTTTCTCTGTGGTTTCATTTTGATCTGAAAATAACACATATAGGAATCCAAACATCACATATACAGCTAGTTTAGAAAGAAAGACCTAATGATTTCTGGTCATGCCACTAATGAATTTGACATTTAATACTATACCTTCAAAAAGACAACTTGAGCCCCCTAATGATACAAAGTTCATTAAAGGAACATTTGGGATTTTAAAACCATGTAGGCACTTTTACATCCTTCTTCCCTCTGTAGAACAATGTTATATTTGATTAGCGATCCTGACTCCTCTTCTGTGAGAAATTGGGAATTTCTAGGATGAGCTTACAAATCACTGCCCAGCATCACAGAGAAACTGAGACAGAAATTTCTTTAGCATGTATTGATTCTTTTGACTGTCTTAAACTTATTAATGGGATTGAAGGCAATGGGATTGTGAAGGATTCTTGTTTTTACTATACTGTGTTGCATTGAAGTGCATGTGGCTGCATACTAGAAACAGACCAGAAATTGATGGAATACCCTTTAACTGCTCCTCTTTCTTCCTGCCTAGGAATGCTATGTGAAGCAGTAGAAGATGGTTTTTCCCCAGCTCAGCACTACTTTCCTACTTCCCCCAGCTCTTTTAACTCACATCAGTCTGAAGAACTCATTTATTCCAGAGTATCTTAATGACACCATCTCCTTTGACTATCCAGACTTATTTGGCTCATAAATGCTGTAAAGCTTAGAACTGTCAGAGCTCTGTGAAATGGAAGACATTCTGAATCTCCAACCTGGAGATTCTTCACTGTATCATCTTACCGAGTTTTCTTCCTAATAGTCTCTCACTGATGGGTTTTCCCTGAATTATGTCTATTATTATTCTATGAAACTTGCTGAAGAAGATCATTTGTTCAAAGATTCTTGGTTCTAGAGGAATCCATATACACAAATATAATCTACCTTCTTTACCATTTTTAATACCAGAAAAACAACAAGTACTTTTCTTATATACTGGATTATTGCAACTTTAATAACTGTGGACAAGATGCTCTTAGATAGCTAAAGAGAAAGAAGTTCCATCTTTTACTGGATGTGGGCGAAAACATAGGGCAAAGGATGAGAAGAAGGCTGAGGTACTAAATGCCTTCTTTGCCTCAGCCTTTAGTAGTAAGGCTGGTTGTTCTCCAGGTACCCAGCCCCCTGTGCTGGAAGACGGGAACGGGGAGCAGAATGAAGCCCCCATAATCCAAGAGGAAATGGTCAGCAAACTGCTACATCTCTTAGACACACATAATCCTCTGTGGCTGGAAGGGATCCACCCAAGTGTTCTGAGGGAGCTGGCAGAAGTGCTCACAGAACCTCTTTGTATCATTTACTGGCAGTCCTGGCTAACCAGGGAGGTCCCTGGGGGCTGGAGGTCAGCAAATGTAACCCCATCCACTAGAAGGATGGAAAGGAGGATCTAGAGAACTACAGGCCTGTCAGCCTGATCTTGGTGCCTGGGAAGGTCATGGAGCTGATCATCTTTAGTGCCATCATCCTGCATGTACAGGACAACCAGGAGACCAGGCTCAGCCAGCATGGGTTTGTGAAAGTCAGGTCCTGCTTGACCAAGCTGATCTCCTTCTGTTGACAGTGTGACACACTTAGTGGGTGAGAGAAAGGCTGTGGATGTGTCTATGCAGACTTTAGTAAAGCCTTTTGCACCATTTCCTACAGCATTCTCCCTCAGAGTCTGGCTGCTCATGGCTTGGACTGGTGCTCTGTTCACTGAACTGGCTGGATGTTCAAGCCCAGAGGGTGGTGGGGAATGGAGTTACATCCATGGTTGTAACTCTGGGTGGTCACAAGTGCATTCCACAGGGCTCAATACTGAGGCCAGTTCTGTTTAATATCTTTATTGATGATCTGGATGAAGGGATCAAGTGTGTCCTCAGTCAGTTTTCAGGTGGAAACCAAGTTAGGAGGGAGTGTAGGTCTTCTGGAGGGCAGGGAGGCTCTTCAGAGGGAAAAGCCTCAACTTGCACCAGGTCATGTTCAAATTGCATATTAGGACAAACTTTACAGAAAGGGTTGTCAAGCATTGGAACAGGCTGCCCTGGGAAGTCACCATCCCTGGAGGGATTTAAAAGGTGTGTATGTGTGTCACTTAGGAACATGATTTAGTGGTGGACTTGGCAGTGCTGGGCTAACAGTTGGACTCAATGATCTTAGAAGTCTTTTCCAAGCTAAATAATTCTATGATCCTATGATTCTAGTTGGTGCTATAGCTGACATTTACAGGGAGACCAGTTCCCTATTAGCTTCTGAGGTTTTGCAAGTATGATCCAAGGAGGTGTTAACACTGCTGCAATGAAGTCCATGAAATCTAAGATGCCAGCATTTAATTGTGCCACAAACCAAAGATAAACATTTCCATCTAATAGTTGAAGGAGAGGTTTGTGATACTTTACAGATTTGTCAAAATGGCAGTCTGATTGTCAACGGCAGGATCTGTAGGTCACTCCTGCTGTGTTTGTCAAGTGACCTTTCAGATGGTTGCAGCGTTGCAATCCATACCAATCCATATTATCCATCAGTGCTAAGGTTTGGAATGAATTGACAGTTTCAATGTAGAAAATTGTCCAGCAAACCCTCCACTGTGCTGCTTCAGCAGTTGATTATTCTGAGAAACCAATCAAATTGGTGATTTACTTTGTTTACTCTCTTCAGAAAATTGCTACTCTACCACTGGAGTACTTGTGTAAGTTTTTTTTTCTTTCTCAGTGTAATTGCTTTGAACTGTTTCATTAATTTTAACTCTGAAATTCTAAAGTAATCGTATTTTTATAAAGTAATCTACAGGATGTTATTTTTATTTGTATTCTACTTTTACCATAGTTATAAAATACCTTTCTGTTATAGTTTTGATACATCAGTGTGAGCTCTCAAATCAGAGAAGTTTTGCCTTCAGACTCTTTCTAGTTTCTGAAATTCTAGTTCTTCGCATTTGGGAAACTTTTTTTTTTTTGTGTTTAAAAGCATGCCAATGCTCCCATTTGTTTGGCAGTATTTTCTCTAAAATGAGGGCCTAGATGCCACAATCAAAACATTTACATAGTGTTTAGTCTCCTGAGTGTCTCATGAGGAAACCCAAAGCCTGACTTTCCAGAATATGTAGTTCTTACCACCTCCAGTAAATCTAAATGTAAGCTGCTGCTCAGCAGTTTAAATAGCCAAGCTGGCATTCAATTTCTCAAATATGAGACTGAGTAGATAGACTTAAATGCAGTAAGAAAAATCCTACTTGAATCCTAGTTTGAAAGTTCATCTCTTTCCAGTGCTTATCACAGTCCTTCAAGCTTCAAAATCAAGTCATGCTTGCCTGAAGCCATGCTTGGACACCTAATGCAAAGCAACCTGTCCTGTTTTATGATTTTTCAGAAGGCTTGTGCTTGAAGCTTTTCTTACAAATACTAGATCACAGACAGCCCATGGCAGCTCTCTTAGCTTGTGAGGCAACTTCTGGCATTGCTGTATTAGGCAGTTCCTGGATAGTTCATGTTTTGTCATATGTTAGCTCTCAATTCCAGACTGTCTATGTAAAATTGTATAGGCTGTAAATCTGTTCACAACACGTTAACCGAGCTGGATCCTCCGTGCATGGCTCTGCCTTTCATTGGAGGTAGCTGCTATTCTGCTCAGGTGCTGGGAAAAAACAGATCCTGTGTTCATAGTGTAAAATTGCTATGGAATATGATTAGTCTGACCCATTAAACATGCTGAAGGGTTGGGTTAATTGCAAGTGCTTAATATTATTTCTCCACCTTTACAAATGTGATAAATGATACTACTTTGCATATAATGATTACTTTCCTCAGGATGGCATTTGGGTTAGGACCCTGAAGCTGGGTTGTGCAGAAGTCTTGGTTTATTCCTCAAGTTTTCTGTTTTCCTTGGCAGGTCATTAAAGAATTGTATTTTTATGATCTTCATTATTTTTTTCCCTACCAGGTGGAAACATTTTAATTGCATTTAAAAATTAAATTTAAAATAAATAGGACAAATGAATCGCAATATCTACAGCAATGAAACAGGGCCGATAAGTTTTATCATTCTTAGTTATTAGAAGATTTTGGTGTTTCTTAGAAACTGAGCATTTATATTCCATGAGGATTTTCAGCTCTTTGTCGAAAATAATAACAGAATGTTCTTGTCTTTTAATACATATATTCAAAAAGAAACACTGATTTGACCTTCTCTGAATATCTCACTCTCCTTTTTGAAATCATTATTCTACTTACAAGTGCACTTTATCAAGGGAAAGGGATTTGTGCATATTCTTCACTTAATTTCTACAACTAGCTTTAAAAACTAAGAGAAATTATAGACACACATAAACCAGAAAATCTGTTGCTACTGAAGTCTGTTAAAATCACCAAAGGACAGGATTGCTGACATTAGAAAAGAAGTTAAATGTAAAATTTTTATCTCTGATTTTTTACTTCCCTTGTATAACTCTTCACTTATATAAATAAGTTCAGTAAATGTCCATCACTGATTTTAAAGCCAAAGGTTTTGCTTGTGACAACATAGCTTGACCCCCTATCTGAATAATACACATGGAAAATCCTTTCCTGTGAAATTACCCAGTAGGCACAATTTGGTCTTTGTGTTTCAGCACCAGAATTTGTAGAGAGGCATAATTCTAGAATTTTCTGTTGCCAACTCTTCACACAAAATTATTCATGATCCCTAGAGTTTTCTAGACATAAAATCTTCTTTCCATCTATAATTCTTCAGTTTTCTTGTGATACTTAGAAAGTGACAGAGATCATATCCCCCATATTACTGCTTCACTGCCTCAATTTTGATATTATATATTCCCATAGGAAAATGATACTTCATGCTTCCTATTCATCCACAAGAAAATAACAGAAAAGCAGTAGTTAATGTGGCTTTGTCACAGAGAGCAATAAATACTGCCTTTTATTTTTGATGTGAGTGTTCATCTTTGTATATTTTTATTATCTGTTATATGTGCAGAGATAATATGATAATCTGTTCTACTTCAGCTGCCCTTAGCTTTTGTGCTTTCAAAATCTGTTGAAATACATTGTGAGAGAACGATTCTCACCTGCTGATGTAGATCACTTTACAAGAGAAGAGTCTTTCACAGTGTCCATGTTCCCCTCCTCAAAGGGCTTTGCTTTCCCAGATGTTTTCCTCTCTTTTGGGACCAGCTCTGCATTTTTACCTCTAGAGGAACATAGAAAATTTTCTAGTTGATGTAGCTGGTGACCAGCCAATCTGCTGCACTAATGACAGTAATGGCAAGGATTCACTCTGGTCCTGATGCAATGGGCAAATCTGTGAGTGTGCCTGGAGTCCTCAGTAGCACCACAAGGACTCCCTCAGATCTCTTTTACTCCACATAGCTGAACAGGAATGACTACTGGCCTAGTTTCCCAGACCAGACGTTCCCAGGCACTCCCATTCCTCTTTCCATGCCTCTGTGCTGCTTTGCCATCCTATGTTTGGGTCTCACACGCCAGGTCTTTGGAAGAGCAGCTGGTGCAGGTACTCCACAACCTCTCATTGAGCAGGTTCAGGTCACTGTGCTGACTCCAGGCTGTAGAGCTGCACATTAAATGTGCCCAAACTAAGGATGGGGCTGTGCTTTGTTTTTATAAACAGTGGGAGTCGTTAAAACCCTGAGATGCTGCAATATCTCACCATACCATATGGTCAGTACTGCTAGGATATCACAGTGCTTTTTGGGTAATTACCATTCAGGTCATTATGAAACAGTAATGAATTTTAAAGTTTTGAAATGAGTGAGAGCAAGAAAGCCAAAGATCAGGATTCCTGGTATGCAGCATACTGAATCATAATGCAGTCTATTATCTGACAGTACTTTTCATCAGTGCTGTTCTGCCCAATCCTGGGAAGCTCAGATATAAAAATCCCATCATTTAATTTTCATGCCTTTTTTTTTTTTTTTTTTTTAAATTTCTTAGCTCACATTATGTGTACAAAATGGAAATACTTGACCACTAAAAATTAGAATTAAGTAATTTCACAAGTAGAAAATCAGTGAATAAATTTGAACAGAGCTTCTCTGGGCAACCTGTGCCAGCATCTCAGTCAAGAACCTCCTCCTAACATCTAACCTAAACCTACTCTCTTTCAGTTTGAAGCCACTCCCCCTTGTCCTGTCACTACAGTTCCTGATGAAGAGCCCCCCTCTGATTTCCCTGTAGGCCCCCTTCAGACTGCAGAAGCCTTCTCCAGGCTGGACAATCCCAACCTTCTCAGTCTGTCTTCATAGCGGGGGTGCTCTGGTCCCTCTATGAATTAGTATTTGTGTTTCTTCAACTCCTTTTTTTAAACACTGTATTGTTGGATATTCTTTGTCTTTTTACATTATACATTGGTCTGGGCTTTATGCTGCCTTGAAGGAAGATGGAAGATATGAAGGACGGGAAAGAATGAAATGTTGGAAGTGCATTAAAATGTGCATCATCATTTGTCCTCAATCTCATTTTCTAATTGCTTGTATGAAGAAGTACTTTGATATGAAAGAACAGGTTTGCATTTTCAAGGCATTTTTTGCATCAGAGATTCAGGGTCCATGAACCCTGTAGCTGTTTCCGGCATTCAGCTCAAAATGCATTAGGGAGTACTTTGGTGGGGTCCATTTCAGCCTCAGAAGGGAGGGCAACACAATCATGGCACAGATTATTGCCATTATTTCTGTGCTTCTGCAGGCAACAAAGCATCTGTATGAATTTGTTACTATTAACACAGCTGGAGGTACTGAATGTTTGAAGTAATGCAAGCACAGGCTGGCACAGTGTCACACTTTGATTATAACTCCAGAGAGTTGATCCTTCTCAACTTCTCTCTCACTCTCCTGTTTCCAGGATGCTGTTATCTCCTCTGACCTTCATAGCCCAGCCACTGCCATTGATTTTTAGCAAGTGTCATTTGTGTTACAAATTGGTGTGGACTTGAATCTCTCCGTATTAAGAGGTTTAGATTCACACTTACTGGTGGTGGGAAAAGAGGGAAAAAATTACGGAAAGTGGGGATTTGCTGAGCTGTCAAAACAGAAGTAAGCTTAAAAAGGCTTTATGGCTAATAAAGCCTTTGAGGAAACAAGCATGGAAAAATGAAAGTGCAGCCCAATGCAATAAAATTGCAGTGTCCTTAAAATGATTACAATAACAGTGCTGTGAAGTCAGGCAGCTCTCAAACTATCCAGTGAATAGCTCTGTGCTTGGAAGTTATTTGGTTGCTCTCACGAATTCTGGATAAATGTGAACCATTTACAAAATTAATCATTATTTAACTTAATGTAAGACACAGACTGTGTTCAAACCAAAATAAATCCATGAAATACAGTCCTTCACAAAGTCTTTGCTGGAGATGTGTGCTTCAAGATGCATGAAGCTACACTGAAGCACAGAAAAAAGACTCAGACTCAGACAGACAAGACAGGCTGTTCTAACACCATGGACTTAAAGCATCAGTGCCCAGGACTGTCATTACAGATTATCAGATGAGTTACTCTCAGGGGCACTTCCAGACAAGAGAAATAAATACAATTGCAGTGTCTAAATGTTTTTTTTTTTTTAAGGCTTGGTAGGCTCAGAAAGAATTTAATGGCAACACTATAAATTTGGTATTAAAAATGTTCCCAGTAGTCCTTGCCATGGCGCTTACCTCCTCTATGACCTGCAAACCCTTCTAATGTCTCAGTTTCTTCTCCATTGTATGGATAATATGTATTGTTCTTGTGAGGGCTGAGACTTCCTTTGTGTCTAGAAAAAGAGGAGTAGGAGTTGAAGAAGGCTAGATTCAATAGTTTTATACTATTTTTTTTGGTGGTTGCCAACCTGATGAGAATGTCAGATTCACGCCGTGTCTTCTCTGACAGGCTGTGTGCTACTGGGGTGGCAGGAGCACTCGCCCCATCCATGGGGGAGGGGTAAATGACAAAATTCTCCATTTATTCCCTCCTCAGGCACATGCAGCATTTTTCCTTTGGATTTTGAGGTGTGTGGCTCAGATGCTGGCAGTAGCAGCTACATGAGCCAGGCTTGGTAAATGACTTTTCACATCACAGAACAGTGGTGTTGGTGTGCTAAAAAGTGCCATGAAGCAAATTCCCAGGAGACAGGAGTCAGTGGGAAGAGAGGAGTGAAAATCTCTGGTGGAACCTTGGTAAAGCTGTATTTGTTTATTGCAGTACCAAGCAGCTCTCCCATACCTCAGTTACTACTGAAATTTGCACACAGTGAGTTTCACATCAATCTATTTCATACATCAGTAGCTGAGTTTCCCATTATGCTGCTTGTTAAAATATTTACTAATCTTAGCAGAAAAAAAATTTAAAAAGAAAAAAATAGAGAAATCCAGAAGAATTAAACCGTGTCCTTAAAATAAAAGCTTTCCTAGTATTGTTTACAGCTTCTCTGAGATGAAGAAGTGCTGTGATCCTGACTCTGAGACCGTATCGATGATAAGCTACTACTTTAAGCTACACATTTTAAGTCCTGGCTATTTATATCTGAGGGCCACTGAGCCTGGGCCCCCAGGAGGCAGTGCCAGGGACCTTCTCTTCTTTGTGGCAGCACCACACTTGGAAGACCCTCAGGTCCGCAGCACCTTTTGCTGAGATGCATCAGACTCTCCTGGGAGAAAAGCTGCTGTCACAGCAAAACCACAAGTTGTACCTACCCTTCAAATCAACAGGAGATAAATGGTATGCTCTTCATACTGACTTTAAGGAGAGTGAGTCACAGAGCAAGGGGCAGGGTGTCACTGCGGATTAAGAGCTGGTTATGAGATAGGAGAGAAAGATTTATCATGAACTGCTGCTCCTCAGTGTGTAGAGAGATTAGTGGTACCCCATCGGCAAATTGTCTCTGTTAGGAAGAACTGTGGAGGATTTAGAAAAATTCCAGATGGATTTAAATACATTGAGGGATTAAGGAGTACAATGGAAGATGAAATTCAGCTAGAATAAGTGTGACAGAATAATAGACATTAACAAAAATAGTACTTTTGGGGAAAAGAAAAAAGAAAAAAGAAACGGTATTCTTTGAACTCCTCGTAGTCTGTGCTCTGAGGCTGTGGAAAATTTGAAAAAAAGATTTGCAATATCTGTATACATGAATCCTGCCCTTCATATGGTGGCACATATTTTCAGACTTGAAAATTTAAAAGAAAGCATGCAAATCCTGAAGGCAGTGGCCAATTTCCCAACATTCCTAAAACACGAACTAGTCTAATGCCTATCACTAAGGTCAAGAGTTCAGGAGGAGATTTTTTTTTTTTTAGAAGAGAGATTTTTCTAATTGTTAAGCATATACATAATCACATTAACTAATTGTTTGTAGAATTATAACCATAATATTATTTTATTTCAGAAGGAATACGCTTGCTGCAGGGTATAAGGCAAGAGGAACTCACTTCTGGTGTCTGTTCTTGGCCTAGGCTATAGTGAACGTGTGGCACATGGAAAGCGCTTGGCTGATATTATTATTAAACACAAGGTTCATGTGTTTCATGAGATTCATGTAAGGAAAACACAGAGCCATTCATGACCTCTGGAGCCAGAGGATGAATCAGTTATATTGTTTTTTTCATGTATAATATTCTCATTTATTTGGTCAGGTGTTCCTAGCACTCCTGGGATAGAATATGTGTGTTTTGGTACTTTTTGTCCGGGTTTTAGGCAATTGCCTGAAAAATGGCAATTTCATAGACACCCCTTCATCTTTCAAGTTTTCCCTCAGGTAATTTTGGAAATACTATTTTTTGAATACTGTTACCGAATAACTCCTTTAATGTCTTTTCCTCTGTCTTTCTTGATTATTAGCAGCATAAACACAACAGTGTCCAAGTAAAAAAAGAAAAAAAAAAGAAGAGAACTAATGTGTTTGTTTGTCAAAGCATTGTTTTTCCCAGGACAGATGGATCCTTAGGTGGTCCTTAGAGAGGGAGATCCCAGCTGACCACTTCTCTTGCCCTCCCTCAGAATTTTTCCAGAATTATCTTGGACTTTATTTCTTAGCACTTATCTAAGGGCTATATTGTATTTAGTGCTAGTTTTAGAAAATCAAGCAGTAGAATGTCCAAGGAGGTCTAAAATAACCTCCAGTCTTGTGCTGGTGGCTGCTGCTGAGGACTGACTCAGGGTCTGGGGTTAGCATGTACTGCTGGGAATCTGCTTCCTTCAGCATTGCTCTTCTCACTCCTTCTTGATCCCAGCAGCAGAAAGTGGAAATTACTTTCCTGCTCTTTATCCTTTTCTCTTGACTGCTTTTAGCAGGCAAAGCACTCATAGCTGGTGTTCACCAGCCCCTTGCCCATGGAGAGGCAATGCCCAAGTCCTGGCATTCCAGCTCCTCCGCTTCTCCTTGCCAACCAGTGCGCTGAGAGAGGAGATAGGATGGGAAAGAAACCAAGCCTGACACTGGCCCATTAAGGTGGATGGTTAAAAATGCTGTAGCCACTGTCACCTGTTCCAACAGTCCCCCTCTACTGGATTTAATATTTTGTATTCATTAGAGCAAGTAATAAGCAAATAGGCAGCTCCCAGCACATCTCTAAGTTATTTTACAGAAGCTCTGAAACACCTGCGCACACCTCAGAGTCTCGTCACTCAGCTTGAGCCCTGTGACAGACAT
>NW_008237221.1:2429029-2482103 GCF_000691975.1 Corvus brachyrhynchos | reverse complement strand
CTCCCCCCCCCAGCTTCCTGCCAGCAGGGATTTTGCCTGCACCAGTCAATGTCCATACTGCTGCCAAATGGTGTTAGCAGCCAGAGAAAACTAATCCTCAACATTATTCATCCTAAAGACAGACTCCTTATTTGACTCTCTAATGCATTCCATATGGTATTCCAGACTCATATTTCTGAACTTTGATTTTTCTTTTTTTAGGTTTAGCTTTTTATGTTCAGTACTAAGGAGACTGTGCTGCATACTAAGAAAGTGATACTGTTATAGACTGTTGCTCTGCTAGTGACAGGAAGCTGATTTTATGTCAATCAAAACAAAGATATTCCTGAGAGATGGCCAGGTGGAACTTCCATAAATAATTATTTGAAACTATGGAATTAATCTTTCTTAAAATTCAGTATTTAAAAAGACTAGAGGGAAAAAAAAGAATTACAGTTCTCAGATCAGTACTGAAAAAAAAATCTTCACTGTAAAAGAAGTTTCTATTTGTGTCCACAAAGAGAATGACTGTTAAAAAATCTTAAATACAAACACTTGGAATAAATATAGTGGCAGGCAGGACCAACAAAATGATGTTTTTCAGATCAAAACTCAGATTAGCTCCTAAAGTAAAGTACCACCACAAGAAGCCATGGATCTTTGGTGAACCCATCCAGGCAGGTCTTGTGGTAGACTTTTTTTTTTTTGCCAACATGTGAATCTGTAGGATAGGGAACCAAATGAAAAAGAATCTTACAATTCTAACCCAACACTATGGCCTGCAGGGCATAATCTGTGTGTAGCTCCCATTGTTTAATAAAAGTTGATTACTGAAATTAAATTCTTCAACAGGTTTCATCTGTTCAGGTTCTGTTTTCAAGAGCTTTGGATATGTGTCTTGTTACCCATGTGTTTAATATCTTTTCCCTTTAAGGCACATTTTTAGGTGTAAAGCTGAAATGTGGTTATTTCAGAATTTAGAGTGAAAGCCAGAGTGCCTCATTTAGGCATTTTGGATGCTGCACAGGTTCCCCAAGGATATCATCCACTTCATTTCACATCACTGAGCTCCTTGAGAGACAGGTGACCCACACACAGAGGTTAGACACCTTCTTTCCTCCACTTATTAGAAGGGACCTTTGAAGACTTCAGAAGACAGCCCAGGCTGCAAAGCATCTCCCTGTTTCACTGAGACATGCCAAACAAGTAGGATGTTCGGGGATCCAGTGTGTCTAGTGCTCTCTGACAGGCACTGTGTCTAGGATCTTCTGTCTGTCTCCTGCTTATTACTGTGGGGCTTGGAAAGTGAAGCAGGAGATGGAAGAGACCTTACTGAAGTTGGTCTGAGTAGTTTTAACTCCCACATCCTGAAAGAGTGCTCTATGTACCAGACATGAGAGAGAACACTGCCCATCATCCTCTTGATGGCCCAGTGATTCATCTTCAGGCCTAAAAGCAACAAAGAAAGATAAATAATGCACAGAAGAGAACCTGACTTTTAACTTGCAGCACTCAGGAGTAAGGAAGACTGCTGGTCCAAACTTAGTTTTTTGAGTGTGTGTGCATTGAGAGTGATTTTAAAGTAAACATAAGTCTGAATATAATGTCTCCTCCCCAAAAGTTATGAATGCTGTGTTTAAGCCCTGCTTCATTCTCTGATTTAGATGTGTATTAAATACTATTCAAGCTGAGCTCAAGTGTAGCCAAACTTTTGAACATTCTCCAGGGGAGATAAACAGAGTGGCGATGCCACTGTGCTTGAATTTGGACAGCAAAAGAGGCTGGGTGTGAGTGGTATTTTCCTCCCCAGAAAATACACTTACTGATACTGCTGGGAGGATACTGTAGTTAAGCATTCAGGCAACTTTCATTCTGCAGAGAAATGCCTTGCAATTTTATTGTAGTGCTCATCACTCTTGAAAATGGGCAAACGGGCCTTCATTGCGTGGGTTCTGATCTAAGCAAATTCTAGGTGGATTGAACCCTACCTTACTTAAGATTTTACTGGGGATTAGACTGACATTTAGGTTTAAAGAGTGCAATTCCCAATGTCAGGCCCATTTCTGTACTGTATATTATTCTTCATTTTTGCAGAAAATGATTCAATTGAACTAATCTGACAGGGCTGACTGGATGTCCATTATAGTGCTGCATTACAATTGCTAAACAGAGTATTGGAAGGGCACTAGGTACAGTCTAGTAAAGACAATACATAATTTGAATGATGGCACTAAGGGAGCATTTCAGAGTTCAGTAAGTGGGTTACCAAAGGCACTTGGCAATTGGGAGGAGGAAAAGCAAGTGAGAGAAACTGCTTGTGAGACTGACATAACCTCAGCATAACATTGAACTGCATGTTGTTCTCCTTGGGCTGAGAGCAGGCTTGGCAAACACCAGCAATCAAGCCATCTGTATAACTGCATCAGATTTCTTGCTACCAAAATGGTTCAATTTATGGGATTGTTTTGACAGGCATGTTGGGAAATACAGAACATATAGTTTTCATCATTGTTTACTTCTGTTTTTCCTGTTGTTCCCTTTGACATTGCCCACTGGCTCATATTAGAGTTTGAGCTCCATTTAGCTCAGCATGCAGAGCTGGCCATGCTGCCAGTGTCGCTCCCCACAGAACTCCCCCTGTGCCTTCATTTACATGTTTCCTTTTTGTTCTTTAACCAGAAGGGGAAACTTTGAGCCTTGAATGCATAAATCATTAGGTCCAGGTCAAAAAATAGGCCATTATTCAAAATGTTTGTTCTCACTCATCAGATTTGTAGTTTATCCTGGGAATTTCTTGAAAACGTGGAATCCATTTGTAATATTGTTCAGATGACTGTAGCATGAAGCTGAACTGGTCTGGAGATCCGCATCCAATATTCAGCACTACTCTTGTGTTGAAGTGGTCTAACTGGCCGTTCATGAAGCAAGTCTGGTGCATAAGACTCTGTGGCCTCCTACTCTATTTGCCCACAGCAGGCCTTTAGCAAGACTCCTAAGTCACCAGTGAGACAGAAGTTAACTTCACCTGGATCAGGGTGCTCCAAATATGCTCTAAAATCAGAAAGATGTGCTCTAAAACCAGTCAGAGCCCCTGTGCTACGATAGTTCGGAACAAAATTTTTGATAGGGGAATGAGCAAAGTTTTTACTAGAAGTTAATTTTCAGGCTGCATAGTATTTGCTACTACAACATCTCCATATTTAGTAGGGAGTGATATATAGAGCCAATAGTGCTGGTCTTTCTTGTCTTAGATCCAGAATGGATGCAAATCAAATAAGAACAGTCTCTTATATAACAGTACCAGGCACCTGACAAGGAAAGTTGGGGTTATTGCCTTCCTTCGATGGAGTGTGGAATTGGGGGTCAGGAAGATGTCTTGACCAGGGTAACTTCATAGACCTCTCCCAGATGAAGACATATTATGTTCCTCATTAATAATTTGTTCAGCTACAGATATTCTCTCACTTGTGTATAAAACCACTGAAGATAGTGGGATTGTATAGACAGATTTAAAAAAATGGCTAGCATTACTGCATATTTTGTAGTAGGAGCTAAGGAGAAATTCACTTAATGGGATTGTTCTAAGTTATGCCAACTTTCTGGGAGCAGATTTTAGAAATGACTTCTCATCACTGCATTTTTCTTATGAATTGAAAAGTTAAATCTTAATAGCCAGTAGCAGAGGAAGATTATTATTCAGTGCTCTATTATTTAAATTACTTCTGTAAGTGGATTGTTCCTTAAAATATTTCTGTTTTCAGCTTCCTCACTGGGAGGGACCTAGACATTGGAAGATACAAAATCTTATTTTCACCAGACAATCTAATTTTCTTGTATTCAATGTCCAGTACACTTTGTGGAAACACTTTGACAATTACATAAAGTTGGGCTTCCAAATCCACTCCTGAGCATTTAAATGGATTGCACTAATTTTCAGAAGTGCTCAACAGCTCACATTAAAGTTAAGCTTTCATTTCAGATTTGCCTCTAAATAAAACAGCTTTTATGGCATAGATCCTGCCTTTCTTGATTTTTGGGTATTTTTTGTGTGTTAGACAAAACTGATGAAGTTATAGGGAGCTGATTGGCTCAGGATTATTTTAGGTCAAACAAGTAGATCTGAACTGGATGATTTATTTTTGACATGATTAAACTGGATACAGAAGTTTTCATGGTTATGCCATGATGTTAAATCATGACATCAGAGTCTTGTACTGAGCTGGGGAGTCATTTCATCAGAAGGGATAATATAGTACTACCATATAATATTGGCTGTTATTAGCAGGGATATAAGCCATATTCTCTAGGAGATATAACAGTGCAAGAACCATACCCTGAAAAATGAGATCAAACGAAAGCAGTAGTGAAATATTTTGCAGATGACACTCTGACAGACTTTAAAACTATATCTATCTTTATAAATCCCAGAGGAGGTACTTATATTTCATTCCCCATTTATTTATTCATTGTCATTAATGTGTCAAAGTATATTCTACCAATAATATGAGATAAAGATTGGCATCTGAGTGAGACAGAGTTCTGCTACTGGTTCAGTAGGGTCTGAATCTGTCAACTAAAAAAATAGTAATTAGGGTAGCACTCACAGATAGAGATGGCATTAGAAGATAAAGCAATGGAAGGAAGTTCATTATACATGAATTTTATGTACTTTCTGATTCTCTTTTCATCTTCCAAGAGAACTGGAGATGGAAACCTTAAAAGGACCTCAAAAGAATTATTTTAAACAGGGAGAAGTATCACATTTTCTTTTAGCTGCTATTATTACAGTTACCTTGAAAGAAGGTGCAAAAGAGCAATCTACAGCAAATGGAATGAGAGCAAAGGTAGGAAACCCAAAGTAAGCACTGTCTCAGGATCTCAGCTGTCAACATCTATAACATCTGCAAAATGTGCTCTGCTGTCCAGCAGCTGACTCTTCCTAAGGCCAAAATCTAGATCAAATGTGATCAGAAACCTTCAAGGCAATCAAACAAAGCAGTGGTAAAATCATAGAATCATAGAATATCCTGAGTGGGAAGGAACCCATAGGGATCACTGAAGTCCATCTCCTGCCCCTGCACAGAACACCCCAAAAATCACACCACGTGCCCAAATGTATTGTCCAAACACTTCTTGAACTCTGCCGAGAGTGCTGTGACCACTTCCCTGGGGAGCCTGTTCTAGTGCCCATCAAGCAGGGCTCTTAAAGGCACTGCAGAAACCATTAGTTTTCTTTGACATAGAAAGGGTTAGCCAGCCTCAAGAGAATTTGGAAAACATAAATAGCATCCATGGGAGGGCCTTTTGCTGCGTTTTTTTTTTCCAGCTCATGTTTTATATCTCTGAGGCCTATGTAAACTGTGATTTCTCTTTTAAGGATTCACTGCTACTGGGGTACTGAAATGCCTTATCACAGACTCCTGGAAGAAAAAGCATATGAGTTGGCCCTGTGTTGGTGCTGGAATGTGAGGGGCCACAGCCCAGGGACTCTGTGCTGTGCTGCTCAGAGTGCCAGCAAAGCTCAGCACCAAAGGAGTTCCCAGTTCCGCTACTGGGAACTGAAATGACCATCTTGACAGTTCAGATGAAGTGGTGTGAGCCCTGTCCAGAACTTTTCTCCCAGTCTTTGGCCTTGATAAAACAGTTCAGTTGTCAGGGTTGTCTAAAGAGTCTTCTTTCTACTGTTACAACTTCTATCTGAAGTATCTCACTATTTGTTCCTTATCTGAACACTTATTTTTTGTCTTTCTTTCTTGGTTTATCTAAAACTTCTCGTTGAATTAATTCCGTAGTTCTTGAACCCTCACAATCAGCAAAGGAAACATATTTATGAGAAAAACCCCACTCCCTAATACAGAAACTGAATCAAACAGGCTGAAAACTAAGCATAGTATGTGAAAGATCACAAATATAATCTGTTCTACAAGTATTGAATGCCTGCACTGAGGGTGAGTGAGAGGGCCACGAGCAGGAGAATAGGTGATATTTGAAAGATTGTCTTCTGCATTCTCCTTGTAAAAGCCTGAAATCAGATGGTTGATGTGGGTGAAGGGTGCTGTTGCAAGGAAGGTCAGTTTGCATAGCACAGTGCTGGTGGAAATGGCGTGCTTCTCTCCATGTAAACAAAGCTAAAGGCAATCACTGTACAAACCATGCAACACTGAGCAAAATTAAACACTAAACAAAAGCAAAGCATTAATTGAGTGTGGAAAATCATGGCCTGGCATTCTTAGAGAAAGGTTTTAAATATTCTACTCTCCTGCAGCACAGCTGTCATAGAACTGCAATGAACAGTACTAGATTGTCTCAGTGTTGAGAAGTTGGGAAAATTGCATTGGAAAATACCGTGATTGTAATAATTCTAATGGGAATCCTCAAACATGACTGTGGGATCAGTAACAGCACTGGTACCAAAGAATACTCGTCCTGCAGCTTTTCTGTGCTATTACAAATGACAATTTCTTAGCCTATAAAAGTGTTTGTGAGTTTGTGAACCTCTGCGTTTGAGTTTGATATTGTGCAAGAGTTGCTAAGACTACTCTTGCATGCTCAGGCTTGCAAAACAATGGCCTTCCTGCACCATTTTCTCTCCCATTTCCCCTCCAGCATTATTGCTGGTTTGTAGCATTCAAATGCTCTGATTACACCCCCCATTTACTGCTGCTGCATTGGCTTGTTGCAGCATATCTTGTTTTTGAAGCTGGTGAACGCTTTTTCAGGGGAGTAGGGAGGGGTAAGCCAGGAGCAGGAGGTTGAGCTTTACAAGTGAGGCTCCCTTGATAAAAAAGCAGCACCAATGTACACAGCAGCCTTTGCCTGCATCAGACTTGCTATTACATTAAAAGCCCACTTGCTGACACCAATCATTTCCATAAAATTTAAGCCAACATCTTTGGGAGAAAAGATTTAATTAACACCTAAACCCCAGAGTAACTATGACAATCTGCTTTCATAGTGATGGGAATAATCACGTTGCTCTCCACTGTCAGTCCCTGAAATATAACAGTTTTATGTATAATCTATAGTACGTTTTTTTCCTTACACAATCAATCAGATTCCTTTGTTACTTTCACACAAGAATATTTCAGTCTTAGACATCTAGAAAAACTCTATATTTATCTGGTGCCTTGAGGGGCTACCTCTGGTTGTGTGACAGGAGGTCTCTTGAGCATTTTGGGCTAGCAGCATGGAGGGAGGCTGAGCAATTCCATCCTAACCAAGATCCACATGAGATATCCCATTATTTAAATAGAGGTGCCCTTAGGGCAGCGCATGCAGAACCCAGTGCAAAAAAAAAAAAAAAAAAAGAACCAAGCAAAAACAAAACCCAAAACCCCCAGTGTTCATTGCAGACAATAAATAAAATGGTGGCAGTGATTACCATGATGTAAAATTAGATGTAAAATTAGATTAAAAAACTTACCTGTGAGGCAGAGTGACCTTCAAAAAAAGCTTTGAAAAAATCTTTTTCCCTTAGTTCAGTTGAAAAGATTGTGTCTAATACTACATGATTTTTTTGGACACCTTCTTCTCCTACTTATAAATCCTTGAAGGAAAAAATACAGAACCTTTTTTTTCCCTGGGTTAATCTCAGCAAAGTTGTTTCTGCTTTACTGTGGCATAAGTTAGATAAACTTGTATGGTATAATTTTATGGTCTTTGGGGCTTTAACAATGTTGAAAATAAATCTGTGATCACAATTTAGACTGAGAATGTTGTCTCTGTTGTTTTCACTGGACATATAATTTCCGCATCTTTTTACTTTCTTAATGCTATTAACTAAGCAAGGTATGATCTGTATATTAGGGATGGAATGTTCTTAATACATCTTTAGAGTTGTACCAACTCTAATAACCTGAAATTTTTGCAAATATAAATTTTGCATCTAGATAAGTGCTTTTTAAAATGATAGCAGTCGTCTTGTGTTAGGCTTGATTGCAACCTGTTTTCTAAATTAAAAAATGTAAATGTGGCATTGACAAAGGTTAAAAAGATTTAAAGGGGGTTCTGTCAGCAGTGTATGCACACACCAAGCTAAATCCTATGTATCTAATCAGTGTCCTCTGGACTGTGTGCCTTGCTCCATTGTTTACTTTCAAATCCATAATAATTTTGTATCCTTTCACTGGGCAAAGATTCATTTTAAAATCTAATGAATTTAAAAATATGCTTTTCACTTGTCCATTTGATACCGAGCCTTCAATTTGACTTTCATTGTTTGTTTCCCTCCTTGTCTCGTCAATCCTTTTCTTTCTTTCTGTCCTTTTACTTTATTACATTTTTTATTGAGGACTGAGATGAACTGGTTGCTGCATCATGGGCCCATTACACTTCCTAACAATTCCATTTGCACCTTATTGTTTGTCTTATTGCTGGAAAATTCAGGTGATTCATCATGCCTGAAGAAGCACCTGATCCCAATTCCCTTGATATCACGATCACTATGTGACAGGAATACAGTTAGTGGTGGCTTTCAGACTCAAAGAGGCCAAGGTGATAACTCTTCTGGGACCTTTAGCCTCTCAAGTATTGATGAGTTCCATTTTTTTAAGCTCTGTTTTCTTGCTCCCTTTCAACAGCCCCCTGAGTGTGGAAAAGGGCTTGGAGTTAATAAAGGAAGTGGCAGATCTCCTGAAGCTGCAGATGAGTGTCTTCGATGATGTCAAGTATGTACATGGGATTTTCCCCTTTTTTATTTTATTGGATGTCTCATTATTTTTGAATAGTTTGTCTTACAAGGAAATATCTGCTCTTTAATGTCAAAATTAAAAAAGAGAGTCGGCAAGAGGGAAAAAGGAATATAGTGATGATCTTTGTAACATTACCTACACACAAGAGCAAATTATTTCGAAAAAATTGTAAAGAATAAAATTGTTTTCTGCTTCCATAGGGAAAAATAATCTGTTCCAAGTGCTATACAAATATTACCAATCTTATTTAACAGTTTATAGGTAAGGAAAGTCTTCTGAAGGGTCATTGTACCCAGCATTGACAGGGGGGAAAATGACATCAGTGGATAAGAATTTGGGTGCCTGGCTTAGGGTCTGGCACATGGCACACTAGGTCATGCTTCTTGGTCAGTTACTTATTTAACAAATCACAGGGAGTTCAGCTATGCTGAGGACTGGTGTTCCTCCTATGATTCATACTGATGAATGCTCTACATGTAATCTCATGAACTAGGAGGTTATGAGCTACCTTGTCCAGTAAAGATTAAGGATTTTCTGAAGGTATTTTAGAAGAAACATTTACCTCACAAAACTTCATCCTCTCTTTATGAAACAGAAGTATTTTGATATGAAAGTAATTGAAAAGAAGGGTTAGCTGTGGGAGGGTTTTGAGGAAAGAAGTCACATCTTGGGCACACAGAAAGAAACTGATATCTGGGTAGCATCCAGCTCCTGTGTTTCGGAAGGTTATGGGCCACTTGCCTTGGCCCATGAGTTGGGTTGCTGAAATGCACCATCTTTCTCAGCTTCACCTGTGCTTCCATCAGCTACTGTTTAATCTTCATTTACAGAATGTAATTCGTTGTTTAATACTATGTTTTAAGTCATAGTCTGATGATGTTTCATCTTTAGTGGAAGTGTTTATTCTTGATTGTAAAACAAAAATTCTACCCCTTATGTTACTGTGTATGTATGGAGAAATGGAATTCTGGTGAGAAAATCCTTTCAGAAACCTGGAAAGTACCAAGCATATTGGCTTTAGTTATTGAGAAGAAAAATATTCCAATATTTTGTTTGTTTTGATCAATGTCTTTTGGTTGTATTTAATGAAATACATTTTTTATTAATACCAAGTTTTAAATGGAAAAAAAATATATGATACTCTATTACCTTTCTTGTAAAGAGAATTTGCTTCCTTGACTTTGAACACTAGCAGATAAAGTCTACTGCACATTTAAAGAACAAATCCCATGGAACAATTTCTCTGCTGGAATCAGTGGGTTTGGCTTCATTAACTTCATTCATTTACAGTACAAGAGCACTTTCACCTACCTTTCTAATTGTTAGTATAAAGCCTTTTGGTTATTTTTTATCATTTGATAAATCACAACACATTGCAGTTGATAAGCTGTAGATTCATTCTCTATTGAAAAATATCCCTCCAGTGGTGTAGCCAGATATGATGGACCTTTCTTTTAATGTGCAGAATTAGCTGGTTATTTTGCATCTATTATATGCATTCACATGACTGTAATGAAAATACTTGAATGGTCAGTACCTTAAAAGTGTGTTATGAATTACAGGAACTCCAAACAGGACTGAGCATTATTTCTATCCATACAATGTTTTTATCAGTCTTTGCCTATAGATCTATAAATCTGTGAAGGGTTATCCTAAATTGCAAATTAGTGAAGAATTCATCCGTAATAAATTTTCTTTGTTCATGAGAATGAGATGATTTGACTCAGGTTAAACCCATAAAGTACTAAAGGAAGGTGGCGCTGAGCAGTAGATAAGGCAGTAGTGGAGGCTTTAGACAATGGCCTTGCCAAGAAAAGAGGTAACACTTTTTGGATTTGTTATTTTCTTGCCACTGTTCCACTATCAGTGGAAAACAGTATGAATTTGAGTACTCTGGCTAGCTTCTCAGTGGCTTCATGGAGAGGGGTTTCAGGAAAAACCTGATGTCATGTCATAGCCACCACTGACATATCAAAGTGTGAGAATATTTCTCAGGAACTATGCTTTTTACTTGGGCTAAGGCATCATGAGTGATTTATATCACTTTATTTCACTGGAAACTAAAACTGTTCTTTTTCTTAAAGGTTCATTTTTTTGTAAAAACGGGGAAGTTATGTAGAAAAAAACTATCAGTCAGCCTGGAGTAAGAGATTTATAAAAGGTGTGGGAATTTCTCATACTAACCTGCTTTAACTCTGATCTGAGTATTTTCTTGGTCTAAAATTCTCAGTTCTCCCTTTCCCCCCGCAAGAATTCCAAATGGTTAGAAAGTAACAGTGTAGACTTGGATATTTTAGATCATTGCAAAGATTTCGGAGTAATAACATGTTAATGAGAATCACGGGGTTAATTTGAGTATAGACAAAGTCATCACATCAAATAGGAATAGTGTAAGAACTGAGGAGAGAGGACAAGTGGTGAGTTCTTTTAAGAAAAGTTCTTTAAATTCTCAGTTATGAGTTTATTGTCCTTTTCTCTGAAAAAAACAAAGGAATATTTAAAGGGACTGCTTCACTAATAAATTATTGCCTCTAGTTAGTTTTGTCTACAAGTATCTTTCACTCTTCCCTATATTTTAATTTTTTCCCTGTGCTTTGGAGTTAGGTAAGTGAAGAATTGCTTTTGCCATGGATTCCTACCGACACCCTGTGTCTTGATTAGCTGGGATATGGTAGTAATCAGCTTATCTTATCTTTTGTTGTTCACAATCCTGCCAACTTTAACCGATAGACTTCAGTTCACAGGATATCCCCAGGCTTGGCTTCCAGAGCGTTCAGTCCATTTCTACAGCTGATTTGTTGTCGAGTTTGCATTGACATAAACTTTGCTCGCCCTGTGAAGCAGATGAGTGGGAATAGATTTAGGGAATTCATAATTAGAAATATTTCAGCGTTGAAAAAAAGATCCAACATGTTAGTTGTCACTTTTGGATATAGCCTGAATCTTTATGGAAGTAATAGTTATGCTTAATATGTTTTGTTAATGGTTATGTAGCTGTCAAATAAATTCCATTATTTCTTGTTACATCATTAGAGACCATTAAAAGGATATTAGCATGCTGATGTAATTATGCAAGCAGACGTAAAATGACTATAGTTATGATTTTATAATCTAATTATGGGTGTCCAATGCCCCTGGTGATTGATTGTTGGACTGGTATCAGGGACTGAAGTCAGATGGGTAGTAATGTTTAGGAGGGTTTGTATCAATTTTTTTAAAAAATACAACTTTTCAATCTGCAGTATTGGCCTTCTTCATATAATTGAGTTATTCACAATATGACACACTATCAAGAAACATCCAAATATAACAAAAATACCAAAATCTCTAAGCTCAACTTTGAAGATAGTGGAAAGGACTCAAAATTAATAGTCAGTCATTGATTAGAGCATAGATGACTTACCTGGTTTCTGATGAGAATACAAATAATTTTTGAATTTTTATTAAATGTTCTCATATTTGGGGTATTTACTGACAACATTGTAAGGGGGAAGTTTCAGCTTTGACCCCAAGTGAATACCTTTGTATGGAAAGAAAACAGATTATTCTGATTTCATAGTATTTCAGGCCTTATATCCTACCATTCTCAGCCTCCAGTTAAGAGTGAGATTTTCAGCTGAATATTGCATTCTCTCTAGACTGATAGGATTTTCCCAATTGCTATTGAAGATCTTTCGCTCTAGGTGTCTCTTTTCCCCCCCATTTTGTTCTGCTTTAGCTTCCTCCACCCATTTATCTTAATGGCAGTTTTCTCATTTTTGCCTTCTAATATACCTAAACTCAGTACTCAAAGAACTGAACTTTCAGGAGATGTGCTAACTTGACCAGCATTTCCATTTTCATATACAATTTTTCAGTGGAAGACCTGTACCAGAGCAGTCTATTTTCATTCCCTAAAATCACATTAATCTCAATCTGCTGCTGTTGTTTTGAAGTGCAACAATTCACTATATAACTGTATAATCTGTATATATAATTTTGAGAGTGAACAGGATGCTTAGGCTAAATTTCAAATGCTAATATAAATAGATTTTTTAAGTTGAAAAGGCTGATTCTGGTTATCTAATATAACATCCTGGATTACAATGCCATGACATTTAACCAGTATTCCCCTATCATGAATTGTTGATTGCATCTATATTGTGCATCCAAAGCTAAGTTAAAAGACCAAATCACTCATCTTTCAGAGTCTAAAGCTCCAACACCCAGGATTCAGGTTGGTTGTTCAGCTTTCGCCTCACAGTGCTCCCTGCCCAGACTACAGGTGAATTCAGTGTTTACTTGAATAGTTTATTATATGAAAAATGAAAAATTCAGGTTAACCAAAGGTATACAAGGAAACCGTATGATGGCTTCAGCTGAAAAATACCTTTCAAATTTTGTAGCAAACACAGCAATGTGATTTGACATTTTGAAAAAAAAAATACTATAAGTTCAAAGTAATGACTAGTTTCAAAATTTAACTAAGCTTGGCTTATAAGGAAAATGCTTTTATTTTGGTGATAAGAATAAACAAAAAATTGACTTTGGACTGAACTCAAGCCACTTTTTTGTTTTGTTCTGTTCAGGTGACCAATCTTTTGAATAACACTAATTATGATAGACTTCTGAAATATTGAATCATATATATAGTTTTTTTCTACAGCCATCTGTTTTATTTCTTAAAGAGAAAAGAAATCCTCAGTTAATGAGTAGCTCTTCAATGTTTCATTTTTTTTTCATTGTTCAGTGTGTGACTTGAGGTTTTATTTATTGCACTTTATTCAAATTCTGCATTGAGGTCAGAAACCCCATTTCCTTCTGTTTTGGTTTGGATTTTTTCTTCTAATGGTGCTCTTCACTACACTATGAAAATGCTTGACAAACAGGAGTTGATATATTTAACTCATATGAGGTATGGGGTTTTATTAGGACTATCCAGATCCAAAGTTATGCATGAAAAGATTAGTGTCAAAGCATTTATCACTACAAGGTGTCCAGTGTGATGTCTCACTGCATAGCTTACTCAGCCTTTTCTGAAAAGAACTTCACTGACTGAGGCAGAGATCCCATTGGCTTCAATCTGCTGAGCATTCAATTACCTGAGCATTCAGCAGTCCCCGAAGTCAGCTCCATTTAGACAATGCTATTTGGCCTATAAAATAAATAAATAAATTTCTGAAATTATTTTTCCTCAAATGAACTGAGTCTGAAGTAGATGATTCCAGCAGAGTTTAAAGTAACAGTAGGACCTTTAAATCTTTGTTATTCCATTTCTCATTTGCAACATACTTCCTGAAGTCTGATAAAATTGAAATTAAGGCCCCAGAAAATATTGGCCTTCTCTACTACTTGACCACCATTCATCTTTGGATTTCAAGGATCCTACTGAAAAAACACTTCTAAAAAGAAGTCTGCATGTCTGTATTTGAAGTAATTTAATATTGATTTTTCCTATTATACTGTAGTATGTCCCTATACTTAGTATATCCTTTTTAATAGTTTTGTGTAAACAGTGATGCTAACAAAAGCTTGAATTTTGAAGGCTTGTAATGAGGACAGTTACAAGCACATTCTTTTCATACTTCAAATCGCTTGTTTCCAAGTAGTGGGGTTAGAGACATTTTGCACCTCCTTTTCAAAGAGCAAGCCTTATACGACCAAACATTACCTATCATTATCCCTGCTCTCAGGAAGAGCTGGAATGGTTGGGCTGGAACAAATACAATTTGAAAAGCCAGCCAACCATCCCAGTGAAAAGAATTTGAACTGAGGAAGATACCTGAAAATCGAGCCAAGTAGTGAAAGTTTGGAGAAGCTTAAAACACGTTCAAATTGGAAGTGTTGGGCAGGCAGACTGGTGAGTGGAGCTCCCAGCCTCACCTATTATAAACATGTGCATTGGCTGTAGTGCCCTAATAACTCACTATAGGTTTTGTTCATTGTTTGTCATGTTATTTTTATAACACCTGAAAAATTCAATCAACCAGTTAATCATATTTAGTCATCCAGAGCCTAAACACTGGAACAATACTTGGTATTTTCATGCCACCATGCTGATGGGTTATGACATGTGGTGTATGTATGCTCTAAATGTGAGCAACTCAGGAAAATATTGAGAGGCAGGATAGTGTGAGGGGGGATTATTTAACCACTGAGCAGTGGTGGGACAGGTAGCACAGGGTCTTGCTAGGTTTGTATTTGAAAAGTTCCCTCCATTGTGCAGAGTCTCCATGATTCCACTCTCCTTGATTTGGTGTGATTAATCTTTTCTTGTGTTGTATGTTGAACATCTGTGGATTAATATTCTTGCAGAGTTTTTTTTGCAGATTGGCAGATTCTGGATTCTGTTGTCTGTGTCATTTAGATTTACTGAGAGGAATGTTCTATAGCTCATCCTGCTCTCCTTAAGATGCTGTAATATAAACTAGAAATAGATAAAATTTTTATTTCCATTCCATTTATTGTCCAGAAATTAAGCAAGATTTGTATTTCAATTTGAACTGTACCATGCTTAGTCTCAATAGAAAGATACACCTTTTGAGAAAGTTGAGCAGTGTTTGTCATCTGCTCTCTGATTTTAAATAGCAAACAAATAACCATGGTTACTTGACATAATCTTGTTTAAAGTGTTATAAAAGCATAACTCAGAAATAATGGAACCTTTTTATTCAAACTTGACTTCTCCCACAGGTTTAATGAGTCTGAGAAACAAATTATCTGAAAAATGTATTGCTATAACTCATTGCATGCAGGCATTTATAAGAAATTACATTGTGTTTTCTGGTACATATTGTCTTATTTGACAACTAATTTATAATATAAAGATACATCACTTTTTAAAGGAATGATGATAAGGAAAAAAAATAAGGTGAAAATTTAAACTATGCATTTCCTTACTTAAAAATGAGTGATTTCACAACCTTAGCATTACAGTAGTCTTGTGGCTTTTTCCCCTGAGGTACAATACATTTTGTGTTTCTTTCTTAAATGAATGTGCATATAACCAAGATAATTTTGCCTTCTCCATTGTAACTTTCCAGCTAGAAAAATATAAAAATCGTTAAAGTAACAGGAAGGATTTTGGCCTGAAGCATTTTATGAATTCTAGGTGACAAAAGAGAAAGCCCATAAAAATCTAAGGAAAGTCTTACAAATAATATGTATCGTGCTTGGCTTTCCATTACAACATTTCATCTCATTAAAACAGAGGATTTGCACCTTTGTAATCAAAAGCAGAATGAATCCACTAATATTGATACGTTTCCATGAACTCATAGGTCCCTGCTCAAGAGAAAGTTTTTACAGATAAGTGAACTTCTGAAGTTTATCTATGTTTTTTTAACTTCATATTTCTCTCCTACTCATCTCTCTGTGTGACTGAGAATGCCATCATATTCCTTTTTTAATAAAATCAAGTTCATAACATTGTAGGGTAGGCAGGATATATTCCTTTCTTTCAAGTAAGTCATTGAGTGTGTGCCATTGCACTTAATTTATATAACATTTCACATCTTATTAACAGGTAATAATTTCCATTCTATAGATGGGTAAATTGAAACCCAAAGCAGTTGGCTTTAATTTCCCTAAAATGGTACAGAACTTGGTGACAGATATGAGAATAGAAACAGAGAACTGTGATTCTCACTCTTGAGCTAAAGCTTCATCCACAAATAGAATTACTAATATTAGAAATGAAAAAAGGTTTTTTATGTAGGGATTTCTTTAAAAGAATAACCCCTTAGAAGAAATATAAAAATTATTTTATGTCTAAGTCTGTCTTGATCCTCCTGCCCTTGGCTACCTGATTCACCTAGAAGTACAAACAAACATTTTTTCTCTCTTTTTGTAACCTGGATGGTTGGATTTCATGAGCATTACAGACCTGCTGACCCAGCTGAAAAAGATAAAGGATTATTTTGCATTTTTTTTACAGCCTAGCCAGTAAATATTACATAAACAGGTCAATAGGTTGCATCACAACCTGCCTGTGGAAGGCTTTGAATTCCTTATGATCCATGAAGACAGTCAGAGCAAATACACATCTGTAGGTGCAACTGAAAAAGCCCAGTAAGTTCCACTTGCGGTGCCTCCTATACCAAGGAAATATCTCTGCCTCACAGGTGGCAGGGGAGCCTCAAGAACAAATCTTCTTGTTGGTGTTCTCAGAGCTAAAGGAGAAGCCAACAGGTCCTTAAGAGGACAAGCCAGAGAGCTCTGGCTGTAGCACTCAGAATTTGGTAGCCTTTTGAACTAAGACTTGAAAACTTTAAAAATAAAGTTTGGGGTTTTTTGTCTTTGGTTGTGCTGCCTAATACTGATGCAAGAAATTTGTGTCCTACATGGATCCTATCAAAGCTCTGAGCATTCTGAACCTGGACCTCTGTAACAGTCCTAACATGTGAGTCATGCTCCTCGTTAAGGATTAAAAGTCACTTGTGCAAGCGGAGCAAAAGGTGACTGTCATCCCAGCAGACAAATTTTACACGTGCTTTCGAGCAGCTCCATTAACAGCTCAGGTGTGCAGAGGGTGAGTAGGGCTGAAGCTGGTAAAATGCATTGAAGGCTTACTAGGTGAAAATTAGAAATGTCTGCTGTTTGTAGATATAAAGGTATAAAGAAGAAGAATGGAAACATAAATAGAATACTTTTTTTTTTTCTGTTTTTATGACATAAATTTTATCCTTTAGCTTAATCCTTGGGGAGAGAAAGAAAAATCATTGTACATTTAAGAAGCTTTTTGAGACCATTTTCCCACCCTCGCAGAGTCCAAACACTTATTTTTCGCCATAAGAAATTACAGCACTTGTATGGTTTGTTCTTTTAAATACTGTAATTAAGAACCTTATTTGCATGGCAGGCAAAGCTGGCAACTTTCATGTACTCAGTGTGGTGAAAATGTCAAGTTTCATGGCTTGTGACAGATTAATAGAAAAATTATTTTAAAACTCTGCAAATTATTCATAGATATTGAGTAATCATCAAAAGTTGCATTTCGTGAAGAATAAAAATAGGACAAACTGAGTGTAGCATCAATCTCTAAATTAAGCGTTGTCTCTTTTTTAAATCATTTAAATTGTAGGCTTAGCAAAATAATCTTCACCTCAGATGAAGCAAGTTGTAAAATCTTTAAAATACTCTTTCATCATCTTTTGCAATGTAAATTAGGATCAGTGTACTTAGCACAATTTTGATCCATATAGATTAAATGATTAATACAAAATTAATGATTAATGTAAAATAATTAGAACTCCATCTTTTAGTATGGGTATCAGAGACCCACCAGACATGGGCCGCTGTTATTGGAAAGCATCCCTTTCTGGAGCAGTCATCCCTTTTCTGTGACTTCACTCTGGAAATTATTCTAATGGCAGAAGTGTGTCAGGCAGAATGCATTTCCTTATTTGAACACCTTGTCATGGCCTCTTCTCTGCCCCTGGAATGATGCTCCATGCAGTCACTGCTCAGCGCTTGTCATGTCAGGGGGAGAGAAGAGGGCACGACAAGGTGTCCAAGGCCTTACCTGATTTATGAAGAATGTAACTTGCAGAAGTAAGTCTGGGCTGCAACCATCAAATCCAGACCAAGGTTCCGTTTCCATGTAGTCACATTTGCAAGATGTGATTGCTCTGAAACTGTCAATCTTTCTAATCTTTGTGGTCTACCTGCTATACCTCCCAGCTGGTGAAAACCCCTCTAATGAAATTCAAGTGGTGATAGGAAATCAACCACTACCTGGTGAGAACTGCAATAAGTGTCTTTCCCTTAGCAGGGATTTTCCTTTTCCATCTTTGCCTGGTCATTGCCAGACACCAGGTGTAATGGCAGTACAGCAAGTCTTTAACTTTCTGTCTCCGTGCTGTGTTTAGTGCAGGAACACTTCTTTAGAGAATGCTGCAAACTGTTCATGCTTAGCATATATGAAGGATATAAATATAAATAGATAATATATTATTTGCTGTATTGCAGGGTATTCTGGAACATTGTGCATCATTCTGCACTTTAAGGAGCATGTTAAGAGTTTCCTGAGAAGGGCTCAAAAAGCTCATTTTGCTAAAACAGAAAAAGATTTTTTTAATTGATCACTGGCTGTGCGTACATACCTGTCAATAGGAATGTGAGAATTCATACAGCTCCACATTGATATTTCTGCACTCCAGGTGCAAAGTGAAGCAAATCCTTGAACAGTAAAGATATTAAAGAGTGAGAGATGTGTGCCTGTTTAGTATTAAGTCTGAGTGATGATCAATAATTCTCTACTCAACAGTTCTGGGATGTTATTTTGTAGCAGGTCAGCACAACACATCCTTTGCAAGCTCTCCTGAATCTTTGAAGCACAGTCAGGTACCTGCTTGTGTAATGTAAATACAGTATGATGCAATGCTTCACAAAATAAATTCTGGTCAACAGTTCTGGTCAAAAATGTTGGTCAAACTTGAATCAAGTGGTCAACTTATTTACAGCTACTCTGAGTATTGCAAGGAGAACAGGGTATACTTCTTAATCCATTCATGTATTATGTGTCAGTGTCCAGCTGCAATTTTCTGCCTTTGCTTTTCTCTGTAAATGATGTTGTAGAAACATACCATAGTACAAAAATGCCTCTGCTAAGTATGTGCTTTTCCCCATTAATGAGATTTGACGTAAGTCTGTTTATATACCTCTAAATATAATATATAAAACATTTACAGCAGCATGAGCATCTCAATTTTGGAAAAATTGAGAAGGTGAAAAGGAGGCTTCAGTGCAATACAAACAATGGACATAAGATTCAAATTCCTAAACATAGAAAGCACAGAAATGTGTACACATTGCAAGTCATTAGTTCAAGCTCACCAAACGTTTCCTGAGACAATTACCTTCACTGCTATAAAATTTGCTTTGCACAGTCCTCTGGAGCGTTACTAATTGCTTTTCTTAACCTCCAGAGATTAAAGGATTTTGAAATGAACATATAGACAAGTAGTGACTTTAATTTCAAATCTAAGCGTTATTAAGGCAAGCTCTGTTTTATAAAATAGGGTCATTAAGAGAATGTTTCATGTTGGAAATAGCCAATCCTAATCTCTTCATCTTCCTCCAGTCTTGAGAAATTGCACTCTGCCTGTATCTTAAAAATGAGATGCCACCTCAAATCATTTCCATCTGGCATCAGCTCTATGTCTCATCTTCAAGAGTACACCGACCCATGTTGGCACTTGTTTCTCAAATCCTTTTCCACTAGGGGGTATGATAGACTGTGACTGCATCTCACAGTGAACATGTGGTGTGATACTGTAATGCTGAAGTACATGCACACGAGGGAGAGGAACAGGCATGCAAAACTTGGTACATAATTTATGGAGATTTAAATCCTGTCATTCATAAATATAATTATAACCTACGGCATGAAAGTGATATGGACCTTGCCATATTGATCATGCTCCAGCTCTGTTTATTCAGATGATTCATTTGTTGACAGGGAAAATGTAAGAAGAATGCTGTTAGTCGTAAAACAATTAAGGAAAGAAAATACTTCTATTTTACACAAAGAATATTCTTTGATTCTGTGTGTGTTGTGCACCCTCCCACCTTCAGATGGGAAATACAAACCCAAGAGGAGGGGATATTATTAAATCAGCAATCAACCTTCAAGTCATTTTGGTATAAACACTGTAATTATTTCATCTCTAGTAAACAGAATAAAAGACAACAGCACATAAGGGTGACAATTTGCAATATGCTTTGAATGTCTTTGTTAAAAAAAACCCCCTTACTATGACTGAAGGCAGTATTACTGAAAGTTAAAAAAAAAAAAAAAAATAAGGCAAAAGTTGTGACAGCCAACAGGGGGGGTAATTAGTTGGTAAAGTTCGAGTAATAAATTTAGCAGGTCATTGCAACAGACACTACCTTTTGTGTGGGGAGAAGTCACTATTTATTAGCCTTGAAGCCAGAACTGCTTACCTTTATTAAAAAAAAAATTGTAGAAAAGTATAAGAAAAAAGTGATAAGTGCAATTACATTGTATAGTCCAGATGCTTTCTAAAATTCAAAATCTTCTCTTACTTGAGTATAAGTTCATTTGTGTCAGAAAAAACGACTAGAAATTACCTGAGGGTAATTGTAGTAGCATGCAGCTCAGGGGAGGGATAGACAAAAAATACTGTCTAACATTTTTAACCTCAGTCGCAGCAGATGTGGGTGAGGTTTCAGCCTGGACATTGTGGTTCCCATGTGTGAGTGTTTTCCCCTGCCCAGCTGGGTGAGTGCTGGCTGGGGTAAGGTGCCAGCCAGGAGTGATTCCTCTGCTTCCCCAGCACCTCCCTTGTCTGTAGGAATGGTTTGTTTGCAATTCATCAGCTTCTAAGCAAATGTGTGCACTCCAGAGAGCCCCTGTGTTTAGAGCAATATGAAGACAATTGCCATTAGTGTTAGCCAGGCTTCAGAGGGTCTGACAGCAGAAAGCAGTCTCATCTACTCGACTTAAAGTTCCTGGTTAGGAACTATCAGGGGTGCATTTTAGACATCTTGGAACCTTTTCTCAGGCTGGTTGACCTCTTGTTAAAAAGTCTTTAAAAAATATTTTGCAGTCAAATAATTACTGGTTTTGTTTAAATGTTCTCATCCAACACATAATGAACAGTGAGGAATTCCCTAAAGGGCATCTTTTGTTATTGAAATGTTTATTTATTGAGTGCTTTTGCCAGAAGCCCCCCATGAGAAAAATCTCATTTTATGAGCTCCTGAAGCAGTCAGTTCCCAAAACATCAAGCAGAAATGCAATTTTGACCAAGTAATCTCAAGGTCTTTTGTTTGCTTTTAAATAAACAGAATGCCAATGTGCAAAAAGTTGTGACAAAAGCTGCTTTATTTTCTGTATTTTGCAAATATTCCTAGTGAAACCATGCTGATGTGGTGCTCAGGTGATTTCTTACATACAAGAATTCAATTGCTACAGTAGAGGAAGACAATATCCCACAGAGCAACAAATGAGTGGGTGTTTTAAATGATTCTGAGATTTATTCCTTCCTGCAAAAGGATGGTGTTAACCCAGTATCATCCCACTTGCAAAAGGAATTTTTTTTCCTCACCCTGTTTTTTGTTCTTGTTTTCCCTGAGCAGTGAGGAGAAATGACAGTACTTGTGGCAACACTGGTGTGGGCATGACTCAGATCTTCCCGTGTTCTTGGATTATCCTGGTGGAGTCAGTAGAGAACAGTGGGATGGTTGCTGACAGGCTTCACTCCTTGGAAATCCCTGTCTCTCACTGCCTGGGCTGGGTCACCAAAATGATCCAGTTTTAATCTATATGATGCCAGGAAGTGCAGGGCTGCAGGGAGTGGGGCAAGGCAGGACAAGTGGGAGGAAGTGGGGAGTGGCTGAGGGATAAAAGTAAAACATTCAGGTAAGGGAAGGAGGGCAGGAAATTTTTTGTCTTTGCTGATGGAGCCAAAGCGTAGCTACATCGTGGTTGAAATTTGGTGTTGGTTCCAGATTCTCAGCTATAATGGACTATGCAGTGAAGATTTGGGGGATATCTGAAACTGATTTTTCTTTCTCCTCTATCTTGGTCGTGCAAGAGCTGCATACTGGGGTGATGCCCACTTTTATTCAAAGCAGACTGCTAATGGAACTGTAAATATCTGAGCAGCCAGAGAGGAATCAGCCTTTCTCTTAGGCTGGCAACACAGAAAGAAGGACAATGCAAGATTAGGTAGAGTCAGTGTTTGGTATCCTGAAACAGGTGCATTTTATGGTTGGTTATCTCAGGGTTAGTGACAGAATTGGGGAATAGTCTGGGTTTTTGTAAAGCAGTTATCTCAAATAAAAAGTGTTTTGCAGTTGTTGAGTTATTTAATCTTCAATATGAATACAATGTTGACAAAAGTTTTACAATTGCCTGGCATTATTAAAAGTTTTTCTTGACCACTAGTGACCAGACTTTTAGAGTGTCCTTTAACAATAAAATCTGTTTTCTTTTTCTCCCCTTCCCCTAAGAGTACCTAGAGAAAAATGATTGATTAATGGCAGTTGCTGTTAACTCCAGAATAAAATGTGTGCAGTGCCTGCTTTGCTAGTAAAAGATGAAAGGATATTTCTTATTCTTATTCTTACTATGATTCCCTTTGTAACCTCAAAGCAAAGTCTTACTGTTAATAATAGGTTTTTTCTGCCTGAAATGGAAAAAATTTAAAGGTCTTTTTGTCTAGGATATATGTGATGCAATTAAGCACACTTCATTAAGTGCTCTCCATTCTATGATTGTAAGAGATGAACATGTTACTGAAAGAATAACTTAATACTTAATTTCAAATCCTGCAACAAAATATTTTTAAATTTATTTCTTTTATGCAGCAATTTTTTAGATTTGATTCTCTCCTAAGCCATGGCCATAGGAAGTCAAAAGCTGTTCCATGTACAGTTCCAGACTGTGCACTTCACCTTTTAAGCAGGGTTGTTCTTCATAGTGTAAATGCTATGTATAAATAGCATATGTATAAATATGCAGAGTATAAATTCTTTTCTCTGATAATATGAATTAAAATAACCTTAGGAAGTTGCATAATACATAATATGTAGGTAAACTTTTATAAAATAGTGCCAATTTTTGTTCTTCTTGAGACCCTATGCTCTTCTCCTCTGTAAATTCTTGCATTATAATTTATATAGTCTCTTGTTTCCCAGAATTTATTTTTTTTAAAATACATTCACTATATGGTTATGTGTATTTTTCTTTTGTCTTTTGTAGATAAGTATTGACATATAGTTTTAAGGACATCACACCAGAAGTTTCTTCTTTCCTTTCATCAGATGTGCATGTAGGATATTTATTGGGATGGATGGAGAATGAATGCAACATTACTTATACAGATTTATTTTTCTTTAAAATTGCACAATGATTTTTGTGAAACCCTGAGTACATCACCATTTTACATCTGGCTAATCAGTACCTTCCTCTGTAAATGTCTTACAGATTTTAGTGCCATAAAGGAACATCAGGCTACACCCAGAAAGGTCCCCACAGAGTCAAATAATTTCCCCTCAAAAATTGTTCCAGGAGGTGATTACTTCTGTTGTTAAGTGATAAATACATTGTGGTATGTTTCTGGTCAAAACCAGCTATTGGATCAGATATGCCCAGAATCTTTTCTCCACACATATTCTTCTAGAATACGATCAAGATAAATATTCTGAATTTCAATGTTGTCCCTCTGACTTGCAGTTGTGACAACAGGAACTAAAGTTCTGTTGATGTTAGGCATATAAAATGTGAAAATATATGCAATCTTCTTTGGATGCTGAATTCCAGTGATGATCTATGCTGTTCTTGAGTTAATAACAGTTTCAGTGCCTCCATTTTGCCAATTTCATAATAAGAATAGTATTTACAGGAGTGTTCTGAAGTTTAGTTAATGTCATTGAAATTCTTTCAGATGGGCAGAAAATACACACAGGAAACCACAAGAGGTATAAAAATGAATGCAAATGTAGCTAATGAAGCAAAAGGAAGAGGGCTAAATGGTGTCTTAATAGGTTCTCTTTAAAAACCTATTTTGATAAGGAATATTATGCCATGTCTCTTGATTATGAATCTTACATTTTTTTAATAATCTCTTTCAGTGTGCTGGGACCAGCTGTGACCTTCCGAGTGCACTCAAACCTCCAAAACATTTCAACTGCAGATGTTGCCAAAGAAGCAGGTAAGTCCTTGTCCTCCTTTCCTAAACTGTGCCCACCCATGTCTGTTTAGCAGTCAGTACCAATGCAGGTAGCACAGACACATCCTGTTCTCCCAGAAGACTGACATTTAAAGGGAGAGACAGTTGAGAGGTGAGTGGCGGATGAAAAATTGCAGTTTAACATATTTGAGTCTGTTAAAACTGTTTGAGACTTCCTTGTTTGTCAAGAAAATTAAATAGAGACTTGTAGTCAAGTTCCAGCATGGTGAAAAACTCTTCAGTGTTGTCAAAAACTCATAAAAACACATTAGTCATTTGTAAAAGAGAATGTAATACTTTCACTGTTCTGATACTTTTTTTCAGGGAACAAAAATGTTATTACACCTTAGCCTTAATTTCTGGAACAAAAAATGGTAGAAATATGCCTTTGTTGATGTACTGTTTAAACACCAACAATGACAAGTTAATAATCTTGGAAGTAAAGGTTGTATTTCTAGAATTAAGCTGCTTCTGAATAAGTACAACTGTTCTAAAGACTTCTATTGGCTCCTTTTGAGCTTGGCTATTAATTGTATTACGGAGTTGTTGACGGCAAGAAATATTTCTGCAAGGTATCTGGATTGATAACTGATTTGCTTCCAAATTACTCAATTGATAGGCTTTAAGAATCAGAAGTAAACAATTGCAATACTGCTTGACAACAGAAACAAGAAAAGTTCATGTAAATAAACACTGGGAGCTCCAAACTGTCCATTAACTTCTCTTTTTGCTTTACCATGGATGAATTTAATTATAAAAAGAAATGGGGTAGTTCATATGCCAGAACTTTCCTTTGCAGGACCCTTTGCATTGGAGAAAGCTGTGGTTAACTGGTGATTAAAGACTGGCAAGGGTTTATCATGTCAAAAAGCCCTAGATGTGTACTATCAGAACTCAGAAATTACAGTAAATATTGAATTATGTGACTCATTAATTTTTCCTGGGAAAAATTAATATGGCTTTTTTATAACAGTGCCCTCTCCTGTCTTGTAAACTTGTTGAATCTCTCTGAAAGAATCAACAAATGTGATGCTGTTGGTAGAGCCTGCCTGGATTGCCAGAGGCTTTTGACAAGGTCTTCCCAGAAGTTTCTAAGGAAACAAATGGTTTCTTAGAATGTGAAATATGGAACAGAAAAATGGTGAATCACTAATTGATTAGGAGGCAAGAAAGAGAGATTAGGAATAAAGTATTAGTTTTCTACAAGGGTAAGATAGCAAAAAAGGTGGAAGGATCTCTGCTGGGACTGTAACATTCAACATAGTTATAAGTGGATTAGAAAAGAGAGTGAGCAGGATGGTGAGAAATCCTGCTAATACTGAATTATTCACAGTATTAAAGGTGAAAGTTGATCTTAGCAATGTATAAAGCTGAGTGAATGAACTCAAAATGGCAGATGAATTTCATTGTAAATTACTGTAAAAAAATTTCATATGGAGAAAAAATAGCTTTGCATACAAAGTTGTGGGTCTAAGTAGTAATGTAGTTAGTGTAGTAATAGGTAATTTGATGAAAATGACAGTTCAGTCCCCATTATCAGTTGAACAAGGAAAGTGTTTTTAAGAATTATTTGGAAAGGAGTAGAAAACAGAACAATATCATTTGTTCTTGCATAAATCTATCCTTTGCCTGTGTTTAAATACCACATATAGTACTGCTTCTCATACCTCAGAGAGATTGGAAATTCTGGTTGAAGTGGAAAGATTCAGGGAAAGGCAGAAGGCATGACTGTAAGTATGGAATATCTTCCATATAACAAGTGGTGTAGTAAGGCAGGAAACTTTATTTTGGAAAAAAAATAAAAAAGACAAGTATGGTATGAACTCTAGAGTTGCACAGTGAATGTGGACAGGACTGTATAATTGCTTTTGCAATGCAAGAACAGATGAATCTGGCAGAAGGCAGGTTTAAAATAAATCAGAATGCAGTTTATAGTTTTTCCAGTTGTGGATAATGAGGCTTACATGTGTTCAAAAATTTACACATGAGGAAATTAATGGAATTGACATCCACTGAAATTTAGCAAGACTGTGGAAACATTGTTAAGAAGTCCAGGAGGTTCCTGATGCTCCTTGGCCTGTTCCTAACAAGCTACTCTGAAAACTAAAAATGCTGTGACTCGTTTATTTAAGCAAAATTCAAGATACAACATTATGGTTTTTGTTACCACTGGAATCAAAGTAGTTGTTTTCAACTTCCTTAAATGCTGCTGACAAAGTACAGAGGTTCTGGGGACAAAATAATGCCACCCCAGAGAAAGGGCAACAAAGTGGTGAAGGATCTGGAACAGAAACCCTGTGAGGAGTGGCTGAGAGAGCTGGAGGTGTTTAGCCTGGAGGAAAGGAGGCTCAGGGGAGACCTTATCACTCCCTACAACCACCTGAAAGGAGGCTATAGCCAGGTGGGGGTTGAGCTCTTCTCCAAGACAAATGACAGGACAAGGGGAAATGGCCTCAAGCTGTGCTAAAGGAGGTTCAGATTGAACATTAGGAAAAATGTCACTGAAAAGGTGGTTGAGGACTGGAACAGGCTGCCCAGGGAAGTGAGGGAGTCACTATCCCTGGAAGTGCTCAGAAATGAGCAGATGTGGCACTTTGGGACATGGTTCAGTGGGCATGGTGGTATTTAGTTAAGGTTGGACTTGATGATCATGGAGGTCTTTTCCAACCATAATGTTTTATGATTCCATGAATTTCTGCAGATTCACCAATTTAAATTCATATTTTATATAGTAATTTAATCTAATGATTATTACATTAATATCTCAGGCATTTTCTAACTTCCATTTGCTTAGTGAGTTAAGAGTTTCAGGTTTTGATGGCTGCAGAAAGAGGTTTTTATGACTTTTTCATAAACTTCTCGTGGTATTTCAGTGTGGCTATAGTGTTGTCAGAACTAAACCTTGTGTTTGCCCTTTACTAAAGAAAAGAGCTCACAGTTCTACCCGTGCGTCAAATATTTTAAATTTTAAAAGTATCTTATTTTTCCTTTCTAACTCATGAAGTTGCAGGGCTTGTCAATGTACTCACTAATCAGTTCATTTATTTTAAGCAAACTTCTTACTTCCAGATCTCTAAAGCCAAAAATAAATTCCCTTAAAAAATCAACAGCAATATATACTTACATAAGAAGCTTTTTCAGGCTCTGGTTGTAATTAAAAATTTTTAAAGTCAACAGTGTCTTGAAGAAAAGCATTCCAAGTACTTTATTTACCAAGGGAAGCCACAGGAGAATAAATCAATACATACTTCCAAAGTAGGCACAGGTAGGTGCATAATTCCATGCTGTACTGCTATTAGGTAACTTGACATCCCTCCAGGAGCTCGGAAAGCAGATCTTGTTTACAGAAAATGAATAGAACAAATGGACAGAAGAATTTCACAGTCTGTCACATCCTTAGAAATGAAAAGAATTTGGAAATTGAGGTAATCAGATGCCATAATAATTATAGGAATGTAAATTATTCAGATTTGCAAAAAGGAATCTATTTGTGCAGATGTTATGTACGTGCAAGTCTCACTGATAGCCACAGGAACAGTTTCTGTGCAGCACTTTGGTCTTATTATTCATGTAGCATATATTTCTGTAACCAAAATGGATACACTTCATATTTTCCTTGCACTATTTAAGGTTTAAATATAGGGAACTATATTAGAAGTTTTCCATCCTCCTCTGTGGGGTTCGAAAAATGTGCAGGTTAGAGAAGACATGGGATTCTTTAGCAACTATGCAAAGAGGTGAATGACTTAAAATATCCACTAAAAACCAGAGATACGGAACTACAATAATAAAAATGGTTTCTTCTATTGTCTTGGAGTTTGAGGTTCGTTCTTGGTGCACACATGACCTTTCTTAAGGCAAAATAAGCTCTCTAAAATCCTTTAGAGACCTTCTTGCTTATAAAACTTTTTTTTTTCCCAGTAATTCACAGTTCCAATTCTGTGTAAATGTTTTGATTGCTTTTTTTTTTCAGTTTCTAGGGATACATAATTATATGGAGAAGCTGACAACAGAGTAATTTAAAATTGTGAATAGCTTGCTTTCTCACATTAGCAATACCTTTATTTGTTCTTTGAGACCAGAGCAGGATACCCAACATTTTGCCAGCTTCACACACTTTGACGTTCAAACGACAGAATACGTCTTTCATCAAGTAGCTGTCCTCTGGCCTATTTCTGTTTCATAAGTCAGGTTCAATGGTGCAGTGTAATTTCATCTCAATGTTTTGAAGAAATAAACTTTCTTGAGACATAGGTGACCTGCTCTAGGAGTAATTACAGTTGGCATGACATCATTTAGGCAAACAAATGTTTATTTCTTTTCAGTTTAAAGGTCAGGAGAAATCTAGCAGAGAACAATTATCAGTAAGATAACTCTATGTAAAATTGTAATATATTTGGTATAGAAATGAGAAAAGAAGTTGCTTTATATGTAGTCCAGAATCCTACCATTTATGCAAAGACAGTGATAATAAGTCTGAAGTTTTTCTGAAGTTTCCAAGCAAATAATTTTGGCATCAGGTGCCTGTAATGGTCATATATACTGAACACATGAAAAAGAGATGTGGGAGAGAAGTTTTGGGCACAGACACTCAGCACTGCTGAATTGAAATAATATTTGCTTGTATGTAGCTGCAACCTCTTAGTGCTAGAGTCACGCTTACATTTCTTTTTGTATTGTGCTGAAGTGCAACATTTTAGGTGTTACAAAAACTGAAGACTTAAAAGCAAAGGGCTGCATGCATAATGTAGGCATGGTAGTGATGGGGATAGGTAGCACAACAAAAGGCAATGCATAACCAGGTATTAGGGAATTAACAGGTCTTGTGTTCAGGTTCTTGTGTCTAAGATGCCTTGCGATACCACCAGCATGGAAAGTCAGATATTTTGATTTATTTAATGTATATATAGGAACATCAAGAAAAATTTTCAATTTTTTTTAAATTTTCTGTAACTTTTAACTAATCCATTGGTTTCGATGGTTTGGGGGTTTGCTTTTTGTTTGTTAGGGCTTTTTTTTACTTTTCTGTTGCCCTGTTGGTGAAACTTACATTTTCACTCTGTGCATGAAAGGGACTATTATCCTGACTTAGAGAGTAGGTTGTTGAGTCATATGAACTTGTCTAAAAATCATTTCTCTGCAAAAAATTTAATTCTGAAAAAAAAAATTGCAAAATTACTTCTGCTGAAACAGACAAATGCAAAAATAATATATTTTTAGTCAAATTTTACTTTGTTATACAATATAACAAGCTAATTTGAATAAAGACACTGCCTCAGAGTTATTGGAATAGATTTAAAAACATACAGAATTTCTCAGCAGTTTTAAATGACTGAAAATGATTAAATCTGTGATCTTACAGATTTCGAGACTGAACATTACAAATTTTGGTCATGTCCCAGCTGAGCTGAAATATCCATGGCAAAAAATATGCAATAGAACTTTTTGACATTGAAAGTGAATATTTTTGTTGAAGTTGACAGCTCTAAACAGACAAAACATCATCCTTAGCTTTTAGCATTAAACAGTCCTTTTGAGATGAAAAGAATACTTCAAACCCCTTAGAGTTAACTTACCCTGTGTAGTGTTTTCAGCTGATGTCTTATTGGTTTGGAGTGGTCCTAGATGTCACAGTTCTGCTCCTAATTAGGGTGACTAAATGGCTGATCTCTTCATAAGCCTGGATCCAGTTGGTGAAGAAAGTATTTATGCCTTATTCTGCCTCTAATATGTTATTTTTTGCTTAGCAGACCTGAACTGTATTTACAGGCATCAAAACTTACTCTTCTAAATATGTGGGATTAGGTATCTAGGTAACTGGTTTAATTTCAAAGGCTCTTAGTTCCCATCACACCCTACAAGCCTTTAGTGACCTTGGATAGTTATCATGATGGAATCCAGAACTTTCTGATAACCATGAAATTTAAGTTCAAAGCTGTGTCAGACAGTGAAACAATCCACCCACATTAAAAAAATGGTTCCAGGTTTTTCTTTAGCTTGAAAATACTCATGAGGACCCTGCCTTATGCAACCACTGCAGAAATCTGTGAATTGCTCCCATTTCTTAAGCGCATTTGGCAAAATCAAGATTTTGACACACGTCCAATCTGGGCCCTGCTAAAAGGGGCTGGAGCTCTGACATCAGCATATTTTGAAATTTTTTTCCAAATTCGGGGCTACAAATATGCATTATAAATGTGTATTAAAGTTGTTTATCAGTTAAAGTTACAGTGCTTAAATGCATTTTGGAGCTGTTAGCAGCAATTATTTTTATTACCCTTTGGTATAATTGAAACATACACTTCAACTTTTAGCAAATAAGATGTAAGTCCAAAATATTGCAAATTATTTACGTGACTGTTTTCTTGTATTCATTCTAGTCATGCAGTGACCTCGTCTTATTGGTCAAAGAGGGTTATCTTTCCAGTATGCAGCATGACAGAAGTACAATAAAAAGCACATTCATGGAATATCTCATCATCAGAAAGTCAACTGATGAGGATCTGGTTCTCAACTTAAATTCACTGTTCATTTCTAGGAACGCTGCAGAGCCACACTCTTCTCTCTGCCAATAAGTATTGACCTTACCAGCATTGCTGACAGAAACATAATAAGTATTGTTATCCATTATTAGCAAGAAAATTTTTCTAGGAGGTTCTCAGGAGAACAAGAGAGAGAGAACTGTCTTCAGATTTATCTTCATAAAATATAACTTTGGATCTCCATATAATAAAGCTACATGTAATACCTGCATGTAAAGAATGTGTAAACGTAGAGAAGGGAGGCTGGGAGAAGGAGCCACAGTACAATGAGGAATGAACCATCAACTGCAAGAGTAAGACTGTGAAGTTTTATTTAGTTATACATTTATTTTGTTAAAAGCATATTTAGAATAGATATTACTGACGCATGTCTGAAAAACTTTAGGTTTCCTCAGTTTCACAGAGGAATTTGAACAGAAGCTGGGAAATATCATTTAATGAAGTGATTTCACCATACTCTGATTTTCTTTCTCTGGTTATTTCAGTTTGTGATTAAATACTGTCTGTCTTTTGATGCTTTTTCGATCAGTGTTAGTTAATTGTTAAAAGTTCTTTCCATTATACATTTCAATTAAATAAATGTAATCTGGAAATTTATTATTCTTGGTACTGCTTCTCTTGCTGACATAATGAAATTTGACAATTTTTTTTGTGCTGGTTTGCTAATAACAACATCCACCTTCTTTTTCATGGTGACTGTCAGTGCAGGAGATACACATTCTGTGTCCTTAAAAGGAAAAAACTCCTATTTCTGGGCAAAAAAGTCTTCCTTTTCTCTAAAAAGTTCTTTCAAAATCATTATAAGCAGCCCTGGTTGTCTTGTTGACTTTTGGCATATGCTTTGCAGGTCTTGTGAGAAGTCTCAACAAGATGAACTCTCTTGCTTCAGGTACCAACCTGTCCATGCTGGCAGAGTGTCTTCGTTCCTTTTCCTACCCCACAACTGTGAGCAGTGATGGTTGTTTTGAACATATTCATTGGTCAGTCACTGTCAGATCTTAATTCAGCTGTGATGAAGTGAACAGAACGAGTTGAAAGTCTTCAGGTGAATTCCTTCCCTCTATCTAGATTTTTGCAGACCATGCAGTTAGATATCTTGCTCTCTGAGAGGGTAACAAAGAATGTGTGTGTGAATGATTTGAAGTTCATCATCATCTTTGAAGAGAACTGACAGCTTCTCTGTCAGAAACTTTGAACAATGTAGCCAGGAGGCTGTGAGGTTCATCTGATTTCATGTGCCATGTCACTGGTTTAAGTAGGGTTACAATTCTTTGGTCTGTATTATGAAAAGTAAAGGTTTGACAGGTCTTTTTCTGTTCCTACCTCTCCTAAGTATTTTGGTGCAAATGCTGAATTCTCCTACTCAAGCCTCCTTAGTTCACATTGTCCTTTTTCACCTCCTGAGCCCTCTGTAGTGGATCGATTTCCTTCACTGTATCATCAAATCTATCTGAATTATTTTCCTCAAATCCTTCTGTTGCTGAATAAAGGATGTCATTATGGTTTTGAAGATTATTCAGAAACTGAACCGTCTCTTTCAGTACCAAATGTCTGATACAATGATTAATGAGTTTTCAAGATGGCATTTCTTTCCCACCCTGTTCTTCTGTTGAAAAATAGAACAAGTGAGGAGTGCGACCATTCAGTAAACGCGCCTCAGTCCTGAAGAATAACAAGTACCTTTGGTTATGATTCTTCTCCATAGATTTCCTTCTAATTAAGATATTCATTGCTGTAATTAGTAAGGATGGAATTCATTTTAACATACACCCCTCTCCTCTAAGAATAACTGTGAGGAATCTAATTTTAGAGCAAAATATTTCTCATCTTTAAAACCACTTTCTGTTTTAACAGAAAATTATAGAACTTCCTTCTGTTCAACTTATAAAGTGATGTCATCTATTCCAACATAAACCCCTAAATCCAGCTGCTTAACTATTGGGAATTGTAAAGCTAGCTAGTAATTTCGTGGTATTGGGGAGGAACACAAAAAAGAGCTAAGTAGCATTATGTAGTTAATATTCTTTAATTTAAAACAATGATGGTTTATGTCATTGCATTTTCATGTCTCTTATTTACACCCATTCATAGAAAACTATCAGATTGGTATTAAACTAAAATAAAGAGAAACACACCATTGGTGTAGTGTAGATACTAGAATATTTTGGGATACAACAATTAATACCTGAACCACACAGTTATACCAAGGGTTCAATAGGAAAGGCAGAATTGACGCTTAGATTAAAACTCATGTATTTCTGTTAGGTGTTTTTTCTGAAATCTGTAAGCAGGTCTATGGAGACTGGTAAAAATAAGTCTTCTATTTAAGTAATTTATATCATGGTTTAGAGGTTAATAGAGATTTTAAAGCTGAATTTTTAAAAGAGCCCTCTGGTAATATACCTAAATGCATTTTAATAGTGTGGGTAGAATTCATCTAAATCAGTTGCAGCTGTCTAAATGTTAGGCATTTATTCAAAACCAGTTGCCTAGATTGCCTCTGTTCACAGAGAAAAGATAGAAGCTTCTTCCTGTAATTGCTGCTCAGTAACATACTCAAAAATTTTTTTTCTATTGATAGATCTCTTAAAATCTTCTGGTGCAAATCCTGATTTCTTCTATGTAAGTCTCCTTCATTCACATTGTCCTTTACTAACATATTCAAAGCTCTTTAAGAATTCAAAATTAATTTAAGATAAAGTAAAAATACAAAAATTTAAATTTTGATAAATATTACCATGTGTGATACTATTAAATAACCAAATTCCTGCAGTCAGCTTCTTCACACATACACAGCTGATAATGCAGGATGAAACTGCCCGGTAGTTAGAGTGCAAAGTGGTTTTCTTTTAAGCCAAAGATATCTCCCAATAAATTTTTGGCTATGGAAGTGAAAAGTCTTTTTCCATTTAAATTTGCTACTGATTTCCATGCACAGATTTTTGAAACTGACCCGTACATTTTATGTGTAGGACAGTTTTCAGCTGGTGCAAATCAACAAATAGCTGCTCTAAAATCCATGGTGCTGAGAATGTGTGACTGAAACAAAACACTTTTATTTTTTGTATAGCAGCAGTACTGGGGCTCCCACTGTGGACATAGTATCAAAAAGTCCCTATACTAAAATATTTGAGAACTAATTTTATTTCTGACTTAAAGCAAGCAGAAATCCCCAAACCCAAGACAATTGCTTAATGTTGTATTTTGCCATATTATTTAGCAAAATTGCTTCTATTTAGCATTTTTATGAGAAGCAACACATTTTCCAGGAAAATTGAAATATATGTGCAATATGATATATACAACAATAATAATTACAATTCCAGACATCTCTAAATGTTATAGTCCTTTAATAAAGTTTTATGCATTTTTGTGCGGTGTACTTAAGACACTATCTCTGTTTACAGCAGATCCTAAGCATATTAAAACAAATTATTTAGGAATGCAACAGAAGAAATCTGGTAATGCCAGTACATAACAGGCAGCTTTTATGTCAAGAATAGATTGGCTGTGTAATATTTTTTGATGATTATGTAACTTTCTAGGTAAGCATAAAGAAGGGAATTGAAGAAACCCTAATTTAGGTCAGATAGCATTGTAACCTCATCTTTCCCTGGAAAAGAACAGTCAGTACTTTTTTTTTTCCACCTATTAGACAGATTGATTATAACTTCTCAAAATGTGGAACAACAAGATTAACCTAACGATTTTAAACTGTGCATGCAAATAAACACTAGGCACCATGTGGAACAGGGATAAGGTAGAACAGATAGTGTTCTATTTTAGTCAGTACAAACAGGAAAATAGTCTTTATCTGATGTAAATATCCTATTTTTAATATATGAAATTGGACGATTAGTAGTCTTGTGATTTTAGCTGATAGCTTTCATATCAGCCAAAGAATAAAAATTGTGACTGAGAGCGGTGCTACTTCAGGGGTCTATGAAACATAGTTGTTATTTAAAGCACAAGAAAAAAAACACAGAAAATCAATATACTCATCTTAGAATCAGGCTGTTGTCCCTTTTACCTGGAGAAAAGCAATAGCATGAAAAGGCCCTTCTCCAGAAGCGTGGTGTTTTGGTAACAGAGTGTAAGGACAGCTGACCTGAACGTGGGAGCAATTTGTTCTCTCGGTAGAACACGATTTACAGGATCTTGGGAAGGAGGCACAAATGTGACCCTGCATGAAAGGGCAGGTGGAGGGTTTCTGGCTGAAAAAGGCTTAGTTAGGAGGTCCAGGGGATTCACGTATCATCCGTCTTGAAAATAGGCACTTGCATGACCTTCTGCTGCTGATAGCTCGTGCCGGGATGTATCTGAGAAGGAAAGTAATGAGCTCCTGATAGTGGGACTAGGAATTATTTGAGAGCTTTGGGAGAGTTTTTAAAGATAAGAAAAGTTTGCTGGCAGTGCTCACAAGGGCGCACTTGTCAGCAGTGTTCAGACCTGTGTGTTAACATTGCCTTCATTTTAAGCAGTCTTTCTCCTATGGACTGAAGGCTACTTCAGCAGCTGCTGCTCCTACCTGATACTGTGCACAGTTGTTAGGGAATGTTTGGACTACAAGGTAAGGGACTTGATTTTCATGAATTGTTTGTCTTCTGGACTATCTGTGGCCAAAGAAGGGAGTTTTTCCCCCCTGAGCTTTCTGAACTCCACATATCCATTCTGACATGCAAGATAAGATCAAGTCAGATTTCTCACGTTTGATCTTGTTCCTATTTGGAGATGATGTTTTCCATTGTCTGACAAAAGTTGTTTGCAGGATTTAGAGATTAATAACCATTGTAATAATCTGCAAATACTAAAATCTTTCTAGTATTACCTAGTCCTCAGGAAAATGTTAAATCCCTTTGTTATGTTTAAAAAATATTTTCCATAAATTTGAACCTGCCAGATTAAGAGCAATTGTATGACTTTATGTTGGCTGAAGTCAAAAGATATCCCTTGATTTTATCTAGCCATAGATTTTTCAAGTAGTGCCTGTAAATTCTCTGCACCTCCGTTTTCTTAATTGTAAATCTGAAATATGAACAGGAAAAGGCTTTTTATGAAAAAAAATTAAGCTATAATGTGTAAGTTAATTCAGAGGATAGACAGTACCATCACCATAGGATAATTATGCTCATTTTTCCCTGTGCTGCTTCTGCTGCTTTTTAGTATTTTTTTCCTGGTTGCATCAGTGCAACAAAATCAGGATGACAGCAGTCATAAAACAGTTTTGGTTGAAAGATCCATCTAGTGGGTTATTTAACCTGTCCCCCAGAATTGTGATGGGATTGGCTGGCAGGAGATCATATAGCAAATATTTGATAGCCTGTTGAAAAAAAAAGACAAAAAAAGACAGATGAGAAAAAAATGTTTATGCCAAAATCCGGAGGGTGCCTCTTGGCAAAGTTTTATAGACATTTTAGATCAGTAACAAGAAAAGGTAGGTAGCTACACCCCATTACTCCTTCCTAAACAGCCAGGTAATTACTTTTGGCATTTTGACAAGTGTTTACTGGAGTGAAGGTCAAAGCTGTCAGCAGAGAAGATCTATGCTAATCTGCTCAGCTGGAGAAGACTCAGGTAGCTAATATTTGTAATTAGAAGTTGTGGAACCCAGTTTTCACTGTAGTTTTGCACTGAGCATAAGTGAACTAATAATACAGAGTAATTTCATTTATCATAGTTCACAAAATTAGCTAAATGGGTGCTTAGGAGTAAACATCCAATGTGAAATTGGAGAAATATGGGAAATCTGTGGTACAGACTAAATGTATATTTGTGTGCATATATTTGTATGTGTAGTGTTATATATAGACACACAAATGCATCATACATGTTTATTATGTATGTGTTTGTTTGACTTCACATGTACACAAAGATAAATAATGATAATACTTTTAATTTACATTGAAAAATATTAATGAAAAGAAAAAAAGAAAATAAAAGAAGAAAAAGAAAAGAGAGATAAGAGAAAAGAAAAATAAAAGAGAAGAAAAGAAAAGAGAAGGAAAGTAAAAGAAAAGAGAAAAGAAAAAAAAGAAAATAAAAAAGAAAATAAAAGAATGCACTTATTGTACTTAATAAAGGTGCAGGAAATTAAAAAAAAATTGCTGGAAATTCACATATAAAAATTCAATGCATGCAAAATATTCCCATTTTTCTTGTGGGAGTTATCACTTCATCCAGCACTACTCTGTGAATGGATTTGTTTAATCCAGAGGGCTTTTAAACTGCTAAAGTACTTTAGCAAGATATGAGAAAATAAGAAAGAAAAAAAACCCAAACCAAATAAGTGTATTAACACAATTATGAAGAGAATGAAGATTTTTATAATTCGTGTCATTTTTTTTATAATGTTGATTTTCTTTTCATGGTGCTATATTCATGTTTTTATCAGACTAAAGTAAAAGTGATTCTTCTTGCTTGTTGTGGTGTTCTTTGTGCTATTGAAAGTGTGTGTATGTGGAGATATATAGATATATATAGATATATATATATATATAGATATATATATATAAAGAGATAAGCAGAGAATGTTTCAGAGGAGCTCAAAGTGTTCAGCTGTGCTCCTAAACTCCGGACAGCTCCTCAAGTCTATAGTGATTTCACACACAATTCAGTGTTCATTCCCTCTTGAGTTTGTTTTGTGAATTAAAATACCCAATATAGGTATTTGGTGACCATGAAATTCCTACTGTGCATGGAGAAAGAATGCAGACCTTCAAAAAGTAATGGTTTGGGACTGATTGGTGTGTACTGTGGAAATGGAGGTCAGGATTTGATGGCCAAATCTTAGATCTAAACCTAATGAGATAAGGTTGCAATGTTTCAGTGCTTGCAGTCGGAGCTGGACTAGGATTTCATTGGTAGCACTCAAAACATACTGGTTTTTTTTGCTGAGGAATTTTTAACCTTGATCAGCTCTGCCAGAAAAACTGTTGAACTATTACCAGTGAAGAGCCATGGGACTGCAGCACTGACGAAAACATTCCTCTGATAATTTTTGACTCTACATATAATCCAGAGCAAAAAGAGATAAAGCTTTAAATCTAGGACTAAAGAGCAGTATGTCAATCTGAAACATAGACTTTAATTGAGAGAAAGATTAATTTTTTCTTCTGAATTTCATGACTGAGCCTTTTTCAACTGTTACATCATTGCAGGAAACCCAGAACACAACTCATTTTGGAAAGAGATCAGAAAATGCTTCCTTTTTTTTTCCCTCCCCACCCTTCCTTCTCTGAATGGATTTTGTGTATTATTCTTTCTGACATTTATCTCCTTGGCATTTTTCCTCTTCATGGGAATCACCATGTATTCATTCTCTTAATTCATTTAACAACTTGAGGGTATATTCTGCATCCATGTGCAGCAATATAGCTGTGAAACTCACATTAACATTAATGGGAAATGTGCAGCTAAAATCAACCACACTGGGTGTAGTTACAACCCTTGGCTGTAAAATGGATTTGCACATTCAAACAGGAATTATTTCCACTTGAGAACTGGGAAGTCAGAGAGGTTATTACATTATTTTATATTAAATTAGAAGTATTTTAACATTATTTTTTAATGTGTTTCAAACTGAGAAATCCACCTGCTATAGAACTTGTTATTTTGTGTTGCAACATAATGTTTTCAAAGTTAGGTAACATTATAGGCAAATAAACTGCCTTTCACTTGGCAGCTCCCAATACTCTACTTTCTGTACGGTTTAGGAAAATATGTTAATGATTATTATTTGATGGTAAGTTAATATCTTTTTAACTTCGTGGTGAAGAGTCAGATGCCCCTCTCAGGTTTTCTGGTGTAAACATGGATAGATCCAAACATTTGCAATGGTTTTCTCTGTCCTCCTGCAACTCTGCTTTTTTGTCGGGTCCCTTTTCCTCTCATTCTATCCACGGCTCTTTTCCTACTGGCAGCAAAGCTATCATAGAATAACTGAATATCTGAAATCAGCAGTGGGGGCAGAAAAGAGCTGAAAGCTGGGAGATGTGGTAAGCCTAGAAAAGGATGTACGGGTAGATGTTTGCAGAAGTGGCAGTATGGACAAGGAAGCTGATCCTCTTCTCTGGTTATTAAACTGGTGATGAGGCAGTGTTTGCATATTTATCACATGGTTTCGTACACATTGCTTCTACTTCTCTGATACTCTTTGCCAGTGTGAGTAAGTGCATCCATCTCTCACATTATATTGGTTTCTTGCTGTGTTAGATGTAGGTAAGTGTCATAGGTTAGCAAGCATAGTCCCGGAAGGGACGTCCTTGCTAAGGGGTGCTTACAGTTTCCTCTGGGAACTGATAGAACCTATCAGCTGGCCAGTTTAAATAGGGACAATTCTCTAAGCCACTTAAAGTTGTGATCACCTCTGTGATCCACATTTAAGAATAGGCAAACTCCCCCTCCAAGTTCTCCCTCGTTTCCGGCGCTGGCTTTTAGTCATTTGCAGACTTAATTTAGAATAACTAGTCTGAGATCATTCTTCATGGCTTACTTCTTTAAACTCATCACTCATCTCTTTTCTTGCATTCATGTTTTGGATACATAGCTTTGCCATATGTTGCTGTTTAGAGTGGATTTCATAATTTTGTGGAGAAAACTATTTTTGTGCAGACAGGTATTGTACTGAATTAGTATCTATAAAGGAGACAAGGCAGGTTGGGACTCCAAAGGAGGGGGTTGGAACTAGAAGATATTCAATGCGATAAGAAACATTCAACATTCCAGCTGCAAAGCTGCCAGGCCGAGGTGAGATTAACCCTTTTTATTGCTGTGAAGAGCTGAAAACCTGAGGGAAGAGAGAGAGGAGATGCTTAAAGCTGAAATTCTGTTGTGAAGCTATGATATATCAGAGTATCCTGTTGTAATTTCATGAAGATATGGGGGGTGGAGTGTTCAACTCGTGAGCAAAAGCACCTGCGCTGAGATAGGCAGATGCTGACGCAGCTGTAATTTCATGAGAAGTTTGGACAGGGAGGGATGAACCAGATGAGGCCTTTTGCTCCAAATGGGAAAGGAGAAAACCTCAGTCCCTAGAGATGCTCCCAGAGATAGTCCTAACAATGAAGATGATGAAGACCCTTTGCTCCCAGGGAAGGAGAAGGGCCTCTGTTTTTGTTTCTGAATGGCTCAACCTTAAAATTGTACCCCAAAAAACTTCAAGAGTGGACCCTCGAAAGCAGTTGCGGGAAAAGCTGCAAGTCGGGGGAAAGGACTCACACGCAGGCAGAGAGACTCCTCTTCCTAAATGGACTGAACAATATTTGGAAGTGGGCGGCTGTCTCGTTGTGATAATGTTTTCATAGCATGAGCAAGAAGAGACTTCTCTTTCTAAATGGACTGAACAAGGTTATTATGGAAGTGGTAAACAGACTGAACATCTTAAGGGTTGTCTTTTCACATTGTCATTGGGAGAAGGGAGGAAGGTGGGGGGAGGAGGAGGAGAGTTCTGAAGGTGGTATAATTTTTTTTTCTTCTTTTAGGTCTGTTAATAAACTTCTTTATATTCTTTCAAGTTTGGTGCCTGTTTTGCATTTCTCCTAATTCTTATCTCACAGCAGATAAACAGTAATGAGTATTTTGGACCAAACCACTATAGTAAGGAGCATCAGAGAGTTTAAGAGCTCTAATTTGGTGTCTTCTGTAAAACTATTAAACTAATATCCATTATATACTGATATCTGTTATGCAGCAAACAACCATAAATGCTAGTTGGCAGATATTTATGTGTAGAGGCGTATGTACCAAGAATGAATTATAACTTGCCCTCAAGAGTTTTAAACAAACTTAGTGGAATATTGCCATACAGGTTAAATAAATCTTTGCTTTAGACAGAAGGCAGTAAGCATCTAAGACTCCTCATTCCAAAAGAATGGAATCTTACATCTCAGATTTCTTCTCTGAGAATAAACAGAAATAGAAACTATTACAACAGAATGGTCAGTAACACAGCAGACAGTCCACAGCATGTTTTCACTATCACGTGGATACCTTCAAGTTCTGACACCCCTAGGAACAAGCTTCAATGTGGCTTTTAGTGTGCATCTAGTAATTGCTATTAGGTTATCATTGGTGCCACTGGTGAACGTCCTTCATGCTCCCAGTCCCTATTCTGGATAAACACTTGCAATTCACACATGGTCACGAAACCACTGTTTCATGAACAGTGGTATCATGAGAGGTAAAACTGAGTTTGGGGTAGATCCGTGCAGGAATATGAAGTCTACTGCTGGTCAAGCCCTACCCTCACCCAGGCAATTATGTGGGAGAGATTGTGTTGATGCTTATACGTGCTAAGGGTAGATAGTACATTTATACCCTTTATATTTAAAGATACTCTGCATTCTTTTGACATCTTTATCGCATTAATGAGAGAATTCCTGGAAGTCGGTGTATGTATTTTTAAAAAAAGGTGAAACCAGTTGTATTTGATTTCCATACTCCTCCTTCAGAGCACTGCTGGAGATATGATTCGTGGCTAAAGGAACCAGATACGGCCATTCATATAAAAACCGACTCCAGGGCAAAATCACTTTTTACAGATTTTAAATGTACTGTGTAGTTCTTGAATTCTTTCTTTCATGTCTGAAACTTCAGTTATACAAGGAAATTCCATTCTTCACCATTCTGTTCAGGAACTGTTGTACCCGATAGAAATGCACTTGAGTGCATCTTCTATTTGTGGAGATCTTAAAGAGTTCTTGAACGCATTCCAAAATGCGCAGACGGGTTCTGCCCTTGTGCCAAGGGAGATGGGAGTCACAGGTCTCCAGCAGTGTGCAGGGGAGCCTAAGCTACTGCAGTGACTTTTTCAGAATCACTTTTTAGAGGCTGGTATTTATCTTGATAAATCAAAGTGTTTATAATTGATGGTGAAATAGTTATTTTTAATTTTGAAAGATGTCCAGATTCATGAAGTATTGTCATACAGAACCTCTAACACTAAATGTGGTAGGACACAGAGGAAGGTCATGCCCCCTTAAAATATCTTCCATGTTTTATTTCCAAGGATCTTTAAACTTTCAAAATGTATATCTGTATATCTGTGGAAATTACAATTATTTTTTCACCAGAAGATTTTTGGAAAGATTATAGGAACAAAAATCCCCTTCAATGTTTTAGTTTTCTGATGAATTCTGAGTGATGATTACCAAATTTAGACATGACACTTATTTTGATTGTTAGCTAAATTCTTCTTACAGGATTTTTGTGTACAGAAATGAAAGAGTTCCTTTACATTTACATGTCATAAATCTGTCAAACTTTTCATAAGTATTGCTTGGCTAGTTCATCTTTTATCCTAACTCTGGCATGTTTCTTTTGAAAACATTACAAGTAAAAACATGACATTCTAATTTCCTATTTCATTAGTATTTTTTTAGTTTATGAACATTCTTTGCTGCTTTCCAAAATCTGCTCCATTTTTAATTTTTTAGGGCATAATTTCCCACATTTTAATAGAAGATATTTCTTTTTATCTGTAATTAAATCCATAACTTGTTATTCTCAGAAGGTTATGGATTGTGACTTGACTGTTACAAAAAATGACTTAAAGAGACTCCTAATATCAATTTAGTGTGAGGATTTAATTTATTATTCATTAGTTTTGTATTCATTGTAATAGCAGTAATCATTATGAACTCAATGGGTAGGTATGAGAATGTCAGGCACACTATATTTCCATAGAAATTCAGTTCATTAGTCATCTTTAGCAAAATATAAAATACCATTCATGCATTATTGCTGTCACTTGTTTCTCTTTATAATTATATGCCTGTTACTTTACATAAATATCTTCATATGTATAAGTGGTACTGGAACTTAAAAGTTTCAATACATGCATAAACTCCCTTGTCTGTCCTTACGGCAACATAAATTTTGGTGGTTTAAATCAAGATGGCTTCACACAACTTACGACAGTATACAGGCTAATTTCACATTTTATTTTAAAGAAAACACTTTCAAATTATGTCAGTTTACCTTGTCAGAATGTGTTGATTTTTTTCATTCATACACTTCTGCTTTTTAAAAAAAGCTTTCAGTTTAGCAATGCAGAATTCTAATTTTTATTTCAAACTAATTCATAGGTTCATCAGAACATATGTAATTTCCTATTTTAAAATGAGAATTAATATTTTCTCTTCATTGCCATTGTATATTTTGAAGCGTTCAGAATAGAATGGTGATGTTTTTTTCCATACATACCTCAGGTGCATCATTCTTAACTGTCCCATATTTCTACGACTGCATCCTTTGACTGGTAAATGATTCTGCTCCCATTAAAAATGAGTTGACTGAATGCCTTGGAAAAAAACAAGTGTGTTTAGCATCGTGCCAACTAATTACAGTGGCTGCCTTGCAGCTCAGTGTTGAATTGGACTTGTCCTTCTGAGCATGGACCCAATCAGTCATGGTCAGTATTGTGTCAGCTAACTCAATTCTTTGTAATCAAATTTAAATGTAAGAGTGATTTTGTCTCCTCTAACTCAGGTGTCTTTCGTTTTAGCTGCTTTAAGTATAAGCCAGTCAACCTTGGCTCCTGTTACAATCAGTGCAGTGTAATAAGTGCTTCCAGAGGGTAATACATTTCATCCCATGAGAGGTGTCTGTCTCATCTGGAGCTCCTATATCTCATCTATCTCATACATGTCTATCACACTTATGATTGGTGTCTAAGACAGGTCAAGTATATATCATCCCCCTGGGGATCCTGTTATTCTCCATAACTACAACAGAAATCTTGCTTAGATTTCGAACTAAACAACATCTTCCAGTGAAAGTAAATCCCTCAGATCTCTTTCAAGCACCCTTAGAGCACATTTCAGAATTAATATGGGCATGGAAATCTGCTGCCAAGGAAGGGCAGCATTGTTTGGAGCAAGGTATTTTCACCTCCTCTTATGCAAAAAGGACAGGTTGTACCTCACTAAACCCGATGTGGTCTGGTAGCAGTTTGGGCACTGAGCTTCAGTTTTTGGCTGCCAGAAGCTCTTTCAGAGAAGTGGTGTTTTCTCATGGCCCTCAGTCACCTCTGCCCACCCCAAACTGATATCATAGATGCTTGGGTCACCTCAAAGGGCATGTGTGGCTGTCTTTAGGCAACAGAATAAATAAGTGGGGGAAAAGGGCAATATTTTGTTGCTGGTGGCTTTTAGAAGGAATTTTCAAATGGTTTATTCTACTTCAGTACACATCTAGCTTCTGCTAAGAGCAAACTCCATTCACTTTAAAAAAATTACTTAGTGCACTTAATAACCCTCTTACAGAAATGACTGTAGCAGTTTCAGTTCTGCAGCAGTTGTTGGCTTTGACTCCTCTCCAAGCAGGCTGCCATTTTTTTGGCAAGTGAGGTTTGTGATGGACGTAATGTCACCAGTTTGCACATCAGTGTGTGGAAACAGCAGGTCTTTTTGAAAGATGTTTTCTGGTGGGTTGCAACTGATATTTAAATCGATATCTTTTAAAGCTACCTTGGTTTGATACAAACTGTCACTTATTCTTACCTTTCTCCCCCAACCTGTTTTCCTTCCACATCTGCAGAAGTGCTTTGCATTATTGTGGCCTGGAGCATCTCTGAGTGTTCTTCTAGGAGCATCTGATTCTACAAAATTATCTGATACAGATAAATAATGCTGTTTGCTGCACAAACTGCATATGTATAAGCAAATCTCTGTCTAAATTGCTGACAAGAACAAAACACAACAGTGAAACTTGAAATCAAAAATGCATACATTCTAAAATTCTCCTCTCAACTTGCTCCTGACTCTTGGAAAAGGCTCTTGTGATTTTAAAAGATAAGTAATCCTTACTTTTTTATTTCCTGACAGTATTTATAGCAATAAAGGCAAGGAGATCCCTTCAGGGATTAATTAGACTGTAACTTAAGTCTCTGCTCGTCATCACGCCAGGGCCTTCCCATTGTGTTTGTTTGTCCTTTTAGGAGAAACTTTGGTTTATCTATCCCCTTTTCTGGATATTGAAGAAAATTTGGGTACAAAGCAGGCTGCCAAGGAAAACTATTCTTCCATCATTGCAAACCTGTTGGTGGAGTGTGTCTAGATCAGCCTCTATTAGGGAAATCTTTGGAGGTTAGCAGACCTTCTGTGAGACCTTCTGGTTTGTGCTTGGTTTAAAAAAAACCCCAAAACACAACAAAATTAAATTTGGAGAGTGAGGGAAAGTGATGTTCTACTTGAAGAGAGCAAATATTTCAGTGTAATTCTATCAGCTGTTAAACTTAGGCCATCAGCCTCATCGAGTATGCAACATCTTGTCCTTTGTATTTGTGCCACTTCCTAAAATATCTACTGTGTTATTAAACAATATTTTTCATTATTTTAAGAATAATCTAAATTTTAGTTGTGTTGTGAATAAAAATTTCAAGGAATCCCATTTTTGACATATCTTAATTAGCAGCTTTAAATGTCATTGCCTTTAAAAATAAGGAAAAAGCCATATGCTACTAAATTGCAGATGTGATATTTGTTGCTTTTACTCAATGTGATTTTCAATTTTTTAGTATTTTCTTGTGCTTTTTCTCAGCTTTAATAGAGACAATATTACATGCATTGTTGGTTGAATTGTGACTGAATCATCTCCCTATTACAGGCAAATGGAGTCTGAAAGTCACCAGCTGAAAAATTTATACGTTCTCTGAAAAGTACATAGTATGACTCTTATGGCACTGAGTTAAATCTTATACAACTTATACAGCTTTATTAACAAGTGAAAGATGTTTTTCTCCAATGAAGTGGGTTTTTTTAAATTTCTCTTTTACAGACAGTAAGCTAAATCATGATTGTAGATAAACTGAAATGACATATCTTTTATCCATATGTTGTGCAATTGCACACTATTGTGAAAGAGTAAACCCCTCTAGAAAATTGTCTTTTTATGCTTCTTTTTCACAGCATGTATACGTAATAGTGGAATTTTTCCCTCAATAAACAAAAACAAAATCTATTTTTATTAAGGATATTTACTGATATATTCCATCATTTTTCTGGCCTTTATTAACTACATTGGGAGCTTATGCAACCAGCTGATATATCAGCATGTCTCTGCAGACATTTAGGTTTAGATGTCTTAATTTCAGAACTGAATTCCACCCATACCTTCCTCTGAATCTGATGCCCTGGCACTTTAATGCTTCTCAGTTATAAGCACCAAAAATGCTGGCTATGTTTATTAAGTGTTTATTATGTGTATTAGTGTTCCTTGACTTTTCTGCACAAACTGTGAGAGACACATTTCAGATTGCAAGTTAAACAAGGCTGAGGGAATGAAAATAATTATCTCAATAAGAGCTCATTTATGGCTTTCTGTCAATAATGAAAACATTGATAGTTGCTTGATATTAAATAGTGATGAAGTTTCATAAAGGAATATCCTTAAATTTTAGGAAGTTAAAAAAGCAAAAAGTTTTCTTCAGGTGATTTTTTTTCCCTGTGATTTTCCAGTAATAAGGGTTTGTACTTTTATTAAGCATCTCTACCTGGTTTCCAGCAAAGATGAAATAAATGGATAAGTAGCTGATTTGAGTCTACTAAAATAACAGTTTTCTTCTTGCCATAGTATTTGAAAATTTTACTTCACTTATTACTATTAGTGTTATAACATTATCCCTTCTACAGCGGTTAGAGCTAAACAATTTCTGTTTTCAACTTGTTTTAGTAGATTCACAATTCAGATTCTTTTTAGTATAGACTGAAGCTTGTGATGTAGATTGAAAATTGTTAAAAACATTTTAGCACATTTGGGTTAAAAAATAAACAGAATTTAATTATTTCAATATTAAATATGTCAAAGAAACTTTCTAAATTGCTGATTTTAGATACTGGAAAATGCAGAAATCTGTTCTAATTTTAAAATATATATTAAATGAAGTAATAGAAACAGTATATGGAATCAATAACAACCACAGACACATATAAATTATTTTGTACTGTATGAGACCTGTGCTTTTTGTAATTTCAATATCAAGATGTCATTTTATTGTCCAGATATTTCTATTATTTCACTATTTCAACCTCCTACATTTATTTTGAAATGCCTCTCAATTACATTTCTTATTTCAGACTCTCATGTGATTTATGTAGTTCATCTCTCTGTGCTACAATACACATAAGATGAAGTAATAAGTACATGCAGTTGGATAGATTATCTCACCCTTAGGAGATACACCTTTGCTGTGCAGAAAATATCTCCATGCTATGCTTTGTTCTTCCCTTCCCTGTTCTGGTTTGTGTGAAATCAGAAGGAGGTAGAGGGATCAAATTAACCACATTTTATTTACATGTGAGACATCATTAAAGTCAGGGCTAAGGTGGCCTTTTTTTTCCTGCCATGCTCAGTGGTAGCCTCATCTGATTTCCATCAAAAACACTGGACTTCCACTTGAATTGTTTGTTGAATATATCTAGTCATACACACATACCTTTGCTCTACAACTACTTGATACTCTTCCTGGTGTGTTTATTCCCTCTGGGCTGTACTACAAACAACGATGCAAATCTATATAATCAGTTCTTCCTGATTCATTTCTATGGATGAAATCTCAGTCTGTTATCAGAAATGCACTTGGTCAGGATGAATATATGAATTGACTGTTTTGCTGTGCCTTTGCAGGTTTGAACCTATACCTTTAATCACAATGCTAGTAAAGTCCTGGGAGGAGATTTTCAACCCTTCCTGCAGCAGCTGTTAGGCTTTGCATGGAATAATTGAACATTCACTGACCTGAAGCACGGGAGAGCAAAGGGAACACTGCACTGTAGCAGTCTGATGAGTCATCTGAATCATCTCCAAGTTCTTCCTTTTGTCATATATTTAATGTAAATTAGTGAACTATTCATTGAGAAAAGAATTGAAACTGAATTCTTCTCTTTGCTGGTTAAGGAGAGTAGCTACAACATCCACCTGTGAGTTCAGTCCTTATTGAATGACCCCAAGAATTTTTCCATTTTTGGGGGATCATATCTGACAACAGCATAGTTTTTTCCACTGTTTCGTAGGTTGTACTATCATGAATGCATCTTTAGAGGTCTTGGCTCCATGCTTTGGAGGGGGTCCACTTACTTGTTTGTTTTTCAGTTGCAGGGAAGGTCATGAATGCATCTTTAGAGGTCTTGGCTCCATGCTTCGGAGGGGGTCCACTTACTTGTTTGTTTTTCATTTGCAGGGAAGGTCGAAAAGTAATGAATAAATGTCAAGAAAGATCACTTATGAGAAGTGGATGCTCTGCATAATAAACATTAACACGTTTAACAAAAAATTTCCTCCAGTAGAAGTCATTCCCATATTAATTTAATCCTGCTGTCTAAGATAATACAATCTCTTTGAAACAGTCTTGATTCTTAGTGCATAGGGACCTTTTCTGGATCAGAGGCCAAATTTCCATTACCTGATGAGCTAATCTGACGTGACAGCCTCATATGCAGATGGGGAATCTCTTGTCAATAGTTTTCTTCAGAGACAAAGAGAAACAAATGTCTATATTCATTCTCTCACTTCATGCATGAGTAACATTACCTTTCTATCTCCCTTTCACTCTATTCAGGTAGTCATTGAGAATTTAAATATAAGCTTTTGTGTTCCTGAGTTAGCTTATGAATGCAAAGCTGTTTACAGAAGACTGGCATCCTTGTCTGTTTGTTTAAGTACAGTATGTATTTTGACATGTAAATTTACATGAGGCATATTTAATCAGTCACAATGATATGCTAATTGGATTCCTGTATGAACTGCATAAAAACAGCATTTGAAAAAAAAAAATTATGAAGGGAGCTTATTACCAGCTGAGACACTTCCTAATCAGTATTATGCATCATCAAAATGCACAAGGATAAATGTGATAGATTTCCAGGACTTTTGTAACCAATTAAAAAAAAATGAACTAAAGAAAAAACTGTCTTTTTCTGAGCAGCCTGAAAGTTAGGAAACAACAACTGAAATCCATAAATTAGAATGCCAAAAATCTCTCAAATGCCTCTGCAGGTTTTGGATGTTGTTCACTGACATAATTTGTGTTCTGATAAGGTTATAGGTTGATCTTGTCTCCAAAAGAGCACTGACATTTAGACTTTAGCTCTGTCTGCCCTAGGGATTTGCTCAAGCATTTTGAATATCGGTTTTTTTAATATATATTTTTATAAGCAGCTCTGACTTTTTCGGGTGCCAGTGGCTCACTTTCAAGCAAAAGCAAGCTGTGCCAGTGTAAACCAGCTACTACATATCCACATGTATAAGCCTACAATACTCTTCCATTCCTCTTCTTTTCATGTACCTGAATTTCCCTGGTAATTAAAGTTTTAAAGCTGATAGTCTTTATCAAATTTTTAAAAAATGTGCCTCCGGATCTATTCTTTGGTAATTACATCAGACTCTTTCTCATTCTAATTTCTGTTTTGTGGATCATAATACCTACATGATTTCTAGCATAACACAACATACGAATAAGTTTAGCACACTTCAAGTCCTTGACTGATTCAACTACTCATTTCTGGCCTTTGCTGAAAATAATCTTAGTTTCTAATATTTTACTTAGATTTGATTGCACAAGAAACAGACAATTACAGACCTAGGTAAGGCCACAGAATCTCCAAATTAAGGAATTTACCTTGGAAGGAGACGGAAGCCTTTTATCTGAATTTAGTCCAAGAGTAGGGAAGCAGTGAAAATTATGCAAAACTTTTAAATAATGAGCTGGAAGCCACCAGTGCTAGCCAGTGGGGGAAAATGAATAAACAGGCTATGTCAGTTTTTCTTACCTCAGTAGAGTTTACCTGCCTGGATGGAGCTGAAAATTAGGTTTACTGAGAATCCTGGGAACAGAGCTCTTTCTGAGGATAAATGGAAGAAAACATGATGATTCTTCCTCAAGAGGTGAGTTCCTCAAGAGTCCACATGTATCACACTTCGGGGAGACTGGAAACCACAGTTTCCCAGCCTTGAAGTTGACTCTGGAGAGCAGACTACTGGGCATTTACAGGTGCAAAAAGGGGAAGGGAAACCATCTTTTCTGTCCTTGCTGTAAAACCTGCCCCACACATGTGGGAGCTGAGCAGCACTGGCTCCAGAAGTGCCCAACCTGACACAGTCAGACACTGGCCTTGTGGTTGGGGCTGTCCAAGTGCAACAGGAAAGGATCCAGAAATTTGATTATTGTGTGTACTGGATTTGTACCTCTCAGTGATGATGTAGCATAACAATATATAGACACTCTTGGAGAATGGAATGCTTTTTCTTTACTGTTGGGTGTCTTAACTACCAAACATTTGAATGTACTTGTAGTTCCTCCCACATTCAGTCTTACATTCATTATGGTAAGTAATTTGTTTATGTGCATGTTGGATCAGACTTTAATATATATACAGTTCAGGTGAATGCGTATGCAGCCTTTGTATTAATGACCCAGTTATAATTAGAGAGGTGTTAGGAAGAGCTTTTCCTTGTATACTGCTAAGATAGGAGGAAGAGGGTTGGTACATTTATGCTTTATTGGTTTGGAGAACTCCAGTGCTGGTAATAACACTAATATGTTGTGCTGATCATATATAATTTTAATTTTATAGCTGTTGCCTTAATTTACTCTTTACCAATACATGTGTCAGGAAAGTAACAGACTATTTGAAATATAAAATAAAGAAGTAATTGGTTGAAATCATTAAGATGAGGTATTTCAAAAGTTACCTAGTTAAGCTGATGTGGATTTTGCTGTAGACACTATTATTTTGTTTGCAGTAGCTCCCTTTGCTTTTTGGCTGAGGACAGAGAAGCTGAGAAGACAGTAAATGTTTGGTGGTTGCCGCAGTCTTCCACCTATTAAACTCAATCAGTTTGCCACCAACACCTTTAATTTAACCAGTGTCATTTGTGTGACCTTAGAAAAGTCCCCTATATCTTAGGTGGAAAAATAACAGAAGGCCTAACATAGAGAGAAGGTTTTCTGAGCCGTAATAAAGTTTGCAAAGAACTGCGCAGTCCACAGAGGAGAGGAGTTCTGAAGCAGAAACTGTAACATAGGATGATGAAAAACATACCTCTCATTGCCCAGATGCTTAATATCCCCCAGTAATTGGCTTTTATTTCCTCTCCTCACCATCTGAGAACAGCATTAGTAAATAGTTACATTTCTTTACTCACAGGAGTCTGTGTGGTGCCCCTGAATGCTGTGTGTCAGCCTTCTTAGGTGGCAGGAAAGGAAGCACTTCCTCTGCATTCCACAAAGTACGGGGAAGGTTTGCTGCACGATTTAATATATTGTGGTGAATAGTCTGGATCTGCTTCACCATAGGTAAAGCCAGAACATGTGTGCATTTTTTTTCCCTTGAAAAGTGTGGATGCTCAAGTTTTGGAAAATTGCACATTGTGTGTGCATGTATAATGTATGGAAAATATATTTTACCATTTGAATCTTACTGAGATTTCCACAGCATGGTAATAGCACAAAATTGCTCAGGCTTCTTTTAAATTCAACACCCCTGCTTCAGCTTCTGCATATTTGTTGCCTGACTGAAATCTTATTAAAATCTCTGTGTCATGCTATAGTTTTCTGAACTGTAAATAGTATTTAAAATGTTTCTATTGGTGGATTGTGTCTAGATAAATGGCAATGATCATTGGCATGATCGGAGGGCTGGAGCACATCTCCTAGGGAGACAGGCTGAGAGAGCTGGGGTTGTTCTGCCTGGAGAAGAGGTGTTGGGGACATTTCATTGCAGCCTTTCAGTACCTTAAGGGAGCTAATAAAAATGAGGGACAGGAACTTTTTATACAGGCGTATAGTGATAGGACAAGGATTTTAAACTGAGAGAGGGAAGGTTTAGATTAGATATCAGGAAGAAATTCTTTACTGTGTGGTTGATGAGATACTGGCACAGGTTGCTCAGAGAAGTTGTGGATGCCTCTTTCCTGGAGGTGTTCAAGGCCGAGCTGGATGAGGCCCTGAGCAGCGTGATCTTGATGCCTTGAGGTGGCCACCTAAAACACAGAGGGTATACAAGAACAAGAGAATAAAAGTAGGTATTGATTCGAAGAGCCTTCAAAGGTACACCCCGGGCAGTCAAAAGGCTACACCCAAGATGGACCCTGGGTCACAGGTTCTTCACAGTTTTATAAGTTTGGTCCATTTGCATATCAGGGTTAATTCTCCAGTATACCCTCAATTAATGATGTAATTACCTCAAGTTTGACCCCCTTTAGAGGCTTTAGTTTACACATTTTGGGGCCTGATGTCCTTGAAGAGCAAACCTAGAGAGGTTTGTTATGTCTAACCAACATGAGAGAACAGTAGTTAACAGGCCACATGAAACTTCAGAGTTACACACCGTCAAAAGGCTACACCCAAGATGGACCCTGGGTCACAGGTTCTTCACAGTTTTATAAGTTTGGTCCATTTGCATATCAGGGTTAATTCTCCAGTATACCCTCAATTAATGATGTAATTACCTCAAGTTTGACCCCCTTTAGAGGCTTTAGTTTACACATTTTGGGGCCTGATGTCCTTGAAGAGCAAACCTAGAGAGGTTTGTTATGTCTAACCAATATGAGAGAACAGTAGTTAACAGGCCACATGAAACTTCAGAGTTACATACCAGGCAGTACCAGATTTGAAAAATATAAAAGTTAAAACCTAAGGCATCAATCTAGTTAAAAGAATTCCCTTATTCTAAGATTCTAGTATGCCAAATGTGCAAAGGACAGTTCAACACTTTTTGAGTTTTGTGGAGTTCTAGTTTGAAGTTTTTGCATTAAAGGAAGCTGATAATCAAATCTGCAGCACATCATGAAACGGCTGGTTAGTGAGTTACGACTGAAATACCAGTTCTATGTATGAAAATGAATCTAGGAGACAGAATAAAAATAAAAATTAAAATACATAAACAAGAAATAAAATAAGAAATATAATAGGGGGAATATGATAGAATTACAATGAATACAGTGATTTACTGAATGAGATTATAAATGCTCTGTCCTGTCCAGAGTAATTGCCACATCTGTGTTTTTTGCCCCATTAATGACTGTTTGATGGAAGTAGGCAGAGAATCTGTGAGCAATTCAGCTTGGTCCTGAGCACTGGTGAAAGGCTTGATTGATAATGTTTCTCTCAATGAACTGCTCTGTAAGAGAAACCATGGTTTACTCAGATTCAACATGCCAGCAAATGCAAAAAAAAAAAAAAAAAAAA
>NW_008237221.1:2399835-2429012 GCF_000691975.1 Corvus brachyrhynchos | reverse complement strand
TGCAAAAGGTGCTGTGAAAAATATTAGATTGGTTCCAGTTCTATGGTGATTATTTAAAGACATCATATTAGGAACTCCAGCAAAATTCTTACTATGTAGTAAAAATACTTCAAGAAGACAAAATCCAGACAACATGGTAAAACAGAATGAAAATGGAAGTTAATTGAAGATAACTCAAGAAATCTGAGGTATGTTCAGGAGAAAAATTAGAAAGGATGGTAATGACAAGTAAAAAATGTAGTAAAGCAGGCAAAAAAGATCAAGCACACAACTTGAAAATTCTTAGAAACCAATACTAAATCATTTTCAAACCCATTGGGGACAGGAAGCCTTTCACAGAGTCCATAGGATCAAATAGCTCCAAGAAAAATGAAAAAAAAAGTCATTTTGATAAGGCTATACTCACTATTTAAGTATTTCGCAAGGATTGTAGAAAAGAATTCTTCTTTATGGGAAACTCATCAGACAATGTCTGAAATTGAATCTATGGAACAAATAGACAAAATTAAGAATAATAGATCATCATTGCCAGATTATAGTTGCTCAAAATAATTCAAACTCTCCAGAATGAAATAGCTGAGTCAGTAGGTGTCATGGGAAAACCTCGTCCTTACAGCCTGGAACATAGTAAATATAAAAATAGTTTGTAGAAAAGGCCACAGAGAAGATTGACAGAAATGACAAATCACTAAACCAAATATCTGTATTTGATGAATTAGTATAAATTATTCCAAATATTAAATCAGTGTACATGTGGTTGTGTATGGCACATTAGAAATGGCTCAGCTTTTGAAAAGGGAAGTCCTGCCTCCCAGCTTCAGGCCTTTGAATTCAGTAACAATTGTGTTGGAGGCAGATACTATTGATAATGGCTCCTATAGAATTCCAAAGGCTTCCAGCAATATCTCTCAACAAAGCAGCTAAGTTGCTCTGGGATAATAGGGAGGTCTTCACATGGATAAATAGTTAGTAAAAAGAGAGGCAGATGAGGGTAAGAATAAATGTTCCATTTTCACAATGCAGAGGTGTCGCCGGCTGAATTCCACAGAGGTTTGTGCTCTTCAACAGATTCATAAATGATCTGTAAAAATGACAGAATAACTTGCAGAGGATGTTGAGATTTTTGAGATATTCAAGAAAAGGGCTGACTGTGCAACACTGAAGAAGGACATATGAGTGACTGGGCAATAAATTAGCAAATAAATTCAATTTTTATAAACCTTATAGGATACTTAGGGGTGAAAAACCACTCAGTCCTAACTTTGCATATACAGTGATGGACAGTGAGCTAACTATAAATACTTGAGAACAACATTTCTGCTTTTAATGTATAGTTCTGTGAAAATACCAGTTCAGTGCTCAGTAGCAGCAATGAAAGCAAATTCAATGTTAGGGAAGGAAAGAGAGAAAAAAGAGAAAAGATCATACAAAACCATGCTGTGCCTGAGTTCCTAAATGCATGAAGTTCTGTTCCACTCCCCTCCAAAAAGTATATTATTATGGGAAAAGATATAGGGAGGCATGACAAGGAAGATCAAAGGTATGGAACATCTGGTGTGCAAGGGAAGATTTAATAGAATAGGAGTCTGCTTAAAGTCATATGACTGATGGAAAGATATGATAGAGGCCTGGAAAACCATGACTGGCATGGAGTCATTGTGCAGGGTTTCAATATTTCTTCTGTCTTCAGAACAGGAACTAAGGACCATCAATTTTGTTATGTTTTATGTAGTAAACAGCCCTAACACTGTATATACAGTGTCCTCATTGACAACCAAGCTGTCTGCAAGCAGAAAGAAGGGGCTTTGCAAACAGTGCACTATCAAGCAAAGACCTTGCCAAAGTTTTTTCTGAACACTAAAGTTCATGTTGATTAAAAAACCCTGATGCACAAGTTAGTGTAAGAAAAAGACATTAATTGCTAAAAGGCAAAACACCACCTCTGGCTCAGAAATTTCCTGACTTATTTTGCAGCCCTGTTCTGGAAATTATTTCTACTAGGCGCCGTTTCTGCATAGGCTTCCCTCAGTATTTAGGATCAGTCATTGTTGGGGATGGGGTTTTAAGCAAATTATTTATGACATCACTTATTTTGCCAGGTGGCAGACTTTCAGTATTCTTCCTGCTTTTGGGTGTCTGTATTAAGGGACGTTTGCATTTGCAGCTTGATATCATAATAACAATTTAGACTAATTACTACATTCTTAAGTGCTCCGAACAGAATAGTGCTGTCTTGGATGCTTGGTCCAGATTTATTTCTACTTGAATTTATCTGAAATCAATGAAGTAACAATGGTAATAAAGTCTCCTCTAAGATATTTTTTCCTCCATTGATTTCAAAGACTAAGATGTTACAGAGAATGTCAAAGCTACTTCAAACAAAGTAGCCACAAGGCAGTTACATATTTCCAAATCATCGGGCCTGTACAATTTGCAGGGAAAGTGTAGGTGCAGAGAACAAATAGAAGGATAAACATCAGTGAGAAATGGAGAGGAAGGGACTTTGGAGCCTTTCAGTTTATGCTGGCAGATGGGGCAGAACATTTGTCTTAGGAGACTTAATACAAAAATAGACATTAAAATTATGCTGCTTTTCCTACTTAAGACAAATCATATGCTACCTTTTTTTTTTTTCTTTCCCCAGGGAAAGTATCATATGTTGCAGTAAAAGTAGAATAAATTAGTATTTGGATATATGGGTTTTACATGTGTGTTTCCTGAGTGTGAAAATTTCATTGACTCTTCTTTAAAAGTATGATGAGGCTTCTTGAATGCACCAGGCTCAGCCTCCATAAATCAGAATTTATTTTGGGCCCCATGAAGTGTTTGGTTTAATCTGACTATCAACCAAGGCATTTACAGAGGAGAGAGATGACAACTGAAACCAACTGGATGCTAGTCAAAGGGAGTAATAGAAAGCCCCACGGTGTAGCCGGGGTTCTGTGATTTCACACCCATGAATATTAATTGATGCAATTTTATTTGAAAATAATAATTATATTTGTAATAGATTTATAACTTTCTGAGCTACAGATTATGTTATGTTATAGATTTTGTTAAGATTAGCATTAGATATAGGCTGTTTTTAAAGTGTCAAAATTCTTGTTTGAGGTGTACAGCTAGCTATGAATGAGAGAGTATGGATAGAAAAGCATTTTTTTCTAGTATCTTTCCTAATTTTAAAAGTATAGAAAGACCTCTGGAGGCCCTCTTACACTGGAAGAAAATTTTTTGTTGTGAAATAACTGGTGGAATACTCACTTCTGGACTATGCTCTGTGGTCTGAATGGTGAACAAAGAGACCACATTTCTCTGAAAATCACAAAATAAAACAACAGCAACAAACATTCTTTGGCACTGACATGACGGTGCCACAGGCAGTGGAAAGGTTACCTTAAAGCTACTGCAGATAAGCTACAGAGGCTTCAAAGTGGTGTGAAGATACATTCTATTTTAACTTACAGAAAGAAGTCACAAAACACACAGGAAACTTCCATGAAATCTGGAGGGCAAGAGCTCATGTCTTGGGACTTCCCATCATGAAAACTGACTACCTTTCTAAACTCTAGAGATATGTGACTTGTGTTTGCATGAATCAGTGTACTAGCCATAATTACTAGTAATATTTAGTATTCAGGCTTGAAGTGGAGTATACATGGAAGTAAAGGAGAGTTTAATTAAATACGATAAATATTAATTTTGGGGAGAGAAGATAACAGTAAACATTCTTGTGTAGCAAATACTTTAAATCTTAGCTTACTTTCTGTTTTTAAATCTAGAACATATGGGGTTTATTGACTTTCACCTGGCTGATATTTTTTTTCTTATCTTGGGTGAAATACAAACAAACAGCAACTCCTACACTTTAGGATTTCGAGGCGCATACCTGTAGAAAACATTGCTCTGGGACAGACAGCAGGAACAAGGCATCATCCCTCCACAGTCACATCCATGCAAGTAACAACAGCTCCTCCGTGCTCACTAATTCAGAAGATAAAGTCCAGGCTCCGTTATTCTGAGAAGGGGACAACCAGGGCTCTCAGGTTTCATTCTTGAAGTTTACCACAAACAGGTTTGTCTTGTCTGACCTGGCCTTCATATTTTAGTTCTCTGTTGGCTGATTTTGTATGTTGGTTCCTGGCAAGACATGGATTAGTGAGCTTTTGGGAAGGTGTTGATGACCCCAGAATTCAGGCCAAGTAGTTCCTCTGGCTAAATTAGAAGCACAATCGCCTTATACAGATCTCAGGCTGAGGGAAGATTCCCCAGAGGACAATTCAGAGCATCCAAGTTAAGATGCAGCTCTGACTCACCCTGTGTAGGAGGTTCTGTCTCTCCATTCTCTTGCAGAGGTCTTTGGAAATTTAACCTTCTCATAAAGGCATCACAAGTTAGATTAATAAATTAATCTAATTAATCAATTAATGAGCTGTTCAGCAGTGAAATGCAGGTTGGTGAGACATGAGGCAGTTGTTACTTTCTTCTTTTGAACATTTTTTTTGCTAATAGACACAACACTTTTAGCAGCTGCTGGCTAATTTTATACAGGAAATTTGAGGTCTTCATATTGTTTCCGACAGATGTGTTCACATCTCTCCAACCATTCTTACAGGGCTGGCACAAGTTAGAGCAGTCAACCTCAGAGTGCTGTTTCTGGCTCATACATGTGGGTTACAGGAACACCTCAAGCAGGGCGACACAGAATTTTGTGCTGCCCCTCCTTGGACTTCACCTCTTCTGTGGTATTCCATTCCTAAGCCTTTGTAAAAGCCATCCATGAACAGACTTGTAAAACTTTTTTTTAATTTCCTTTTTAGCGTAAATCTGCTCTGACCACATTAATGCTGTATTTTCTGAGTGCTAAAACTGGAAGGCTGCACATTCCCAGTGGTATTGTATTGTGGCTGGGAACCTGACGTTCATTCCTTTCATTTAGTTTTAAATTAGAGGCGATGTGAGCCAGTTCATGTAAAAATGTTTTAATTAACTGATGCAGCATCAGAAGTTCTAGAGGAATTTAAAAAAATATACCTAGGATTTATTCCTCTAAATAGTAGGTGGGTTAGAGCTATCTGAATTCCTCTGGTGTAATGCAGGCTGGGCCTGTAGATGCTGCCTTGCTGCCTTTTTTTTTTTGTACAGTAAGTTATGCTGGGCCATGATAAAAGGATGCCAGCGTTTCAGTTTGAAACCATGGCAACTAGAAGGGGAGATTTGCATGTTTGCATGACAATGTGATCGTGTTATCTCTGGAGATAATGCATGTAATATACATAGTGGAACTGCTGTACCTACATCTATAAAGTGGGGTGAAGGAAGGGGAGGGGAGATCACCTTTGTTGCTGCAGGAATCATGGGCAAGAAATTAAGTTATTTTTTCCTCTTGGATGGTCTAGAAACCTATAGATGTGTGTGAATTATCCTTTTTGATTCAATGTATTCAAATATCGGACTCAAGGAACGTTTCCAGGGTCACCATCAGGAAGTGGAAAAACTCCTCAAACTCTTTCCTTGATTTTTATATCCTCACTCATGAGGAAGGTACCAGAAGAAATTTTTTCCTACGATTGTGATGCCTTTTCCTGGTCTTAAAATCAAGAGTCATACACGGTTAGAAGGGGAAAAGGGATTTTACCTTGGTATTTATTTTAAGGATCCTTAGGTGTACACGTCCAGGTCATATGCATCGAGATGCACCCCGCCGAGTCTATCTCTCTGTCTCTCTCTGTGTCTCAGTGTCTGTCTCTGTGTCTGTCTCTGTGTCTGTCTCTGTCCCCCCCAACACTGGGTGTAGCATTATAGGTTTTACTAATTAGCATATCTATCAAAGATTCCCCAATGAGAGGCTCAAGTGAGCCCCCCTCCCCAAGGAACCTTCCCCTGGATGGTTCTATCTTGGTTTACAGAATGTGTTCTGGAGAGGACCTTGGGGTCTGGGGCACACTGACCACTACCTACGAAGCTTCTAAAATGTTTAGTCTCTCAGCTTAACAAAGTCCAAGAATGTAGGCAAAAAGCACTAGGAATACAGAAGTTGTAAAAAGGTATAACAGGGGTATAAAAGAAAAGGCAAAAATCTTCATGGCATCAATTGATCTAACTTTCTGCTAAAATTGCTGTCAGAGAAAACATTATGGAGAGGAATGGAGAGAAAATCAAGCAGTAGAATATGAAACTAAAACTTTCAGATTCAGTTTTAAGAGCAGGTTTGAAAGTGTGGCTCTGCTGCCTTTGCCTCTGCTGTGTAACGGAAGTTGTGCTAAGTGACTGCTTTGATTAATTTGTGCTAAAGCCTGGCACAGATTTGGCACAACTGATGGCAGTGTAACCTTCAGCAGATTAAATCAGCCTTCCCCAATAGGAACCAGAAACTCTCACAGCAGCAGTGGATCTCTCTGCCGTGAATTCTAAAGACAAATAGCAAGAGCAGGGTATGATTCTTTTTTTTTCTCATTAATGGTGGAACAAACAGAAAAAGGTCCCTTGAAAGTTAAAGCTTAGCTAGTGCAGAGTGTCCTCATGTATTATGAGTGAGAAACAAAGGAAAATGAGAAACTTCAAAGCTTTCTGTGGCATTCAGAGCTTTCCATCTTCAAAGCACCTCTCCCTTTTGTAGTTCTGCTTTGGGTTTAATTAATACATTTTAAATATTGTTACTGTAAACAGCGTCATCTTTGTTTTCTACCCAGTTCCTTTTCAGAGTAATTTAAATTATTTTATGAAGCTATCTGTCATCTTTATTTAGTGCCTCTTAACCTCTTTTCTTTTACAAATGAGTAGTCACCTCCAGTTGAGATTAAAACAACACTGAAAAGGGGTGTATGTGCATGTGAAGCAGTCCAGGAAAAAAAAATCTTTGCCTGCCTTTTATCTATGTTCTCTAAAGTAAAAATAGACATAACCCTCTCAGTTCATGTACTAGCAATATTTTATTATTTCAAGATGGAAAAGGGAGATTTAGAAGTTATGATGCATCTTCTTTTTTTCCTTTAGAAAGCTAATTCTAGAAAACCACATGAGAAAAAAAAAGTGTGAAAATTACACATCTGCATATTTGTAGTCATACTATTTTGTTCATGCTGTCACTAATTTTTTTCACATGTATTTTGGGGACTTGGACATGAGAAGAAACAGAAGAGATGTGCACTAGAAGAACTATAACATTTTGCATCTTATTAAGCTATTTTTGTCTGTGGAGACTTAAGAAGTTTTATCTATTAAAATCATGTATTTCTTCTGCAATTTTGAGAGAAAAAGGAAGACTGCAATATGAAGAAAATGTCATTTTGCCGATTTGTCTAAATACTGCCTTGTAGTTAACATTACTCAACTGTAAGAGTCTACGTGGAGGGATTGTTTTATAGAAATATCACAGTACTAGGCATTTTAGTATTTTTTTTGATGTGCTTAATCCCTAAAAATGAAAATAAGAGGGAAAATAGGTAGCGAGGTAACTTGAGGAAAAAACGTAATAATGTTTTTTGACTCTGGTAAGTGATATGAATGCGAGTGTGCTCTCATGAGTGTGAGTTGCCAGTCTTATTTCAGGCCCCCATCACACAATTGTTACTGTGCCACACTTGAGGCAGAGAAGAGGCATTTTTAATGCCTGTGTATGATTGCAATCTCGCATCCTTCCAAAACATAATCCTTCCTGCCCTCTAGAATGTAAAAGAACTTGAGTCAGAGGGCACTGAAGCTAATGAAAGCATTCCTTTTGACATCCCTGGCCCTCAGTTCAGGCTTAAAGCACACAATGATTGCTGCTACCTTTAATTCCTTTTTTAAGTCCTCTTTTCAAATCATGACTCATCTCTTCCCTCTCCTATCTGAATATCCACCATTGTGGTCACTTCACACGTAAATAGCAGAATCCCCAGTGCCTGGAAAGGAGAGAATCAAATTTCAAATGCAGTCTCATCGGAGAAACAGGCTCCCATAGGCACAATTCATATAATATGAATATTTTCAGTTGTGCAAAAAAGCTGTGTTTGTTTGTGCATGTAGAGAGTGGTTTTTAGCTTGATGTCAACATTATTGCAAAGAAGGGAAGAAACACATACCAAAATACAACGTGTGAATACAGAAAAATCAATCATTGTTTGTCAGACTCGTGTCAGGCAAGCTCTCATTAGTCCTCCCTGCTCCTGCAAGGTTTTAGGGAAGTTATAAATGGATACTACAAACTCAACACATGTTTCTATTACTAATGGAAAATAAAATAACACATATTCTAAGCTGGGTTTGCTTTGTAAATGCCAATTAGTCACAATTTTCCTATTCTGTCTTCCTAATTACACAGCATCTGGGTTGTATTCATCTCTTGCCTCTTACTGCAAGTTGCAGTCAGGCCTTACTCAAACCATCTATTTTAATTCTTCTGTGTTAAGGCTCGCCCTCCCTTCCTCCCTTCCTCCCTTCCTCCCTTCCTCCCTTCCTCCCTTCCTCTCTTCCTCCCTTCCTCCCTTCCTCCCTCCTTTCCTTCCCTACCTCCCTCCCTCCTATATTCTGCATTCATGATGGATGCTTTATTTTCCTTTCTATTATCCTAAAAACTTCTTTACTTTTCACTTAATTTCTATTTTTGTCTAGTTTTCTGGTTCCCCAACTCCCTCTTTTTGCTGATATTTTCTGATCCTTCCCTTTTCATAATCCATTTTTCCTTACCTTTCTTTATACTTCCCAGTCTTTTTACAATCCCTATCCCCTCTCTTTCCTCTCTTTGGATCTTGTTCTTGTTGTTTTTGCTGTCTGACTGTCATTCAAAGTACTGCGGTAACATAACAAGAAGATCTCCTGAGACTCCATGAAAAATCCTGTGAAAGCAGCTGTCCTTGTGATGTTTTCAGCAGGGTTAGCAGGAAGAGGGTGCAGAGGAGACCAGCAGGACCTGGGCCCCAAATAATGACACTGCTGAACTGTCTCTTGTAGTAGTTTCTCCAAGATCTAAAGATGGGAAGAAGTGCTCTTCCACTCCTGACTTGTGCATCTCCTTAGTTTTTATTTAGAGCACTATGTTCAGGACTTTGGCTTGCTATCAGAAATGTTTTTCCAACAAATTTTTGCTAAGATCTGGTGTGGGGTTATTTGTGTGTAGCACACAGGAGGTTTGTTTGGTGGTATCCTTTTAGACAAAATGGGATTTAACCCACGGTTAAATAATAAAATACAGCTTATTTAATATTTTAAATGCCATTTTGAAATTTTGCTTTATATCAATTAATGAATTAACCAAGTCTTCAAGGGATTTTTAAATTAAGTGATGGAAAATAAAAAAGAACCTACTATAGCAACATATTTTGCATGTAATTCCACAGCAAAGTGTAATCTTTCTGTCTGAGCACTTCTGTGTCAGAACCACCTCTAGTAAATATAGAATAGTAACTTTAAAGAAAAAACTTCAAACCATATCATGTTTCTAAGGTATCATCTACATTGTAAAATGTAATGGCCAGTATTAATATAATTGGAAAATTTTATTTTTTGATTAAATGAGGCTCCTTATGCCATATATAATTGGAGTTTTGTATTCAGAAAATTGTAATAATTCCTATTGTTATCATTTTTACAAATAAATCATTGTTAGTGAGAAAACCACCTGCGATTACATACACTTTTGGTTGAATTAGTATGTTGGGGTTTTTAACCTTCTACTAAAAATATGTGCAATATATTGATGATGCTTGTGACAGGTGTAGTTGGGTTATTTTTCCTTAAAATAAGAACTCACTTATCCGGTGAAGCATAAGCTAATTTTTAAATTGACTAAATATCTAATGTTTTGGTAGAAAAATACAATAGGAAACATTTAATTTGTTTATTAGAAAATGGCTCAATGTTGTTAGAAGGTTTCAGCTCTCGGAGGTTCCTGTTTAAGAATCATCTGCTTGTGTGTGTTTGACTGGAAGTCGATGTTTCTGCACTGCTAAGTCAAATAAGTGTTTCTGTGTGAATATATTTATTTGTCAGCTTGTTATCAGAGACTGTGCGTGTTTCAGTTTGGTCTGCAAGTGCTTATTCACGCAATAATCCTTTTGATACTAATACTGCTAATTAAGGATGTTCCTGTGCAAATGGCTGGTAGGTCAGGATCAGAATGAGCAGATAAGGATAAAGGCCGTCTTCTGAAACTTTAGAATTTGTCAGTCATTTCCACATGGCCCTATTATGGTACAAAAGTTTGATAAGAATTGCAAAATATGAAACTCTGAACAGCAAACTCTATTTTGTACAAAAGTTTGATAAGAATTGCAAAATATGAACAGCAAACTCTATTTAAAATATTTCTCAGTAGCATATGTGGGTCTCAGCTTTTTCTTATGATTATTTCTCCATGTGGAAAATGTTGCACAAATTATTGTAATTTCATTTTCAAGTACAAGATCTGGCTCCCCAAAATCACAATTTATAGTGACTTGAGTCTGATCTTTTTCTTTCTTCAGTTTAAGAGATGTTAGGAGAGTATGGAAGTAAAAATAAAACATTGGGACTTTAATCCAAGCTACTAATGTAAGTGTTGTGATCTCTTGTGGCCTTTCCATTCTTTTCTACATTTGTTAGTGGACTACATCTTCCTTGCATTCTTCTTTTGCCTTCGTCTTCCTTGCTCTGTGAAAATTAGCATGTTTCAATATTGGAGAATTTCCCAATTAGTTGTCTCAAGTCAATCATTTATAGGTATTAGAATCAGTGGAATTTGCATGATAGATTTCTCTAGTGTAACTCTCTGGGAACCAAGCAGGTAAGATGCTATTTTTCTTTGTTTGTCACAACATGGTACTTTTTCCAGGTGTATTTTTCAAGCTGAAAAAAAAATGGATCATGACTAAAAGCCATTTTCGTAGTAGCTCCAAGGAGAAATAAGCCATATCATCTGTATCTCTTTGGTTCAGAGGTAATCTGATGTACCTGTATTGAATGCAGTGATACCGATTCTATAATTTTATCCAAATAGGCACTAACTTCAGATGAAACTATAAAAGCTAAATAATGCATACGCATCAGAAAGCACACTGTGCCCTTTCTATCTTCCCCAGCTCTCTAGTCTCTATCTAAATCAATATCTGTGTACTGCTGTGATGGCTCACAGCACGACGTGCATTTGGCATACTGAAACTGTTACATGCTTTAAAGCAACATAGGATCTTCTGGAAAGGCACTTTTCCCCTCAAAATGCTACTGCCAATGAAACCCCATACAAATGGTCAATAACAACCAATTGCCTCTGTTACAGAAGTCACTGAAATGGAAAAGTAACCTATACAACAGAAAATAAACTGAAAGGAAATTTTTATTCTGGATCCGTAGAGGGGTTTCTGTTTCACTAATCCAGAAAGCTTAACTTTGGTAATTAGTATATGCTTCTCTATTTATTTGCATTTCTTTCTGGTCTTTACCTCTGTCACTATATAAAGGGTTTTTTTTTTTCACAACATACTGCATCCCTTCTAGAAATAAGTGGACTTGATCTCTGGAATTATTTTGGTCCCAGGTTTTAGTTTGCTTTTTTTTTCCCCCTTCCCTTTTTAGCAATATATTGAGGAAATATCCATATCTACAGCAACAATTTGATTTTGAGCCAATCATTAAAGATATAGTTACAGATCCATTCCTTTACCTGACTGCATTCCTGGAAATATGAGGAAATTTGAATTATTGTATGCAGTACCAGAAATGAAAACAGGGAAATAAAATGTAATGACTGGTGACATGTCTTACAAGATGCTGCAATCAAAATATTAGCTCTGTCTGAAATTCAGAGATTGATGAGGATTTCCTAATATGTGGTTATGCTTATGATATGTGATTATGCTTATTTCAGCCAGGGCTGAAAATGTATATGGGGGACAGAATGAGCCAGAAAATATTTCCTCTGGCAAAATACAATATTTATTTTACTGGGGGGGGGGAGCGGAAATATTCCTGGATAGAAGCTTTGTAAAAGGTGAAATAGGTCTGTTTCCTCCTTTTTAAGACATCCTGAATCCTTAAAGAACCACTCAACTGTTACAAGTGGCGAGACACTGGCCAGAGAAGTTGTGGATGCCCCATCTTTGGAAGTGTTCAAGACCAGGCTGGATGGGGCTTTGGGCTAGTGGGACTAGTGGGAGGTTTCCCTGCCCATGGCACGAGATGGAACTAGATGGTCTTTAATGTCCTTTCCAACACAAACCATTCTATGATTCTCTGATCCTGTGATATTTCTCTACTTTTATAAGACGTGTTTTTAACATAACCTCATGTTCCAGCTACAAACTTGTGAATTAGAACAACTTGTTTTCTGTGATCCAGATTTCAAAAAACCTGCCCTGCCTATTCAGAAAGTATCCTCTTCTATGTCTTGAAGAGGCCAAGTTTCATCTTTCAACTTTGGCCACAGCCAGTGCGCAGCTCCAGTGCTCTGGGAACATACAATTTTCTTCTGCTCTTATTTCCCTGAGGAGGGCTGTGATCCCCACTTCTACCCAGGCTGGGATATAGTGGAATATGTGGAAGGTGATAACACTTTTGTCAGTATGCATTTCTTCCCAAAATCTGGGAAGCCGTAGGAAACATGAAACTTCAGCCAATTTGTGCTTACACTAGGGTAGTAGAACTGCAGGTTGGACTTTATTATAGTCTTGAAAAGAAAATTGAGGTCTGTTAGTACAAAGGTAGAAATGTTGCCTTAAACTTTCTTCTTGTAATTTGTGCTCACAAAGTGAAGGTACTTTTCTGTCACGTACAAAGGTCAATCAATACATGAAATGTACTGTACATCTCTTCTTGTTTTTACTTTCAAAATCTCATGACCATTGCTGGAAAATACTTTTGCAACTTTTGAGCAACCACTCTAGCAATCATGACTGTACACTCTGCTGTTATTTGAGAAGATACTTTTTAAAAGAATTTAAAAAAGGAAAGAAAATGGTCACAGGGAATTGTTAGCCCTTTTGGCTTTCTTCTTAGTTTCTATGACTGTTTTCAGTTTGCTATTTAAACATTGTGCATATCCATTCTTTCATTCTTTCCATTGGTAGCTTTGGGAAGACTGAAATGAAGTTGTGTTGTTTATTTGTATAATTAACATTACAGATTGCTAACTAGAGAAATCTACACTAAAAATTCCCTATTTATATGTCATACATTTTGCTAAGTCTAAAAGGTGTTACATGATGTTATATAAGTTATGTGCAGGTTCAATAGCTACAATTATATTTAAACAATGTATTTTAACTGAATCTATTATAAAATAGATTAAAGTATCTATAGACTCTAAAATTAGTTCAAAGCTTTTCAATGCAAATGTAAATCTTCAATACCGACACCTGAAAAAATATATTTCCAACTTAATTACTGAGTTTACCTATGTTCCCTATTGTAAAGCCTGGTTTATTTTGTCTTTGTCATCTCACCTGATGGTCTCAATTCAATTAATTAATTTGTTCACAGTGAATTCACACAACCAAATCACCAGGCTTGTCACATGTGCTGGCAGATCCCTGTAGTGACCCTCAGGCTGGGCTTGGTTTGTCCTTTCCTGCTCAGAGTTGGTTTGCTCCTAAATCTTCACATTCACAGGGATGTCTGTGCTGGCTGCCCCTCTCCCCCCAGTCACTCCAAAACTGCAAGTCAGCACTACATCACTTTGTATAGAGTTTTGTATACCTAGAATGGGAAATAATGTCACTCTGAAAATTTTTTTGCCTTTGACTCTTGATAAATGTCATGGTCTTCAGGTATCATGTGCACACCAGCTTAATTTTGACCTGGCAACCACATCATTTGGAGGAATGAAAGGCATAATATTAATGCAGGACTAGGCACACAGACTAAAGGAAGCTCTTGCATCCCTCCTTTTCATTTACTTTTAACCCATAAGGGATTTTTTTTTCTCTTTTCCGAGAGAAATAAAGGCATTCTATCTATTGGGGGTGAATGTGGTAAACTCTACTTGTGGAAACCTTGCAAGAATAAACCAGGGCTTTATTTTCCTCTATTACTTTACATTGGTATAGAAGATTATTTTGGAAATCTAATAAATACTTTACTGCTTTCTTATTGTAAATTATACTATTCAGACTTATCCTGGACTTTGATTTTACTCTCCCTGGAGTCCCAATGATCCACAGAGGAAGAACTGTTCCTTTTCACATTGGGATTGTGAAAACTTTTTAAAGAAACAAGTAGTAAACACATATACACAATAACATGGGTCAGATTAAAAATCCAAACACTTCTTGATTAAAAAAAAGTCTCTCAAGATATACAGTCTTCAGCTTTTCTTTACAATTTGATATCCAGTAGTTGTTTGGAGTTATATAATTCATCAGATTAATTACTCTAGCACACATTGGACATAATATTGTAATTCAGAAAATGCAAATTTTTCTTCAAGTCAATCAGAATTCAGGAGAAGCAGATGCAGCATGGCAGTGGGGCTCACCTTGGGCCAGTGGTGTGTCTAGGTGTTTTACTTACCAGGTTTATTGTGATTATATTGGGCTAAACCCTGTAACCTTAGGATACTACAACCCCTAGGGCTACCATAGCATTTGGACTGAGTCAAGCACAGTTAGGTCAACTGTGTGTAGAAGTCCATTGAAACTGTCCCAGTTGGTTGAAGGACAGGTAGGATACTCCTGACTCATGCTGCTGTGGCTCCAGCTCTGTGATACTTGCATATCAAGTGCTTGTTGGAAAAATGACAGTGAGTATTCTTCCCAAATAATTTTAATCCAAATTTCAGTGATTTTATTGGCTGTGGCTTGCAGGATGCCATGCTCAGATTTTCATTCATCTCTCTTTAGACAGTGCTTATTTTTGTGCTGCAGTCGCCATGGTGCCTGGGAGGGAGAAAACATTTCTGTACGATACCAACTCGGAGAAGTTCCCTGTTAACACAGTAAAGATTGTCATCCGTGATATCGCATCTTACAAGTAGCAATATTGAGAAGAAAATAATAAAAAATCCGATTTCCAGTATACTCAGAATGCATACCTGTTGTGTATATACCTACTTCATTATAATGGGATTGCAAACCTGGAGCAAGAGGAAGTGTCAGAGTTCTAGCAACAGAAAATACTACTGCTATTTGATTTATCCATGTCACAGATGTTACTGTAGCCACACCTTTCTCAGACTTTTTTAGGAGGATGAACATCTCTTCCTAAGTTAGGTCACTAAAGTGAATTATTTACTGGTTTTGGATCCTTTCTGTAAAAAGCCCCTCTAACTCATCGCAAGAACTAGGAGCATTACATCCCCAGGCAGATGGATAAGCCAAATATGTTCACGGATAGGCAAGAGTGTCAAAAACCTTGTCCAGTTACCATTTTAGTGATTTTCATGTTTCATTCTCACCCTTTCCCTCATCTCTTGTCTTCTCTTGTCTTTATAATATCAAACAGTCCTCAGGGAAGAGAATATTTTTTAAGCACATGTGTTCTGAATGTGGTAGCAACTGTTTATTTCTACACTATAGCTTTAAAAGACAGGATTTTAAATGTCAAAAGCAGAATTTTCCTATTTGCAAAACTAAAAAAAACAAAAGAAAGGAAAGAAAACTAGCAAAAATCCTGCCTGAAAAAAAAGATCGATTTGAAAGATTCCAGTTTTAATCTCTGTGATCTTCTGTCCTAAATCGTTTCCTTGAGTTTATTAACCTGAGCATATAAAGTATTCCCAGCTGGTCAATTAAGCCTTGGGAACTGTCCTACATCTCACTTATTATAACTCTAAAACCATCACTTGAAGTACTTGCTCTGTGCTCTAACCCTCACAGTTGCCTTCTGTGGCCAGGTAGTTTTATTCAAAAATGATGAGTTTCCTTCTACAGTGGTACTGAACTGCTCTTCATGGAGTAATTTTAAGGTGATGTTTCTTTCCCAGGAATCAGAGGATTTGTTGCTCATCCATCTACAACTTCAGGGATACAAGGCAGATCCTAATTTTTTCATTCATTGCAAAGCTGTCTTTTTTTCCTAATAGCTTCCACACTTCCAACAATTTCCAGCAATCTGATAGCTTGTTTGCAGACATAATCAGTCAGATTTTTCAGCGCTTTATAATCTTCAGTAACAATTGTGCTTGGTTATCCTTTGATCATTATCTCAATTACTTAATTTTTTTCTTTTTTTCTTTAATCCCAAGATCCAAGGTCTTTGAATTTATACTTTGCAACGATTGAAATCAAAATGATTTCTGGCCACATTCAAATAGCTGTTAAATTCTTGCAAAACAAATTTTACAAATCTGTGTCATTTAACATTATGGCCAGTGGGAGTGAACAGACCTGCAGTAAATTCCTGGTTAGAGGAAACTTCTGAAGAGGATTCAGATGTTCAGCTATCAGATGTGTATATTCCAGTAGTATTGGATGTCTTTAGCATCCTGTGAATCAACCCATGAATATGGGAAGCTCAGGTAAATAAATACACAAAGGAATGGAGAGAAGCATGTCATTTAGATGCAGTTCATTTCTGATATGACCCATCTGTCTTCTGGAGCTCATGAAAACTCGTCCCTTCTAATAACCATTTTATCATGTCTGACAGAGTTTCTCTTGCTGTCTTAATGCTGGACTGATGTGGGCTAAGCACACCCTGGCAGCAGTTGCGATTCAAATTTCTATTTTGTCTTTTGCTGGAAAACAGATGATTGATTGCCAGTGCAGTTCAGAAACACATGGGCCATTCATTCCTGGCTAGTTTTCTTAATGCACTTTCTACAATTGTCACTGTTTCCCTCAGTTCTTATTACAGAGCAAATCATTCCCTTTCCCTTCATCCTGCTGTGCATTCAAGGTTCCCAGCTGTCCTCATTTTCTCTATTCTTTTAGGAAAATCTCTTCAAGAATCTGCTCTTCAATGCCTTTTTCCTAATTTTCTGTGGTTTTAGGATCTCTTTTAGTGCAAACCCACATGGGATATGGTCATTTGCATTATTCAACCCTATTATCTTGTTACTTTAAGCCATGCCACTTTCAATTGAAGTTGTCTAGTGTATTACTCTAGTTGTGGTTATTCTTTGCAGCATTTACTTTGATCCTCTTCTTCAAATGCAACATTTGAAAACCCTCTCCTCTCTGCCTGATGCTTTTCTTCTTTATCTAAGTGTCATGTACATGTGATTACTGACCACAAAATACATTAGTTTAGCAAATATTTGTGCTCTCCAAATGTTTGCTATGCTGCATGATTTGTCTTCTAAGAGGTGAAGGTACAGTCATAGAGATGATTTTATGACAAACTAATTGATGACAGGAGATTTTGTGTCTCTTTCTAACTCTGTGTGACTGGCACAGAAATTATCTAAGTAATGGGAAAGATCATAATTATTTTTATTTTTCTCATAAAGATTCAGTGAAGAACTGATTCAAGTTTCTAGAGCATTGTGGGACTCTGAATCCCAAAATTATTGTGGTCTTTATCCTACCTGAAGACAATTGAACATACTTATTTCAGATGTCATTAGGACCTTGTTTTATTTCTCATCGCTGTTTAATTTAATTTGTCTCAGGAAAAAATTAGCCAAGTATGCTTGAGGTACCTTGTACTTCCAATTGGATAAGATAATGGTAGTGACAGTGTTTGTGGTTTAGTGGTATTAATGGCAAGATTTTCTGTCTAAATATTCACCAGGTGGATATCGGAAATGTCATCTCATAATTTTATCTAATGATAAAACTTCAGCATCTCATTTGCAGGAGAAAATGGTAGAAAATCTGTTTGGTTTATTTTTCCATACTGAGAAATCCTGGAAGATAAAATCAAATTTCACTTTTTCCAGATCCTACTGTACCATCAAAAATTTTATTGACGGATTTAATTTAACTACTTTTCTAAGTATTCCACTTTGGAGGGCTCCCAGAACTGGGGTGAGTTTTACCCTTGGAGAAATAAGGCTTAACTTATGGGGAATCCTAGATGAAAAAATTAATTTGCCTGCTCTTTCCTATACTGAATTATTGTATTTAAACTTGGACCAGTTAGATATGATGTCCTCTTCATAAGTCCCTATTAAGACTAGAGTATTTGCAAATCCTGTCAGCAATCTGGGGTCTTACATACTGGACTCTCCTGCTGTTTATAAAGTATCTAATAAACCTTTCGATAAATATATTCTATCCATTTTGCTTTAGGACTTTTGATTCAAGCATTTTCCATCCTCATCCCTAATTTTCCCTTGGGCTGATTCCCTCAGAAACCTTCCTAGTCATTGGTATCTTTACCAGTCTCTTTTACCAGGAAGATTTTCATTTGAGCTGAATAGATGATACTTCTCTTTGTTTTGTAGCAAATGCATATTTTCTTTTAAAAAGTTGCTGTTTGATATTAGTTAGCAATAATTTGTTTGCTTTCCTTGTTTCCTATGTCTAATTTCCCTGATGCCTTATGTCCCCCAAAATTCAGGAGGGTATACTAAGGCCTGCTTTTTCTTCGCTGTAAAAATTTATGGGCTATTTTAATACAGATTAGTGCAAGTGCAATACCAAAGCACTGTAGGTGGTAAAACCCAGTTATCATTTGTATGATTAGTTTCACCTTGTAGCCGTGTCTCTGAAAAATGCAATTAACAGTTTCATATTCAGCATAGCTGGCTTTTATTCCTGCTGCATGGTTTGCAACATTTACATCATAAAAAAAACCCTAATTGGTAAACACAGCCTTGCCAGATTCTCTGCAATTCACCCAATTCTCGTCCTGTTAATTGGCTCAGCTTCAACACCCATTGGATGGGTTTTCAAAGGCAGCCGCAGATTAGAGAGCTTGCAAGCACTTGTGTTTCACAGGACTGACTCCAAGGAGACTGAGGGAGGAAAAAAAAATATTTTAAATGAATGCTGAATGCAGGCGAGCTCTCTGGTCCAAGGGTTGCCATGGAAACTGTTTTGTCTGCTAATCTGATAGCAGAGTGTATGTTTATTGGTACACATCTCTAATGACCTTCAGAGCCTAAACTCAGCTGGAAAGTAGTATTCTACCACTGTGGTCAGAGACAGCAGCTAAGTGATTACATCCTAAACTCTTATTATTGTAGCTTATACTGTTGTCAGGTGGGTTGGGGTTTTTTTTTCCCTTTGTTATTGTTGTTCCCTGCTATGTGTTGCCCCAAAAATGACAATTTGCTGTGCTTGGATGCATAGCTTTGGTAGCAGATACCATGTGTCAGATACAGGATGTAAAGTTTTTAGGGTGAGGTCTTTAAGCTGGAAATTATTGTATTGCTGACCTGAGGGAATTTGTCACTTTTCTATCTCTAATAATGGGTTACTTTAAAATAGCAGTGATTCTAAAAAAAACCGTTATAAAAGATAAATTTAATAGGATGTGTTATCCTGGGACAATAGGGGGAAATGTGATATTCACCCTCCTGATAAACAAACAGATTTAAACTCAATTTTTTAAACCTAAGCAATATTTTTTCTCCCACTATTAGAAAAGATAATTCTCAAAATTCAAGAGTTATGCCTTTAAGTCAGAGACATTAATTATAGCAGCTTTACTGACAGTTTTCAATTTTTTTAATAATAATGCACAAACTTATTATTGGAGCAATTTCTAGAAGCGTACAAAAACAAATTGCATCCTAATTAACCAAGCAATCTTTCTTTAAATCTGGGGGTGTTGACTCTGCCTTAATTACCAGCACTGCATGCATGGGTGCTGTACGATAGCCAATTAATACAGGAGCTGTCAGAGTCATACAGAGAAGGATTGTGGGCTTGTTTTCAAATCCTACAGACCAAATGGCACCTCAGCCTTGTGCAGATTGTTCATATCAACCTCCACCAGGTATAATTTCAACCTTTAGGACTTAAGCATTAACCTAGTAAAAATCCTCAGCTTTGAGGTAAATGGGAAGGTGCTGGAGGAGCATTGTGAGGTTTGTGAATCTCCTGCCTCCTGGGTGTGGGGGATGCCTGGCGTGGAGCTTGTGGGAGAGCTGGAGATGCAGGAGATGGGCTGGCTGCTGCCTCGGGCCACTGCCAGCCCTTGAGGTTTTTGCTTTTGCCCAGACAAGAAGAGATAAATCTGTTGCCGTACTTGTCCTCCTTCCCTGTGAGTGGTCTGCAGAACAACCCCAGAATTCCCAAGGGGCATAGGGAGGCTCCAAAGGTAGAGAGATCCAATGGAATAACACCTGAGGATTTAAGACGCAATCAAAAAAAAAGTTAAGGGACATAGTAGATGAAAACAGGCAAGAAATATTGAAAATTCAGAAGTGATTTAGCTACCTTCATCCACCTACATTCAATGACTGAATGGTGAAAACCATCAAAAAGAATGAAGGAAAGATCTTGAAGCAGAGGAAAATGTATAGAAGAGGCTCAAAGGTAACTGCTATTAAATTAGGGAACTATCTGACTTATTTTGCCTGCCAGGATGTTTGAAGTTGGATTTCCTCACTTCAAAATCTTTGATTTCAAAGTTTTGATCCTGGTCATTAATGAAGAAATAAGATAATTAGCACACTGGGGCTACATCTCCATTATTGTGATCTCTGTTCTTTTGTTATTCCTGTCAGAGCTTAGGACACAGAGGAAACATCACGGACCTGCAAACCTTCCTAGTGGTGAGGTAGTGACATCTGCAAATCTCACCAAGCAACACTAGACTAAAACTATGGTCCTGCAGACACCAGTCTCCTGCTGCACCTCTCCCACAGGGTTACAACACCACCTTCGTGGGGAAAAGGGATAAAACCAGTCTCCATGCTAGGATATCAGGTGTTTCTTTAGCTGAGCTGCAGTCATGTGTATGTCAGATCTTCAGAGTTAGTGCAGAGAATTTCTTTTTAAACATTTTCAGAAAGGATCTTTCCATTGCTCCATGTCATTCCCCTCCGATTCTTTGCCAAAATTTGGTCGTTGAGTGTGGCATCAAATTTCCTTGTCCTCAGAATGCTTCATTTCTAGGCTTGACCCTCTCCCTATTCCAAGCTTTGATCTTTAAAAATTAAATAACTTGGAGATTAATATCAAGCCTTCTTTTATTTTCATCTATATTAGCTGTTATTTTCTTTTGAAAATATCAGTCCCTGTGTTTTATGAATTTGATTTAAGCTGTTGGCTGCAGCTGCTCCAGTCGAGCAGAGCCGTGAGCTAACTTAGCCGTGGAGGCAATTCCGAGCTGTTTGTTTGTGCAAGGGCTTCAGGAAGGGAGCTGCTGTACATTGTTGGAACAAAACAGGTATTTTTGTGCAGGAGTTTGATTTTTCTCTTGATGAGATAGAAAAATGCATAAAGTAAAGGCTAGACTGGTTTGGGGTTTTTTATCTCTTTGAAGTTTTGCTGAATTTCTTTACAAGAGCTGACTTACGTTCACAGAACCAAAAATCTTCAAATCACCTTCATGTGCTTCTCTTTCACCAATTAAGGCACTTATCTTCATATATGTTTAAAAAAATAATGACAGTGCTTTCTGTTCTGCTGTGTGAAGTGTATCCAAGACCCTGGGCTTATCCAGAAATTGATTTTTATTTTTTTTAAGTGGAAGAAAGACGGTAGCAATTTTATTCTTTCATTTCTGTCATTATTCCTTGAATGCAGTCCTCCAGTCTGCTTCTGAAAGGTGCTTGAGAACCCTGATTTTTCCCCCTAAATTACCAAGTTATTAATGATCAGCTTTGTATCTCAGTAAGGAGTGCAGTTAGGGCTACTTACTTAGTAAGCTGTTCAAAGCTAATTTCTACATTTCCTTTAGAGCCCCAATCCCAATGCAAGTGAAGTCAATTGAAAATCTTCAGCGTAGAAGGACAAAGTTCTAAATTATCCCATTTCTTTTAGTTAGGGTTGGCTCTGGAAAAACTCCTTTTTTAAAGAAACAATCCATTGGCTGTTTTCTGCTTGAAAAGCATGGTTACAGGAAATGTATTTGCACTTTAAAAGAGATAAGGGTGGAGAAATGGAAAGCTGAGTTTTTTCCCCTGAATGAAAAAAGGATATATGTGAGTACTAATGCTTTTTACAGTTTGCAAAAGTGTATAGTATGTCTTAGTAAAAAAATCTTTCCTTCATATCTGATTCTGAAATATGTGTGTACCATGCCTCTATTACTGTAACTATTCCTGCTGGTGTTAATTGACCAGACCGCAGTTGAACCATTTTTTAAATATAAGGATACCTGCATCAAGATGCACTGAAAGTTCCAGTCTTGTGTTCTTATAGAAGATAAATAAAGTTAATCAGAATGGAAACAGAATTAACTCTTTCATTTGATATAAAGTATTTTATTAAGATCACTTTTACAAAGCATTCCAAGCATTTTCAGTTTTCAGGCTCATAAGAAAAAAAGTGCCATTTTTCAAAATTCAAAGTCCTTTTTTTGCCTTTTAAATATCTGATATAAAAGTAAAGAAACATTTCTATGGAAGAATTTGTGTCAAATTTGTCATGTATTCTTATTCTTGAGCATGTAGTTGTTGATGCAATTGATTTCACTCTTCCAGTAGTTGAGGGTTTTAATAGAATTTTATAATACCTGGGAAGGGAGAGAAAAAATCTGTTTCTAGTCTACCTGAATTGTCTGTTCTAGAAATTGCCTCTCCTATTTTAAAGTGTGGAAAGAATTTGAACAATTTTCTTGTTTATGTTCACTGTCATTGAAACTGAGTCATCTGTTTGATTTGTTACTCACTTTGGGTGGTGATAATTATTACTAGAAATCTCATTAGTTTAACCTTTCTGTAGAAGCTTTCAATCCAGTTTATCTATAGAGACAAAAAAAAATCTGTAAAAAAGGATTAGGTCTTTTTCTATGTTTTATATACTGTGGAGTTTTTTTTGCAGAGAAGACCCAAAACAACTTCTTTTTTTTTTTTTTTTTTTTTTAAATTTTGTTTTACCCATATTGAGTGAAAAGACATTGTGACATTCAGGAGTACTGGAGTAGTTTGTTCATTCCTTGCTACGTTGATAACTACAGTGGTAGTGAATCATTGTTGAGTTATTACCATTATCAATTATGGAGGGCTGTACTGATTTTGTCCAGCTAATGCATGGGTGTTGTGCCTTTCTGTGCAAGGCTCCAATCATTACAGCACCCTTGGAGTAACCACAACCACAGGTATCAACCTTATATTTGTTTCAGGAAAACATGAGATGCCCTGTTGTAATTTCAGAGAGATGAAGAAGTTTAACTGAAGAGAATCTGTCTTCAGAATGTATCTGACCTTCAGCTGTGTTCTTACATGTCAGTCTTCTAGTAGCTTACCCAAATTTTTTAAAATACCTTTTATTTTGCCAAAAACAATGCCTTGTGAAGTATTAAATAAATAATTCCCATATTTTTGGATACTATTTAATGATATGCAGGGCTAAAATTCTTCAAAATCTTATTCTTAATTGTGTGCTTAACTTTACAGCAATTAAACTGTCTTTTTAGGACTTCAGTTGACTGCAGTAGAGAATTTCAAAAAGAACTAATTTCCAAATCATTCCACCCACATCTTCCTTGATTTACAGAATCTCTTAAGATAAAAAGAAAATCTTTGTGTTTTCTTGACCTTTATTTAAAGAAGGCAAAGCATTTGACATATACGCTGAAATGAAAATGCAGATGAAATCTGAATTTTTTTCTTCTCTCTGTATTCCATCTGGGCATAACATCATGTGTGGTTTCAACATAAAATTTGCTTGAGAAGCAAATTCAGACTCAAGCCTTTGCCTATGTATGTACACACACAAAAGAATATGCTCAGCATGAGAAAATGGTCCTACCGTTTTAAAATTCTGTTTAAATTTCCTTTTGTTAAAGATGTCATTCTCTGTAATAGAAAATGGATAAATTAGTGGTGCTTATTTCCTCTGCAACATGTGTAATTATGTCCCTTAATTCCATAATCTCTACTTTTATAAAAGTATGAACAAATGATCACGTAAGCCCAGCAGCTCCATCCATTACATAGGAAACATCCATTGCTTTGTGACTTCAAAATTTCTAAAATAGATTAACCTATCCCCTATCAGTGAAAGGGCTGTTTCATGAAAATACTTCTTACATGTTCCTCTTCATTCAAAACTTACTCTACCAAACAGCTCAATGTGACGATGTCACTGTTTGCACACTTATCTTCAAAGCTGATCCTCCTCTCAAACAAGAAGCCTATTTTGAATTTGAAGTATAAAATATGCCATTAAAATTCATAGAATTTGGCTTATCTATATTGTTCTGAGCATTTGGCATTTTAAATAATATAGTAACCTCCACAAAGGCAAGATAGATGAAGAGTAATGCCAAAATGTCAAGATTATGCTGCTTCTTCCACTCTGTCATCACACTGCACAAACACTATAGACAAGTTACTGCCAAGCTAAAGGGCCACACAACATGAGAAAAACACAGAAATACAAATATATGCAATAATTCAGAATCTATGATGTGTATTCTGTTGACATATGTATTGGAATATCCATATAGAAACAACATTAATTTCTTACTAATTTTTCCTAGAAAAAAATTTACCTTTTATTCATGCTGTTTCAGATGTACATCTCAGAGTGCATTTCTGGTTCTCTATCCCAGCTCTATTGAGAGGTAATCTCCTGACCCTACAGCTCCTAGCTACAACCAGAGGTTTCCACAACGAGTTTGACTTGCAAACCCTCCTCTGGGAGACACTGGTGGTGACCAAATAATGACTTGAAACCCATTTATAATTTGTTTAGGACCAAAGCATGTCAGAGGAAAGAGACATTGTTTTAAATTTATGTTGCATCTAAGTTTCCCCAGCCTGGACCCAAGACTGAGCAGTGCCTTTGGACACACTTTGCAGAGTCCTGGTTCCTGTATCCCTTTGCCAGACTGCCTTTGACAGGGCTTCTCCTCTCATCTCTAAGCTCCCCTAGTTCAAACACTTCACTATCCAAGCTTGAAAATGCAGGTTTGTATCCCCCCTGGCTATCTCACAATTTGGTAATTCACTACACCATGCTGGGGTCTCTTCTCACCATGGCACTGTCACCCTGTTTGCTTTTTCAATCACTTCCAGTATAGGCTTGGTCTGCAAAACTCAATCACAGTAATTTCTGTCACTGGTCTGGACAAGTACAGTTTTCGTAGAACTGTTGCATCTGGCACTCATTACAGCGATAGATGTCAGCTCCACTGTCACAGATGTATTCTTCAATGACGTGTTATGGTGCTCCAGCCTTGTACTTTAGAAAGCTTTATTCAGTTTGTAAATATTTATTTAGTGATCAAAGTCGGAAAGTAGCTTTCCTTTCTGATTTTGGGGTTATTTTTTTCTCTGTCTAAAGACGGTTTCACAGTTAAATGCCACTTCTAATCTGCTTTTCTGTGTCTAGAGTATATTTTATTAACCCTTTTTTTTATTTTCTTCAGTGATAGATTAGTAAATTCCAAAGTAGCTTAGAAACATTGCTTAGTGACCTTTTTGTTCTTTGCATTTTTTGAGGAGAAATCAACAAAAGACAACAATAGTAACCTTTCCATATTCATTACCATAAGCTGCACTGACCTTAAGAAGCAGTCTTATGATTCCACACTTGTATACAGGGTACGGCTGCTGTGTGGATTTCAAGAACTTGACAATTTTTCTCTTCTTAGGACTGTGAGGGACAAAGAAATTAGGTGTATTTTAGTACCTGTGCATTTGCACAAAATGGAATGATGGTGAATCTCTCAAATCTTATACTGTAAAAATAATTTTGCGTGAATATTTCTTTAAAAAATCAACTTCTAGGTGATATTAAGAATAAAAGCTTCATTTTTGTGTTTATTTAAAGGTAGGATTATTGCTTTTTACTGTATTTTTTTAAAGAATAAAACTTAATTTAAACAATATATTATTTTCTTTCCCTTCCATTGAGAGAAAGATAGGCCAGATGAGGAGAATTGGTATATAAAAAATAAGTCTAAGCTCAGTATTGATGAATTTACATTCCTGGATTAAGCTTGATTTCTGGAGTTCCTTGATATTTTACTAGTCTTACTGCTAAACTCCACATTCTTCTCTGGGTGATTTTCTAAAAGAAAAAACAAGAACAGGAAATCAAAAATATGTGTAACTTGTGGGCTTATCTGGTAAAATAATGTCTGGCTTATAAAGAATAAAGGGATGATAAAACTGTTGTGTTCTATATGGAGCAGGCCTGTGGTTTTAATACTGTATTAGCTGGTGATAACTTAAGAAAAAATAGTCAAAAAAAGGCAAACCTATATTCTGGCAAAACTCTGAACTCACTTCTCAGTCCTCTCTGTCCTGATAACCTGAAAAATTACAGTGTTCCTGTTTTGCTGCCTACATACACACCATCCCTTCCTAGATTATTAATGAATCTATTAAATAGCCAGTGACCTAGAAAGTAACCACAGGATGCCCTGTCATTAGCCTTTCACCATGATAAAAACGCACCATTTAATCATATCCTTGCTTTCTTCTCCTCTGGTCATTTGTTCTCTGGGGCAGCATTTTCCTCTTTACTTTCTAATTCCTTACCTATATTCATCTATTGTAACAGACCTTAAAAAATTATTTTGGCAATTCAAATAAGGTTGTCAAAAGTTTCTTATTTCTTCACCATTTTATCAAGATATCTCAAGGCTTCTGAGGTTGTAACTCTAAGACATGTTTTCTTCAGCACTAAACCAAACTTGAAGATCTTGTTTTTTCTGTTGTGCCCCTGTTGCTGCCTCCTCCATAGTAAACACTATTGGGAGCTGGGCTATACAGGGGTTTTTTTATTAAATATATAATATGGTTTTTAAAGACATTTATTGTACTCTAATTGGGGTTCTCCAGCAATTACAGTGGAACAGCTGTTGGTAAGAACATTAGAATATATGTGAGGGGGATGGAAATGGTGGTTTGGAGGCATTTAAGATGGCTTTTCTAGAAAATAACACATAGACTTGTGGTCTTGAGAAAAGATACAGTGTTTCTTCAGAAAACCAGCACTGATTAGCCCCTTTATTATCATCATCTTCCAAGTGTTTTGTTTTTCTGATTTGAGCTGCCATTTACATTCACTGGTCAGTAATCCCCCAGAGTGATTCTGTATCTCTGCGCTGATTTTAAATATAGCTGCACTGTGCTGCACACATCAGAGAAGAGAGAGTGTATTTTATACACACTTCAGAAAACTTTTAGATGCTTTGTCAGAAGCTTGATATTTGTTCCAGAATGCCTGGCACCTCTCTTTTGATAGAATTTATTCTCAATTAGTAGAAAAGAGCAAGGGTCTCCTGTTTCACTGAGGCAAAGGATCGTTTGCCTTCTCAGATGGACCTTTCTCTTCCTTAACTGCTTCATTAACCTGTGATAGTCTTCAGCAAATTGTTCTCAGTCTCCTCATTTCAGTGTCCTTCGAGTATCTCTTACTTCATTTTCACTGTAAGATAGTTTTAGACTCTCCCATTTTTCTCTTTTAGAGTGTTGGCTGTGACTTCCACTGGGGCTCTACACTTTTGTTCCAGAGTTTAATTAACTTGCATCTAACTTAACTGAAATCTTAAATCTTGCCATTACAAAACTATTCTTTTCTTCCTGATTTCTTCATCATGCACTTGGTTCCTTCCTGGTGATTTTATTTAATTTCTGTTTTTCCAGTTCTGATTAGCCTTTGGGCTATCATTCTTCCAAAATTTCTTCTTTGAAAGTTCACTAACATGGTTGGTTTGCTAAAAATACCCTACAGACTGTATCTGGAATGGGATTGCCTGTGGTAGGACTCTAGGAGCAGCAAAACACTGGCATTAGCAGTGCTACGTCTTTAATTGCTCAGGCTTAATAAAATAAACTCTTCGCTTTTTATGTTGGTTTATTTTCCTGTGAGAAAAACAAAAGTCTTTCAGAGAAGTAATTCCAGTTTTACAAGATTATTTTCCATTAAGAAGCAAAAGTGCAGCACAATAGTGCTAAGCCTTGGCTTCTGTTTGATAGAGGAAATCCTGTATCCTACACTAATTCCACTAAAATGTGATCTTCTCTGTGTGCTGGAGCCACATAAGCAATCCCTTGTCACCCCTGAGGGTGAATAAGTGTCATCCCTTGAGGTGCCATTCATCCAAGTGAACTCTCATTAGGAATTAGTAGCCCCTTTGTAGTCAAAGCAATGGAAGTGCCCCCAAAGAAGAATTCATAAAGTATGTTTTAGATTTCCTATATTCTGCATGAGATATTTATTTTAAACCCCACTTCTGGAGCTGCCTGCCTGCCCTCCAGCAGCTGTAGGGAGAGCCAAAATAACAGGCACGTAGGTGGCAAAGTTCAGTGTAATCAGTCCCACCATTACTGTCATCGCAGGATTCAGTAAAACCTGCAGCTCCCAGTGCCACCACTGGCCCTTGGGCAGCTCCTGCTGTGTCCTTGGCTTCGATGGCAGAAGGGAAGAGGGGCAGGACTTTCACTTAGATGTTTTATGCTATGTATCTAAAAAGGTCATGATGTTATATCTGTTTCTTAAATGTTTTTCTGCTAGATATCTGTAAAGGTCATGTTTTACCACAGCCTGAGGTGTCTGTCCTAACCGGGGGACTGTGTTAGCCTGTTTCTATTCCCAGTCTGTCATAAAAGACATCCTGCAGGATAAGTTGTGTATTTAGTTACAGTAATGTAAACTTTGTTGTTCTGAAAATGAGTGCATCCAGTTGTTTCCAAGATACTGATAGGTATTCTGCATTCATGAAGTACAGCTGGTGCCTTTTACTGGTTGGGGTTCTCTCAAAGTCTTGTTACTATGTGATAATTTTGTGGCATTTTTTTGGTTGGTTGGTTGGTTGGGGTTTGTTTTGAATTGCAGATTTTAGATGCTGACCCATCAGCTATGCCTTTCACCTTTTTCAAGTTTCTGTGTCTAAAAAGAAAAAAAAAAAAAAAAGAAATTTGAGCTGGGAACTGGGTCTGATTTATCTGCGCTTCCTGGAAATATTTAATGGATCCACGTTAATAGCTCTTTTGGAAAGGCATCTGTAAGGCCTCATGTCTGCCCATGTTCTGGTTCTGGAGAAGTTTACTCATGATGTGTCTACAGGAGATGTGAGAAAGCTGCTATTATGTAGTTATTGCCATGGCAGAGGGTATTAGCTTCTGCTACACTGAATTTCAAACTTTCCTTGCTTTTGGGCTGTATGCATGGTAGGAATGGGAATTTAACTGTAACTTCCCAGTTATACAACCTACCTTCAACCTGAGAGGAAAAAAAAATCTATATAATTACCCTCTAGTAATAATT
>NW_008237221.1:2375178-2399807 GCF_000691975.1 Corvus brachyrhynchos | reverse complement strand
AAAGGTCCAGTGCTGTAGTTCCACTATCTGAATTTTATCAAATGCAGGAAGGAGCAGCAGCAAGCTCTGAGGGAGTAATTGCAAACAAGAGATCTTTCCCTTGATTTGATAGTATGGCTTGGATAATTTTCCAAATCACTAATTCCTCAGTACAGCGTATGGCACAGGTGGCTGCTGATAACTCAAGCTTGCAAAGAGTCACAAAGCTGACTCGTTCGTGGCATTGCTGCTGCTGCTGCATATGTTGGTATAAAATACACAATGATGCTCCTAAGGAGGAGAAGGGACGAGAAATGATAACAGTAAATCAATAATCTTTATTTGACTTCTTTTATCTTTGTTCATCTCAGTAGCACAAGAAAATGAAAGCAATGTTTTTTGTGAGAAATTTGGATAGCAGAGAGCACTCAGCCACCGTGAAAGTAATTTCATATCTGGAGATGAGCTGTGAAAGCAGCTTTTCTGTTTATTTGAGGGATAGAGTGGAGAAGCCCAATGTGACCAGGAGCGGTTGGAAAACAGCAGAAAGGAGAAGCTGCACGTTTCTAAGTGTCTTAAATCTCTGTCAGATTAGGAGAGCAATCTCACGAGGAAGCATTAAATATGGCACACTTCTTCAGCCTGCTAAATGGTGGTAGCACTGCCATCATTAGCTATGAGTTTATTTTGGTAGCATGCAGAGATCAGATTGTATAATTATTGCACTGGCTCTTGCAATATGTTATTGGCTCAAACCTTGGCAGACACACAGGAGCTGAGCAGACTGACCAGGTTCAGCCCCAAATAGTTTGATTTTTCAGGATATTCGAGCTGTCTGACACACAAAACTCAAGGGTTTAAAAACTTTTTACAAATATCAGGTGCGAAAGGAAAAAAAATTTTCTCTCTCCACTACCACAGCAGCCTCCTTTCATTTTTTACTCAATACCTGAGTGTTAACTCTCCCAGAACAAGCATATTCCTTAATAGAATTTGGAGTTCACAGTCCAGCCATATTATTATAGTCAACTGTATGGTCATCATTAAATGCATTACAGCAGTTTATAGGCTGGATAGGGAAATGTTTGCATGTGGGTAAGGAATGTCTGTTGTACTTTTTGACCACCACCTAAAATCTTCTGTCACAATATGGTCGTGTGTTAGTCTAAAGGGGAGGTGGAAAAGGCCAAAGCAAGAACTCCTACCAGCTGAGACTGTTTAACCTGCCATCTGTTTCCGAATTGCCAGCTTGCCCCTAGTTACCAAGGAAGCTGCCATCCCGTTAACCCCAGCAAGCAGCACGTTCCTGGACTTTGACTAATGGAGGCAAATTAGGAAGAAATGCACAGATTTTAACTTCTGTGCTTTTTTTCATGGACGGCACCCTTGTGAAAGTAAAATGGCAGCAGTAGCATTTCTGAGGTTATCTTGTGTAATATGGATTTGGCGTAAGATTTAAATGAACCGTATTAGGATTCAAACACGTGGGAAGTGTACATTCAAAGCAAGCTTGTTCTGAGCTGGCAAGACAATTTCTTATGGCTGCAGTATTAGCAAATTTTTCAAACATCCCTTTTGTTTATCAGCTTTGCTCTTACCTTGCTTCTCTTTTCAGTTAATTTATTGGCTCTGAGAGCACTGCAGCTTGGATTTAATCTCACCAGACGTGCTAACTAAATATCATCATGGATGGTCTGCAAATGGAAAGGGGACCTAAGGCATTGAAGTAACTGTTCCCAGCAGTTCTGCAGGTGGCACTCTTTGCTCTGCATCCGTCTGCAACCAGACTTACACAGTGCAAGTTGTTTTCTATACAGATACCTGGACCGATATCTTTGTTTACACTCAATTTCAGTAGGCAGCCTCTATGCAAATGATACTTTTAGACTCAACTATTTAATCTCTACGTGCTGTCCTAGATTACTACACTGTAGTGCTGTGTTCTCCTGAACTCTTAATGGCTTGTAGTGCTGGTGATATTCATTACTGCATTACTTCTTTTGTGATAATGGGTACACACATGGTTTTACTGAACATAAAAGTTGGTGAGTTTATTATTACTGCTGTAATGATTACTAATGGGAGCTCTGGGTGAGTTCTGCTGTTTGGACTCACACCGAGTGTTACCTGTAGCTGAAATCATCCCATTCAGCCTAGGTATGGTTCAGCTTGGTGGGGATTGAAAATGGCTGACTCCACTCAGTGCTAAGAGGCTGTGAGCTCTGAGAAGTTAAATCGTGAAATTTTTCCCCAGTCTTGAGCAATTTTGGGCTGAACAAGGAGTGGGTATCTCTGCTCACAGCTGAACTTTGTCAGACCATACATGACAGTAACAGCTGCATCGTGCTTGGTGGTTCCAAGAAGGAATAATCTTTAAAGAAGCCTTATCTTTTCATCAACATCTTGCTCAGGTTATGGGTACAAAGAGGGCTAAAGATGGCATTCCCTTTATTGAAAATAGTTATAATAATAAATAGGTGAGTTGGAAATGAGACCGCTTCTCCCTCTGTTAACAGCTCAGTCCTTGTAACACAAACTGCCTTGTTTGTGAAGTTCCTGAGGAGTGAATTCTGGCATTTCAGCCCACTTACCATATCTGAGATACAAAACTATCTAGCCTTGGTTGAAGGGAATGACTGAAAGGAGAAACCATGGGTGCGTGCCTTCTTGAACTAGTAACAATTTTATCTGCTCACTGACATCAAGGGATGGGAGACGCTGACACCACCTCAGAGGCTTCCAGCTTGTTAGCCTTTCACACACCTCTTAGGATGTTCCTAGTGTGGCTTATTGGGTAAATTCAGTAATTGTCTTTACTAGATGTATAGAAATCTGAAAGGTGGCTGTCAGCAGCGCGTTAGAAGCTGCAGGCTTGGTTAGTAAAAAGGGCAGTGGGAAGCTGAACAAAGCAAAACCTTTACCTGCCATCACAAACCTTTAAAAACTCCTCCGCTGTTTTGGGAAGCTTTTAAAATATTTACTGAAATAATTATGTGTAAATACTGTATAAAAGAACATTCAGAATATCTTAAACTACAGATGCAATAGAAATCTTTAGTTAAATATCATAACTAAAATTCCATTGTATATTTCTAAAGAGATAGATGGGAAAACACATAAGGGTGTGATGTGCTGGCACTAATGATACCTTAATGACATTGCATTGTAGAATGAAATAGTCTTATCAAGGGTCTCTCATTGCTGAGGTAAATTAGGTCAATAAAAATCTAGAGAAAAAAAGTCTTTTTTTTTTTTTTTGTTTTAACTAAGCACCCAAATGATTAACAAAAATAGAAATTCAGAATGGAGATCTAGAAGACACTTGTACAGCTTTAATTCTCATGCTGTCTGCAAAGATCTTTAGGTCCACTTTTCTATTGCAAATTTGACTTAAATGAGCCTGAATAAGAGCTACTAAATGCAGGCTCCTGGACAGGAATTGAGAGCACTGAATGTCCTACTCCTCATATGTGTGGCTACTTCTTGCATGGTGTGGTCTTGCTTTTAAAGGAACGTGGGATAGCTGGTGGCACTTGCAGTGCTGAGAAAGTACCACAAGTTTAATGCTCACTGCCCCCCCTGAGTATAGACATAATTCTGGAAAACTCCTCCTAAAGGCCTGGAGAGTCCAACCTGTCTTTTAATCACAGGATTAAAGAGCAACAAGATCACAGTGAGACCAAATAAGAACGAAAGCAAAAATTTTGGCTTGATATTGATGGTCTCACTGCCTGTTACTTCTGTAACCCTGCAGGAAGACTTCATAAGTGGAAAGTTGATGGCCTTGTCCTCATCTGTCCTCAGTCTCCTTTGAGCTGGGATTTGGAGGGGAAGTGGTCAGGATGTTTTCTTCCAGAAGATGTCTCCACACAGCCCCTGGGGAGTTACCCTCAGCCTCCACAGACATATGAACCACAGGCAGTTTTATTTCTCAGAGTGTCTCTCCTTTTCTCTCCCAAGTGTTTGGGACCACTGCTGTATGCCAGCCAAGACCCACCTGCAGGGTGGGTCTCTGCAACACAGCTAAACTGGTTAAAATTAAAACTCACCACCAACATTCATTCATTCCTCCTCGTGTTGACTTCATGCCATGACCAGGCGTAGAACCCCCCTGAGTCTGTTAGCTGATTCTGAATATCACATCACTAAGTTCACAATGCAATTACAAAAAGTATTTTGAGATGAGTTGAGAGGCAGAAGTTTGCTGGACTGTTGTACCTTGGTTAACCAGGGAAAAGATGCAACAGATGAAATTTGTTATCAGGAGGAGTTTAATAAACACTTCTGCACCAAAAGAAAGACCTATTGCAGCATGGCTGTCAGCAGTCATATCCTTACGGTATTCAAATCAGTTTGTTCATCTGGAGAAAGACAGGTGTTGGGACTTTGGCACTAAAAAAACTGAGCCTATCAGGCATGAAAAATAAGATAGAGTTGGATGGGGAACCAGATTTGTGAAGTTGATAGGTTTTGTTTACCAAACTACTGTATGAGGTACAAAGAATTTTTTTTTAACTTAGTTCAGCATGCTGTGTAATATAACATGACATTTCTGTATATGACAGCAGAAGATTCAGCACTCGAACTTCTCACAGCATGACTCAACACCACCTGACAACTCAGCAAATAACAACAAAACCCCCTCTTTTTAATCAATTCCTTTACCCAAAAATCTCAGTTGTGATCATAAAGAATTACCCATTAGTCTCAACTGGGATCACACAAAATCACCCCAAGACTTTCCTGACTTCATAATCAGCTTTTTCCACCAGAAAAAAAATAATATATATATATGCAGCTAATGAAAAGGTAAACTCCCTGTGCACACATTGACATAAATGTCAAATTTTAATGATTGCCCTCTTTGAACTTCGGACAACTCATACATACTGTGGGATCCTGCATAGGAAACAGTAAATGTCATCAAGACAGTGCATGGGTTGTAATATATTATAATAAAAGGCCAAATGACTTGAAAGTCAGGTTTTCTTGCATTTTTTATGAAAGAAAAATCGATCCATTTTTATGAAAGATGTCACTAAGTCATAGTATAATTTTTGTTGCAAAATTGAAGTCAGTGACCAAGACTTGTGCTCCTAGAGACAACTAGACACTTTTGGAAATGCTTCTTCTAATTAAAAGATACTGACTGATTCAACCAAAAATGCTTTCATCTTTCATCCTGTAGAAATTGGTACATGGTCATGAAAACTGATTTTTTTTCCCCCCTCTTTTCTCTCAGCTTTTGCAGACTTCATCTGCAGTATGGAAACAGACTATATTTTGGGCTGAGCAGAGACCCTTCTGTTGAAAATAGCTTTGATATCTAGGAAAGGGTAGTGGATGCATCTCTGCATTTGACATTTTTCTTGAAATAAAATCAAAGACATTCTTTATTTCACTGCCTCTGATTTTTATATACATATATATATATATATAAAGGTATGTGTGCATTTGGCAAAGAGTGACAGAGAGATTCCTTTGAATTTTAACATTTTCCTACCTTTGATGATTATCATTAGTGCTTCTTGCAGAACACTTCCCTATAAGAAAATACATGGTAATACTTAGGGTAATCCAAGAAGCTAATCTAATACGTCATTCATTTTACTTTACCGAAATGATTGAAAAGTAAAAACAGGAATGTAACATAAATAAACCTGAATTCCTCATTAGACCAATCCCTGGATATGACTAAATACATTACTTAGTGTTTCCATTTTAGTGCTATCAGTTATATCCTCAGATTGTGATTTTTTTTCTTGAAGTCAGCATTATCAAGAGGTCAGGGTTAATTTAAATTATGTAAAAATGAGTAAGTAGGAAGATTTTGGAATTTGAAGATCCCCCCTCTTTGTTTCACATACTGTGAATGCACAAGCATCAGTGGGTACAAGGGAAAAAGGAGGAAGGATCAAATGCAATACTAATAGTTTCTGAATTCCTTGTCATGAAATTCACAGCAGAATGCAGCAAATTGGCCATGAATGTTGGAAAATTGTGTGCAGGATGCTCGTTTCTGGAGTTTGCCCTCTGTTTTAGAATGTAATATATATGAAATTGAAGTGGAAAGAGAAGAAGAAAGAACGTGACACAGAACAGCAGGGAGCCTGTTTAAAAACACAGTTCAAGCCTCCCACGATGGTACAGTTCAGCTGTGCAGGGAGAGGAAGCAGTTCCTCGTGAATCCAAGCAAAAAAAAAGGGCACGACAGAACCACAGGCTTGATTTCAGTGCCAAGGGCTCAGCAGAAGCAGATCTCTTGGCTTGGCACCCTTTTCCTTGACAGCAGCAAATCGAGTTATCCTGACTTCCCTGTGGGGGAGACAAGCTCCAGAAGTGTACGGGCTGGTCTTGCAGCAGCAGCTGAGCACTTGGAGCAAATTAGGATGTCGAGTCATACCAGTGATTCCCATTGTGTTTCCAGTTCTGGTGGGGCCAGTGCCCAAAGGCAGGGTGCTGGAAGATGGTAGCTGGGAATGGAGCTGTTGAGGACCAAGCAGGAACGAAAGTAAGGTTGGGAAGCCAATATCTCCTCGAGGACATCCCGATGTGTCCTGATTTTCTTCAGTCTCTTGCTTCGTTCCTTAAATGCAATTATTCTTCATCTGCCACTCTTTGATTGTTATTTGCTGCTGTTGGTAGCATATGTGGAAGCAGCAGCATATGTGGGACTGGACAGGCAGCACACCAGAGATGCTGAGCAGCACACACAATTCTCGCAGGCGTGTACTGATACCCTGCACCGGAGGGTCTGCTAACGTAGAAGCCAAACTTCACACTAAATAAAGGTAAATGGTTTTGACAGCAGTAGGAAAACAGATGCTGGTTTCAAAACCAGCCCTGTTGACTCGTTTCTTTATAATTTGGAACTGCTGAAAACTATGCCACTGAGCAAACTCCTGTGAAAAGTAATGCTTGCAAAATTAAAATAATTCTTCTCAATTTTTTGTTTATTAAAATTTTCTGGTAATAATTGCCTGTCCATATTTTCTGGAAATAATTTAGCTATCCTCAGGCATAAAAAGGTGCAGTGGATTATCTGTAGGTTCATTCTGTTCATGTTCCTGTTCAGGGTCCGTTCAGTTTAGATGGTCTACACAGATGGTAGTTTGCTTTTTAAGTAACAGCCAACACAAAAGAAGAAAGTTAAACAAATTCTTGAATTAAAAATCCTTGCACACATATTGTGTTATGAGACTCCTCTGTTTGTATTTAGTTTGATAGTCTCACAGTTCTTTTCTTAAAAGCTGACATTTTGAAAACTGTTTTTTCAAAAGAACCCTCCCCCCTCAAAATATAGGAAATATACTAAATCAAACCCAGAAATACAGGGAGAGAATTTCAAAAATTCCTAGAGTGGAGGGTAGTAGGTATTTAGAAAGAAAAGGTGAGCCTCCAGAATAGTTTAGAAGTTTGTGGGAGGAATTAGGTGTGCAGAATGCAATTAAATCAAGTTGGTTCAGCACAAATTCAGGGGCCAAGGTCTCCAGTATTAGCAAAAAATACCCAGGGTCATTCATATCTACACAATGATCAGATAATTTTATATCTTGTATGAAAAATGGTACTTCCATTGATGTACTCTTCATTAGAATTTCCTGAGGCATTGACTTCAGGGACAGTTATCTGTTATTTTTGGCAACATTTCATGATTTTCTTTAAGTTATACCACTCAAGCCCACTTCAGCACCTCCTTGCCTGAAGAAATCTATTTTCAGTTTCTGCTTAGAGGGAAGTAAACTGCTCACCTTGGTGTTAATTTTGTAGTTCTAGAAGTTACTGCACATTTAAGATAAATTGCAAATTAAGTCATTCTGCAGTTATATTAAAGTTCCATAGTAGGAATTGCTATTTTTTTTGTAATATTTTACCACTTTAACTGTAGGTAAATGGCTTGGCCTAATACATCTCAGGGAAGTATAGCCCTATTAGCAAACAGTTTGGTTAAATACTCATGATGAAAAGTACACAAAAGTTATTGCAAAACAGTAAATAAAAAATTCTCCCTTCAATTCCACTTCTCAATAATGAGCATTTAGAAATATTTCAATACATCCGCACCGTACACCACATTAAGAATTGCTGCTAAACGTTCCTATGTAAACTTCACATGAAAAAGGAAAACTGCTGTCATTTTGCACTGAATATCAGCATTAGTACTAAAAGCAGTGAAGAACTGAACTTTCTTATTGCCATGCATGCTTAATTAATGCATGAAATAACTGTGCTTGCTCGTGTTGTAGGACTATATGCATATTGAGATCCTCGTGATGCTGTCTACCCCTCCACTTTAATACACAACACTGCTTTTTGTATTCCAGCAGGCCAAGGCTGCAGCATGATGGGGCTGAGAGGTGCAGGTATATGGGATGATCATAGTCCTTGAATTCAGGAGCTTTTGTGTCTTAACTAGAAATGAGAATCAAGAAGTGGGCAGAAAAACAAACAACAAAAAATGTCCTCACTCTACTCCTAGAAAGCAGAGTTATACAGAGGCTTGGTCAAGACTTCAAAGTAGGTAGTGCAGGTTGCTCCTATCCCCAGTTTTTCAGATCTGAGTTGTAGCCTGAATGTATGATAGCTATTTTCTGAAACAATTTTGTGGCTTTCCTACCCTAGACTTGGAGGTATCTTTGAGAGATGGTGAATATCAGGGCTTTATCAAATGAAGTCACATGTCTCCAGTGCAGTGTTTTCTCTTCACGTGGATCCAAAACAATGTGACAGTTTGTGTTAAGGAGCTTGAACACTTGCACATCAGGACTTTCTATTTATCATTCCAGACATTTATCAGATGATAGCACTATTCTAGGAAGCATATCTTAAGAAACTGCTTTGGTGAAAACAAAAGTTATCTGCTTTGCTGAGATGGGTTGATGGCTTGCTGTGTCCACAAGTCCCTCTGCATCATTTCACAAGATGCTGCCTAAAGGACTGGGGCACAGTACATCTTTCTTAAGATGGATGTGCATATGCCAGAATGTTAACATTTGTTCATTGCAAGTACCACCTCCTACCTTGTTGACTGGAAGGGAAGCTTCCCAAATGTTCTTTGCCCTACTGTTGGTAAAATCAAAGTCAGAGGTAGGTGTGAGGTTTTTCTGCCCTTCTCTCTTTTGGGGGAAGCATAATTTTCCCTTCTCCCTCCCCAGGAGTAAGTAGTTCCTCTGGAACCAGCTCATGTTGCAGTTGTGCACAGGGATCAGGGTTCTGCAGTGCTGTGCCATGTTGATGTGCCACATAAACACCTGTGCACCACTCCAGTGGCTCTCTGGAGTTGTATGGAAATGCTCTCTCCTTTTTAGAATAAATTCAGCACAGGGGTGTGGGTCTTATCTGCACCAAATTCTACTCTTGGTCCCCAAAGCATTTTGTGGTAGAAGACAATGTTTTTCGTTTCACTGTATTTGAGTTGGATCCGTACAAAACTTCATTTGCATTAAATCTGCTCTTGCTGTACATTTACTGCGATATGTAATTGTATCGTTTTCTCAGATTGCCCTCTACTTTTTTTGATTTTCTCATTCTCTTAAAATTTTCTTGTTGTGTTCTTCTGTTTTGTAAGATCTTTGCCAAATCATCATCATCATCATCATTATCATAATCATCATCATACTTCTTCTACTGTATTGGGTGCATCAGGAAGAATCCTGACAGTATTGTGCAAAGAAATCTTGAGGTTTTCTGTATTCCTATGGCAGATACCAGAATATAATCATAATGCTCATTGGGGACTGTAGTCACAAACATGTAATAGAAGATGAAAAAGGATTCAGTTAAGTAAAGTGGGTCTTTTTGGTCTATTGGAAGAAAAAACCCCAGGTATTAGAAATTTATATCTGAATATATTTATACTCTGTCCAAGAGCTTGAAATTGGTTTGTTCTATCCTCGGACAAATTTTCTGGGATGAAAGATTATCAAAAATCAAAGAAATCTATTTATCTGGATCTGATTCTGTCAGTGGAAAAATAACTAGTTTGAATCCTTGAAGGAACTATCCCTCATGTTCATGGATCATTCATTGCTTGCAAGGTGATCAGCCAAATTAGCAAAAATGGCCCATGTACTTCTAATTTCCTGATAGTCAAGTAGAAATGAGAGAGAAGGCTCTTGTAAGTCTTTATTTATCAAAATATTTTCAACTGTGTAGTTCCTTTAGGAAATATCTTATTGAATATCTGAAAGTACTTGTTTCCAAAATATCTCACTAGGACTCTAAGATAGGAGGTGCCTAGTTGTGGTTCAGCTCCCTCACCAGGTTCTGCTGTGCTCAGAGTTGTCATGTAGGTGTTTGTGCATTGGAAACACCCAGAGGGTGGCTGGGCACTGAACAGGCTGCCCAGGGAACTGGTCACAGCCCCAAGCCTGACAGAGTTCAAGAAGTGTTTGGACAATACTCTCAGGCACATCGTGTCATTTTTGGGGTGTCCTGTGAGTGCAGGGCCAGGAGTTGGACTAGATGATCCTTGTGGACCCCCTCCAACTCAGGATATTCTGTGATTCTAAGATCTAGTTTTAAAGTGGGAATTGGGTTTTCTTCGTACTGTCAATGAGGTGATATACTTACATTGCTTACCAGGTGAGATGCTTACCTTGTATGTTGAGATACATACTTGGGTGAAGGATTGCAGTTAAATGTTACACTGTTCACCTTTTGGTGTCCTACAGCCTCAGTATTAAAATGCTGTTCTAATCGAGGCATAAACTCCAAAGGACTTCATTGGCTTGGATACAGGTGACCAAATATAGATCCACTGAACTCTTTTTTCCCCCCCTCGATATTGAATTGCTTTATGTAACATCTTCCTGATAATCTATGAGTATCATGGCTATGTTTATTCACTGTTTTTTTAACTTATATATATTGGTTTGGTGAGATCCAAAATAAGTGTTCATAAACTACTTTTTAGAGGCAAATAATGTGTAGCTGAATCTTAACACAGTGGAAACTACCAGAATTGAAATAACCTCAATGAGTCCATGACAATTTATGCCATCAGGAGTTTGGAATGGGGAAATTTCACCCCTGCTTTTTCCTAAGGTCTAGGTCATAATTTCTATTGTGCTCTGATCAGGAAAGCTTAGAATGAAGATGGGAAAGATTAGAAATGTTTAATTTATTCAGAATGTGGATTTAGGGTTGGTAATATTTATGAATAAATTCTTAAATATTTTTGCTCTTCTGGCTAATCTTCTCTAGGCCAAGCAATGGAATTCATCAAGAGACGATACTTTTAATCTCTTGTTTGCCTTTCTTTTCTTCTCATGCTCTAAGTAAAAGTTACTTTTATTTCCCTTAGTGATTGAAATAATTTTCTTTGCTGTACTGAATTGGTTTTGTATTTCATAATTTGCATGCAAATCTAGTGAAAATACTTTGACAAATTATAAACCTCATGAATGAAACTGCTTTAAGCTTTAAAAAGCAGGCATGTTGTTGTGAAATTTTGAAGTTGCATATTTGCTTTCTTGCAGGCAATCAAATTTAAAATGTACCTTAAAGCCTATCTTCTCTCCCAGTGTAACACCTGAATGTAATGCTGAAATGGGCTGGCTCAGCTCATTATAGGAAACTTATATTTTAACTTGATTCCATTATTTGCTGATATATGATCTTCCATGTGGCCTGTAATATATTTTGGCAAAGTGAGTGTCAGCTATAGCAGGATTCAGAAAATAGGAGACTGCAAGAGAGGGGGAACAGTAAAACAAGGCATTTGGCAGTAATCTTTTCCACCACTTAATATGCAGGTTTTATAAGCAAAGTCATGACCCTGTCACAATATGCATTTCTTTCATGCCTTTCATATAACAGGGAAGTTGGTAACAAGATAGAACTTCCCTGCACTGTGATTTCCTTATCATAACTCCAAGTTTTAGTGAATTGCCAAAGTATCTCCAGTTCCTTTCTTCCTCCAGCAGAATCTGTTTGTATTAATTGGAAAGAACAATTCTCCCCATTTTCAATCTGTAAAAGTACAGGTGGGCAGCCTCAGTGCAGGTACAAAAGTCAGCCAGGTCACACCTCAGGTTCACCAGGCCACATGTCCTGTCCCAGACTGGCAGACACAGTGGTAGAGTTGCCCAGCTCAGACAAGCAGTGAGGTAAAAGCCAAGCTCCAGAGCACACCTCAGCCTGCCCAGCCCATCTCCATCTCGCATGGACCAGCTAAGGTTTAGCATCCTCTGAGTCATGAACTGAGCAGGGAATGTCCACTAGTGGCCTCAGGCATTGCTGCTCAGCCTGAGTGCTCTTCCTGAACAAAAGGGCTGAGACAATGGGCTCCTGTCCAGATAACAAGTGGGTGTTCTCTCCCTGCAGGAACATCTTGTTTTGGCAGTCAGGCCTGTTTCTGAGGACAAGCTTGGGTGCAGCCTTTTCAGACAGTGGGACCACATCCACCTGCGTATTCATTTCAAGCCATGTCAATCTGGAGGTTCATTCCCAAATTCAAGACGTTTATCACATTTATCACTTCTTCCACACCTCTTTGAGATGTGGATTTAGATGCAAGCTGCCTTTTGTCTGTAGCCTAGGTTAGAAATGGCAGAGGGGGCAGGCACCTGGATTCTTCTCACATAAACCCTTTAATATATATTCAACAACACAACTGCAAATATACATGAAAAGAACAAAATCAAGTCCATGCAGAAACTACGTGCTACCAGGCCTAAGGTTGCTCTTGTGTAACTGACCTTGGCCCCTTGGAGTGCAGGCACTCTGACATACTTTTAAAAATTAATACCTTTTTTTTCCACATGACCCTGCTTCATCAGCAGTTAGTTTGTGTTTCTTTCCATCCTCTTCATGTAGGATGTGGCCCCAGGGCTTTACTTACCACCACATCATTCAAAACCTGCACTGAATATAAAATTATTGGTTGCTTCATTGTTCTCCCAGCTATCATACCTGAATGCTTCACACACAGTAATGAAATTACCTGCATAATACCCTGGCCATTCATGGGTTTTTATCCCTACAGGTGGCAGAGGAAAAGAGTTGACAATGTATCAGCTAATTTCTAAATAACATTTCTTTCACAGTCTCTATATTTTTAATCAATCTTTATGTGTATGTGAATACAGTTTTAATCTACATCAATTGCAGCTATAAGTGTTCAATAGCTCAGCTCGGTTGCCTTGTATAGACACCAGAAAATGAGGAACATCAAATTAATGGTCATCTCTGGGAAATGTGAAGTAATTTGTCCAACATCACATAGGAGCTCTGTGGCAGATCCAGAAATGGAATTCACTCCTTCGGTGGCAGCTGCCTTAACCATTAAATCTTATTTTCTCATTCTGCAGTCCCTTGCTGGTTCATTATATACCTTCCAGTTCCTGAAACAAATGAGGCAGAGAGAAATGAAAGCCTCATTCACTAGATAAACCTGATTCATTCCCCAAATACCATTTCTCAGAATACCATGCACAGTGCACACAAAAAGCACTGCAGCTATGCCATGGAAAAGTAGTCTGTAATCACATAATAGAAGATGGTTTCATAGCAGATATGTTCAAGAGGTCCAATCTGAGTTCTATAAGCAGTTTGAATCTGGCATTTCCCACCTCTTGAATACTTGAATTTGAATGGGGGCTTCAGTAATTGTTTCCAATACTTTGAAAAGAAATAGTAAAACTGAATTTCTACTGTGATGAACAATACTGACCTTGAGCTTAGATGATCAGAATTTTTATCTTCATCTTTATAGTAGAGACAACTAGTGCCTGAGGTCTTAAAATAAACATTATTCATAGATAGCTACTTAACTTTTATGAGAATCAATCACTAGAGTAAAAATGAAGTTCGCCTTATTTTCACAAAAAACCCCATTAAGTACTAGATCTCTACCATCATATACATGTCTAGAGAGGACCTTGGTGTATATACACAGGGCAGACCCATCAGTTCCTGTATGTCTAGGCTCTCTTTCTCTCTTTGTGTACATTTGTCCATTCGTCTTGCACATGTTCTGTCCCATATTCACTGGTTTTTTGACATCACACACTTCAGAATATTTTTCTGTGGCTGTGTGTATTTATTTGTTAGCAAATTAAAAGAGGTGGTAAAAAGAGAGAGGGTCTAAGTGCCCTATCTAGAGTAATAACCATATTTGGACACTAGGAAGAGCACTGAATGGAGCTGAAGAGCTTCAAGGTTGTTCACAATCTTCAGGAGGCTGGAATGCAGAGGAGTGTAAATGGAGTTGGGCAGCCAGGTGGGGATTCCCACCATTATTCTTGCCAGAGGGAGCCAGGGTCTCTATTTCTTGACCAGCAAATCAGAGATGTTCCTTGGATGCATGTCCCAGGCTGTGACAGTGTATTTTGTTCAACTCAAGGCAGCAGTTTCAGGTGAAATCTGCAGCAGCCCACTGCAAGCCTGCACTCCCCGTGGAACAGGGCCTCCTTCTGGGCTTTGGCTCTTGGCTTTCTGGGCTACAGGACATATACAGTGACAATTTTTTGCCGGTGGGACAGAGTGTATTGGTGGGTCAAATTTCCCCTATGCATTTGCTGTTTTTCAGTGAATCATGGCTGGGTAATGAAGCATCACCTGTTAGACCCAGATTTGTTTGCCATTTTCTTTAGTCCTCTGTGAGCAGTTCTAATGCTCTAGTGAGGAGGCTAAATGTCAATGAGGAGTCAGGGTTGGGCAGGGATAAATCTATTACTTTCCTAAAGAATTTTTGCTTAGCTTTCTCACTTCACTTGTTAGGACATTTTTCAGTTTTAGGCATCTTGGTCAGGAGCCAAAATTTCCTTTCCTGCTATATCCTGGAAGGGTAATCCCTGTGGCTTTGGCAGGTGCTGATAACTTCTGAAGGGAAGTAGCTTTTGCAAAGGCATATTGTGACAGGGAGCGTTGCTCTTTAATTCATTCCTATCCCATTTGCCTATCATAATTCAGCTGTGCAGGACCAGCTCATTTGAAAGAGCCTCTCATTTGTTAGCTATTAGTGCATGTCAGATTGCAAAAGAAGCTATGGCTTGTTTGCATATTGTTTATTTTCCCTCAAAGTTACCCAGGTTTCTCCATTTGACTACTGCAGCTGCAGCTCACATGCAAAGAGGATTTCTTTACATAGAGGATTTCTTTACATTTTCTAGTACCTCTTAATAACCTTACTGGCTTTTTAAAACAGAGTTTATCTCAATTTTTTAAAGCCACACTGATCTTGATTTCTGCTGTGCTTTTGACACCTGTTTCTTTGTTTGTAATCCAGATACATAATTCTTAGAAAATTAGCAAAAATTTATTGTAAACTTTAAAAAAGATCATAGCTTCAAACCTCTTTTAGGGCTTCATTCTGGTCTAATAAGATTTGTTTTTCTTTTAATTTCACTTTAGGATATGTACTATAAAATTCTTGGTAAATCATGAGGAAAATGAATGGTTTGCATATAAATTAATTCTGTCCCCCAGGGATGTAGTTTACACAGATATGAGAATAAGCCCCTGGCACAGTCCCCAGCACTTGTGTCCACTCAAATCCTATTTTGAAGATGCTGTAAAAAGATGAAGATGATGTTCTGATTGATTTTGCAAGAATAAAATTAATTTTATCTAGGTATAGAGTTTATTCATCTAAGGTCCACAAATTGCAAAAAAGAAAGGAAAATAAAGCAATTTTTCTAACATGTAAATAAATAAAAGTTAGAATAACTACAGATTTGCAGTTTTGCATATTTTTATTTGTATTTAAATGAAAACTATTGTTATGATTCTGCACAGGGTGATGCAAGCTACTTTGTTTAGAAAGTATTTAAATTATTTCTAAAGATATTTAATTTATTTTAATTTCAAGAGATTATAAAATACAAGACTAGGGATGGTAGCTGGCCAGACAGGTCATGGGGGCATGTTATCATTAGATCTCCATGAGCCCATGCAGTTGATAACACCCAGCCTATTCCGTCAAGATCAGAATCTGGCCCTGAAAGGTCAATCACGGAAATCACACTCATCAGCTTCAAAGTAGTGAGTCTTCCCCTGTTTTTAATCTTCTACCTTTGGCTGGCTGGTATCCATAGCAAAACCTTTCCAACTTTACAGTAATGGTCACCTCAGAGCCTGATTGTTCCACAGGCTTTGTGCTAGTTTACCATGTTATTATTTATAAAGCCTGTGATCCTTCTGGTTGGATTATTGCAGGTTCTAGTCCTTGGCTCTCTGGTGGTTTAGTTACTTTAGTCTGTCAGCATATTCAAAACTGTGGGGAGCACACTGTCATGCAGAAGGTATATTGCTCAAGGCCAAATGCAAATGTTCTGGTTTGCATACAGTCCCAGAGGTTTTAATTGCTGGAGCAAGGCCTCACACTTAAAAAACAACTATTGGGGAAGCTCACATCTGGAATAGCTAGTTGTGTTCCTCTTTGTGTGGAAAAAAACAAACAAACAAACCCAACAAAAACCCCCAAACCAAAATGAAAAAGAGTGTTTTATTTTCAAACCTTGGAAGAATTCCTTTGATTGTTTGGAGCAATATTCCTGTTTATTCAGTCCCAAAGGTAATCACAGCTTATTTCTCTTGTATGCCACATGTCTTGAAAGATTAGAAAACAGTGGGAAATGTTTCTCATGGACTAAGTTTTTGAATTAATTCACTATTCATAGTGAGGATGAGCATAAGGAATGGTTTAGTAAAATCAGTAATATGCTGCGCTGTCCAGAGCTCTATGCAAATCCAGGCTTGATGCCACCACCACGACTTTTCTTGAGCTGGTGGTGTCAAGAGACTAAGGATGGAAATGCCTGTTGCAGGTAGAGATACTGAGCTGTTAGCTCAAGGTTATGTGGTTCAATCTGGGGCACAGCAGGAAAGGACACTCTTGAGAGCTTCTCAGGAGTCCACATATTGACCATCACAGCTCCTTGATATGATACCATGATTCTCTGATGCATTTTGGGCTGCAATCAAAATGAAAGATTAATTACTTATTTAGAGACATTGTATCCTACAGTGACAAACTGAATGACATTAAAGATGAGACATGCAAAAATCCTTAATCCAAGTCTTGGGTTTGAGCAACTCTCTATTCAAGCCATGATGATTTATGAAAATTAATCAGAAAGCTAATGATAATTATTATTTTTATTTGAAATGAAAAGCCAGAAGTAAATTTTGAGTGTTGCTTAAGATGTCATGTTCTGTTTCTAGCCCTGGAAATTTCTTACCAACTAAAGGCAAGCCCAGAAGTGCACAGAGAAGCAAGACCTTCATTCTCAGCATTCCATTAGGTTGTTAATTAGCCATAATGTTTAAGACTTTCTAAAGCAAGTCACTGGAACAGGCTAAGAGTAACATTCATGTTCTTTTGGCTCCTGGCAGTTTATAAACTGCAGCTCACTCTAACGTATATCAGAGTGAAAGACTTAGAAGAATTCAATGAATATGACTTTTTAAGGAAAAATTCAGATTATGACATATGTATTTCTTCCATTAAGTCTACATGTGCCAAATAAATGTTTCTTTTTGCAACTTAGTGGGAAAGTATGGGGTTCTGGTTAAATCTAGTCAGGGACAGCTTCAGCTTCTTTCTGGAGTTTATGAAATGGTTTTCAATTTTTTTCTCTTCTCACTCTGCATTTTGGGGTGTGTATTTTTTTATTTCTTTTGTGACCCCTTCATATTTCTTAAAATACCTGTTTTCCTAGTTAAAGAAATATATGTAGGGAGGAGGGGGAGTGTGTGATATTTTTTATGACAAGCGAAGCAATTTTTGGTCCTGATGTGATATATTTTAAATTTGCAAAGTAAATTTATTTTTTAAAATATTGTGGTGGAATACATTTCTTATTTGGACAGATTACTCAAAAATACTATCTTTTAATAATTATTAAAAAAACCTGGTTTTGTTTTTTGCAATGTAAGGCCTGGAAAAAAACCTAATAGCACAAATTTTATTTAATAAATAAAGTAAGAGCTCCTGGAACAGCTATGTAGCTATTTTTGGTGATGTTTAGTGAAAGGGTGACAGCACTGACCTTTAGAGTGTTTGTCGAGTACGAGTGAAGTACTCAAACCATTCACTCTGATGATGTAAAGCTGCCAAGAATATAACCTCTGAGAATCAGTGCAAGTACAGTAATAATTCTTTATAGACCTAAGGTTTTGTTCTAGCATTTTTAATACTGTGTGTGTTTATCCTTTCGTTCCTATCACATGTCCACTGACGGTAGAGTTCATGTGTGAGCTGCATTGTTGTGTGCCAAAATAGAAGCTGAACTGTAGGGCAGTACACTAATCTACATCATGGAGTTGGGCTCATGTAATTTAAATTATGGCCAGAGGTAATAAAAATTCCTATTTCTGGTTTATAAGAGAACAACATGAAGCCTAACAGCTGTAGAACAGTTCACAAGAGACAATTTACCCACAGATGTGCTGAGGCTGGTTTATAATGTATGATGAGCTGTCACAGGCTGGACTTCTCATTTTCAGAATGTCCTGTTTCTTTCATTGGTAAAGTTAATAGTAGAATAGGACTCCCACTATTCCAGAAAGGACTAATAAATGTACTAGGCAACAATCTAAAAGTATATGGGTAAAAAGTATACATCTTGAGAAAAAAATTAACCTCTCAACATTGTAGTTGAATGCAATTACATATTTTCACACTCAGAAGTAAGTGCTGTTAGCACTGAAAGGAATTTTAGTGAAAGGGGAAACTTCTACAATATGACAAACTTAAGAGAGATTGTTTTTATATTTGACTAAAAATCTAATTGCGGTCCTTCTGAAGACAGTGACTAAAACTTCAGTTTTAAGTTATTAAACAGTTGTGATTAAACAGTGATTAAAATGTTAGATTCAGAGAGAAGGGGTTAACCATAAATCCATTTGTTTCAAGAACACATGCATCTGTGGCAGATGTCTGAATGGCAAAAGTAATTTTTTCAAGAGAGAATGAAGAAATAAGTATTTTAATTACTGTAAGGAAATACATGACTCATGCTCAGTGTTCTTCTTCACTATAGATTTAACAAAATGCAAAGTGTATTGGAAAGAAATTAAGAATTTAACAGGACATAAATGGGAAGCATGATACAAAATAAATATATATATTTAAGTGTTCCGGTTTGGCCAAATTTAGAAATATATCCTCTGAGAGAAGGCACAACCACCCCTCCCCCCACCAGGTTCGGGAAAAAATAAATTTTCCTCGAAGGAAAGTGAAGAAGATAAAACTATTTATTTAACAAACACCCAGGAAAGGAAAATAATGTTAAATGGTAAAATCTTTCACTGTGGAGGAAAAACCTGGGAAAGCATTAGAGTCCTCCCTTTGGTCTCCTCGGAGCTGGGGCTTGGCCCAGGGCCAGGCCCTCTGTGCCCGGTGGAAAGTCCTCCCGATGTGCTCTGAGGTTGAAAGCAGTCCAGTAGAAAAGGGAGAAAATCCAGAATTCCAGGGAAGGAAAAAAGCAAAGTCCAACTCTCAGTCTCTCTCCGGAGAATGAGAAACTGAAAACAACTGGCCAAAAGCTGACTGGAAAAGCTGCAAGCCGGGTGCTTCCTCGCTCCCCTGCCGCAGCTGGGGGGGAAAAAACCTGCTATCTTTATATGACCTTGAACGAGCTGCAAACTGCTTTGAGAAAGTTTTGCTCAGTTTTTTCCTCTTCCCCCTCTCAGGCTCAGTTTAGAGGCATAGAACGGCATAAAAATTAATTTCTGGACATAGGCAGCGATATGGGATACACATCATAAGGTCACCCCAAGACAGCATGGAAGATCAAACTTTTTAAATTGAGCTTCATATTGGAGTAATTGAGGTGATTTTTTTCTCTGATTGGTCACACGTACATTTTGATCAGTTCACAAAATTCTTTAAAGATCCCCTCTTCCTCATCCCTCATCTAGGCCAGTGTAAAAATTAATAATCTTCAGCAGCAAAACAGATTCAATTCTGTAAAGGAAAAAAAAGAACAGTCATTTCTTGTTTCCATGTAATACCTTTCATCCTTCAGACTCCTCAAATCTTTTTGTAGTAAAATAAACTGTTCTCTGATGCTATGGTTCTAAAATGTCATTTGACTAATCAGCTCTCAGGTGGAAACCTGCAGGATTGAAGTGCACAGTAAAAACTGTGCAAAAGTCCAGGCCAAAAAGAGAAGCTTTTGCTTAACAGGGAATATTTTGGTAAGCAGGCTGCAGTTAGCCAAACTGCAATTTGGCCCTAATATTTGTAATGCTGTCAAATAATTTGTCACTTATTCTGGGATGCTGTTGCAAGCACTTGAGATCTTTGATAACGATAGATGGTGCGGATTTGACTTTCGGGACCTTTTTTTCAGTCAAGGTAATTCGGCTAAACTTTAGCATGTGGCTCTAATCTTACCCAAACTATTGTGCTTCAAGAGGTGTCCTGAAACTTCCAAGGGATGTTGTCCCTGTGGGGACTCACAGCAGTAGAATATTTATCCAGGGTGGAAGTGCATCCTTTGGGCAGGAAGGCCCAAAAGCCAGACTGACTGAGATCTTTGGTTACCAAGTGGGAAAGCTGGAAGTAGGAACTCTGTAGGAGCAGTAGAGTCTTTGCCAACCATACTTGGCTTCTGGCCAGGGAGATACCATCTTCTGAGTCGCTGGTATCATTCCTTGTAGCTTATCTACTTACATAGGATCATGCCCCAAACTTGGCCTGGTCTAACCATAACGTGCAGCTGTGAGGAATGAGGCCATGACTGCAGTTAGGCAGGGACAAGAGTCTGCGCGGATAACACGAAAAGGAGCTGTCCAAGTTGTCCTCCTGCAACTGCAGCAAATGTCCTTACACGACATGAGGGCGTCACTACCGAAAATTCAGCGATATTTTATGCAAGGTTTCCAGCCAGTGAGCACTGGCCTCTGAAATGTCCTTCAAGAAAAGGTGTTGTCCCTTGTGAAGGAGAACTAACAAGTAGAAAAAGAATAAAGCCATGAAGGTAGTAGTGACAGATCAGGGGGGTGAATGAATCTTAAACACTGTACATATTTCTTTTCCACCAGGGGATTCTTATGGTGTAACAGTATTTTTCATCTCTAATCACTGGTGCTGCGTGTCAGTATCTCTTATTCCTTTCCCGATTTGAGTGACACAGTGTGATATGTCTAATGACAACTAGAACAAATTTCAGTAATGAGGTCACCTTGGGCCTGTATTACTGTCTGACTGCTGTTTTCCATAGAAATTATTTGTGAAAGCAGACCACATGCTCTGCATAACTTCCTCTGTTTTACTCAGAGTGATGAAAAGGAGATATGCTAAAACTTGCAAGGTGCAGATGGTCTGGATTGATCTATTCCTGATTTTGAGCTGTAAATTGATATGTAATGAGAAAGCTGCCACTTTGGTCCCTAGGAAAAAAAAAAGTTTATGGGTTTAGTTGAATTGTTTAACTTTTCTTTATAAATGGAAAAACGTGGAGATTCCAACTGACAATAGGCAAACACATGCTAGCAAGGAAATAATAAGTGCTTCAAAAATGAGGCCAAGTTAAAATCTAAGGTCAAAACCTAACTTTACCTCCAGTTCAAGTTGAACTAAGATTTTGGAAAGCAGTGCAGGAAGTTTGAAGTTGTCTAGTTATAGTGAATTCTACAGTTTGTTACAATACTTAAGAAGTTTATTAAAAAAAAAAAGGGAAGTACTTCTGCTTCTGGTGTGTCACAGAAAATTGGTTGTTTATAAATTTTGTTCGGTGTTCCCACGAGAGGAAAGAACTGCAGTCACTGTGGTGATCTCAGGACATCGTTTGGTTGTCCACCATGCAGAAATAAATCAGGAACACTTGGCCAGCAATATAATCTAATTTAAATTGGATTCATTCCAAAGACTGTGAGGGATCTGAATTACAGTGATGTAAGAGATCAGAATACATCCACAGGGTATTTGTTAGTTTTCATCCTTTAAATATCAGTTGAGTAACTTTATTCTTTCTAAGAACAGGATTTCTGTGGCATATCTTATACAGATACTGTCCCGTGAAGAAGACCGTGCTTTAAGATTTTGAACCAGATTCACAGGCATTTAAGCAATCATGAGTGGGTCAGAATATAGAATCAGTGCTTCAAAACAACACTTTTTTGATGAAAGGTCCAGTGTAGAGAGAATATATATTTAAAAATAGAGTATTTTGGTGAGTACTTAGAATTTAGTACAAAAGAGGAAATTCAGCTCTCCTTTTGGCTTTGACAGGAATCCCCTGCTGCCATATTTTCCTCCAAAAGTAGGAGTAAATACAAAATTAATTTCCTTTGCAATGCCACCATTCTCTCCTTATTAAACAAGACAATGCTGAAGCAACAGATTATGCAATATTTGTGTAAAACTAGCCATTCATCTTAAAAATCTGCACCATTTCTCATTAATTGACTGATCATTGTTTTATTAGTTAATGGATTTCATTACATATTTGTGTCTATTTCAAATTCACAATACACTTACAGAGCTACATAAAGATGATCACCAGGCTAGGAATCAAATTATAACTAAATCAATACATTGATCAGAGAGAACATTTCTAAATTAGCTCAATTAAGGTGGGTTTCTTTCCTAGTACATGGTCTTATAAAAATCCATGCAAAGATTACACTGACTGCTTGGTGACTTCCACTGAGACACATGAAATATTCCCTAGATTGAAAGCTTTTTCCTTACAAGTAATCCTGAGAGTTTTCTGGCTCCCTGCAATACTTGTGTTCATTGAGGATAATTAGTCTTGATTCTGGTCTCTGATTTATAGTTAGCCAGAAAGTTAAAATAATTGAAACCAATGGAGCTATAACAGTGTGAGATGTTCTGATCCCATATTAAATGCTATGAAGGTAAAATAAAGTCCAATTTTTTTCTCATCTGTAATTCCGTTAATTCAGAAAATCAGTGTTCTTTGAACTTTATTACTGTTTTTACTAGTAATAAGACAGTGAAGAGAAAATAGCTGCTTTCTTTTACATGCCATATATTTTCACTGAACTCTTTCATTTTCTGTTTTCTGATTCTTGTATTTTAATGTTGATTGCTGCTTTGTTTTGGAAAGAACTATCAGATTTGCTAACACAGAGCCTTGCCTGGTGTAATCAGACTGTGTCCTACTGACAAGTGTTGTGGTCTTAGATTTCCCTTGAACTATTAAATACACTTTTCCCATGGAATGACTCCTCAGTATTTGCTGGAAATCTTCTGGCTCAGTCATTGTATTTAATTTATGCAGATTGTACCCCAGAGTGGAGATAAAACTTAACAGCAAAGTTAAAGTGTATTGAACTTCTTTTCTTGGATGATAGCCTGTAACTTCCAGGGAGTTGATATAAGTAGGTAGCTAAGGCATACTGCTGATGACAACAACATCTTCCCCATCGACTTGGGAGTCATTTTCCTTTCTTTTCCCTTGTTCTTTTTTTCATCTATAGGCTGTGCATAAGTTTTGCTGACTCTCCAACATTTTCTCTTTGCATCTGCTCTCAGACATAACTCCAACATAACTCCATTCACCAAGTGTTCCTGTTAGGTTTATTTTTGTAGCTTGTGATTTGACCATTTCACTCTTCTCTTTAAATATCTCTACAGACTTTCTTTGTTCCATTACACAATTATAATTCTTGATCTTCTCTTTCCTTTACCTAACTGTATTTTCTCTCTCATGTCATATTATATCCCTTACAACTTTCCTGACAATGGTTCTTACTTTTTTACTTTTAATCTTCCAGGTAAGAATTCTAGTCTTCTCACTGTAAATCTAAATGCCTGAAATCAAGCTCCCACATCCATATTTAGATCCACATCTAAAAAAATCTTTTTCTTCTGAGGAACTGTGTACTTATAATGCCCAAGGAAATCAATACTACGCAAGACAGGTGAACAATTTTCTCTTGCTTCTTGTGAATTAAAAGTAAAATATTTCATTGTGGTAAAATTTAATTGCTTGAGAATTAATTTTGCAGCATAATGCCAGATTAAGAATTGTTTGACAATATGTGTTGTAACCAGTGATTTGACTGCAGCATTCTCAGAATCCCAAACATCAGATGACATATAAACTACATTATGATGGTGTAATCATTCTTTCCAGGGTCTAGTTAGTGTGAAAGAGAATTGATGCCAACTAAGATATTTCAGCTAAAGCTTTGGTGAGCTACAACACAGTCCTTTTTCCAGATGTCTTAAAACCCACCCTAAAAATATTAAATAGTTATGTCTTATGGTCACAGAGTAGTGCAGTGGCCAAAAGGAGGCCCATGGCCAAGTGTGGAGGAGATATAAGTAGGGCCTCAAGTCTAGAGTTCAGTCATTGGCCATGTTTTATTTAGTACTGTTGGAGTAGCCATAGTTACGAGAACGGAAGGATTAGGGTTCTTAGAATTTGTAAGAGTATTATTGTGTGAAAAGAGGTTTGATGGACAAGAGGTAGTAAATAGTCAGTTTGAGTTACGAACAGAACATTGATGTTTAAATGCTAGGTGATACTAGGGTGGGGATTTGGTAAAGTGATTCACTTAATGTACAAACATGATTAATTATACACAGCAGAACAAAATAAAAAAGGCAAGGGAGATTTTATTAACTAACTGTAGAACACTGGGATGGAAATCTTTACTTTGTGAAGAAAAAGGTGGGAAATTACATAACTTTTTCCTGGTACGATGAGGGAGATCAGATCAGT
>NW_008237221.1:2357608-2375148 GCF_000691975.1 Corvus brachyrhynchos | reverse complement strand
CCACGGTAGTGCTGAATAGTCATGTTAAAAATCAGAACACTCAAGAACATTGCTGATTCACTAAATCCCCAAAGTTGTCTTCCTTTAGTAAAGTTAGTGTTGTACAGCTGAAGTACTGAGGAGTGATTCTTGTATTTTCCTCTAATCAGCAAATACATACAACCCAGGAACATATGTGGGGCAATTATCTCTGTTTTTTCTTGTAAGGCTGTGAAAAAAAACCTCTTTGTCCTATATATTAAGAAAGAAAGCAGGCAAACATAGATCCCTATATTGGAACACAGTTCTTATTTTGAAAAGCTAATGAAAATTCATCTTCATTAGGTCTTTCCTAGAAAGAAAATTATACAATAAGTTGTTGAAAAATTTTCCCATCGATACCAAAGCCATGAATGATTAAAAACAAATCTGAACTAGAGGGAACAAACAAGAAAATCTCATTTTATCCCTTAGTGAGACATAATGTTATGGACATTTTGATTGGCCATGAAGGTTAAGAAATGATTTGAATATCAAGGGGAGTTACAAACACTAACCTCTAACACTATACTGTATTCCTAATAATCATAAAACATATTTATTGCTCTTAGGCTCAACAGAAACAGGGGGTTTACTTGCTGCTGTGTTCACAGGGTCTTACATTCTTAAATGACTGAATAATCTTTGCTTGAAATTCAGGAATGGTTTGAACTCCTTTTATTTTTCAGTGGTTCAAAAATTTCTTGAGTGTCTGACTGTTCCTGAATGCAGGGAATAACTGAGGCTACAATATCTGAACCAACAGTACCCATAGTGTATTTTGTTGGTTGTTTTACAATTCACTAATCAACAATGAAAGTCTAAGCTCCTTAGCACACTGATCAGGAGCAGGGTCTGCATGACATGTCCACATCTCATATCCTTCAAACCTAGAAAGGAATGGTCAGGGAGATCTAATTATAAATGTGTCATTCTGTATTTACTTTAAAAGAAAAGCTCATTGAAGGACTCTTAATGTAGATGACAAGTGAACAAACTGAAATGTACCCCAAGCTGATTGCTACCAGAGAGATTACAGGATTAAAGGAGCTGTGTTGCTTTTCTCATTGTCTCATAGAGAAATATTCTTTAAAAAATCAGCCATATATTACTTTAGCCTTCCACATGTACTTCTAATCACAGAAAGGTATTTAATATTTAAGAGAAGCATTATAGTTTAGGTTAATGAACACAGATAATGCAAATCTTCCTCCTTCCCTTATTTTGCTATTGTTATATTGTTAGCATTTTTCTTTTCAGGGGAAGCAAAACTAGATGCAAACGCAGGGTACACATTCTCATGTGTAGTGCATCTCCTCTGAATAGTTCAGTCTGGTGGGAGAAACTAATTTTTGTAAAGTTACTTTGCAATGCAGTACTCTTTTTATTTTCTCAATGCAGGTCCCGGCTTTCTCCCACTGGGAGAAGTCTGATTTTTTGTTTTCCATCCTTGTAAAAAGTCTAAAAAATTATTCCTCATTTCCCCCTCTGATTTAACCCTTACACAAATATTGTGTTTCATCAGAGACACCATCTTCTTTTTAGCTTCAGGTACTGGCTGGGGTTATTTCTGGAGCCAGGATACACAGTTTCTGAACAGGTTGAAAGATGCCCTGTGGAGGAAGGAGTGCCAATTGCCCCCTACTCCAGGGCTTTGCTCCTGTTTGTGCATCACACCCCCTCTGGAGATTTAAACAGCCTGTAAAGGCCTGAGTTTCTTTGCTATGGTTTCCTTCTTTTCACACTGCCCCTCAGTTGCACACCTTCCTGTGGGAATAGCAAGCCCTCTCTATTTGCATTTTCATGTCCTTGAATACTGGTCAACAATGCCAGGTATCGCACATTGATTCCGGCTTTCATCTTTTCGAGTGTGGATATTATTTGTTATATTTCAGGTGCCAGAATGAGTGATTGTCATCCACAGGCAGATGTGCTTTTGAAGTAGCAAAAAAAAAAGATTGACATGACTTTTGACATGATTTTTGTCAAGATTTTAGCATGCCATTTGCTGGCATACCTAGTCTAATGAATACCTTTTACTCCTCCGAGATGTGCAATCTGATGTTATGTTATCTTTTTTCCTCTTTGATATCTAAATGTCAATCATCAGTGGGAAAATTATGTTAGTGAATAGGTAGCACGCAATTTATCCCATAGAAATTAAATATCTATCTGGGTTAGTGAAAAGAGTCTTTTCCGTACCCAAATGTAATTTCTGCATATAATTTTGTGCTTGCCAAAATCTCGTTTGCACATATGGAACATTGTTTTTGTAAGTCATCTTGGAGGGAGTGTTTAATACATGTGGTGTTATTTTAAAAATAATTTTGTACATGTGCCACTAACAAAGGGAAAGCTACTGCCAGCAATAGAATTAAGGCTTTTTGTTTCTCCAGGGAGTGCTTTGACCATTGAGTTAAACTAGTAGCTGTTGTAGCCTGAGGCAAGAAAAGCCTTGCTGTTTTACCATAGGCTTTCTTACAATGATGAAACACCTTTTTTTTTTTTAATCCTTGTGTCTTAATGCAGATGTGAGATGTACTGTCTCTCAGCTGATGCTAAAAATTCTGATACTTTACAGTCACTTAATGCTGAAATACTGTGGAAATGGTGGAAATACCATGAAGGTATTCATAAGGAACTCCTTGTTTGCTCTAAATGATTTCATCATGACTAATGCTGTCAAAGAAATACCAGATAGTAGAAATTATTTTCATAATTTCAAAGCACTTTTAAAAATACAAAAGAAAAGCTCATTATTCCTTACTATATATGCTCAAAAATGTCAAGAATTTTTTTTCTGTGTTCTACAGTATTTTGTCTTTTGTGCAAAAAGAAACAGTAAAGCTTTCCAAATTAAATTTCTACTCAGTTTGGAGACTGTGACTGGTCACCAGCTCTATCTAGAAAGATGACTTTTTAAATTCATGGCCAGAGACATATTTGGGCTGACCCGTCCTTCTTTTTTTTTTTTTTTACTTTTTCTCTAAGTTTTTATTCCTGAGGATAAGGAACATGCATGAATATTGGCACAATAAAGGCAGAAAAAAAAATCACTCCTCTGAAGGATGGGAGGGTTTGGCTTAATATGCGTAGAGCTTAATGTTTCGAAGGCAGTGAAGGAGGCAAGAGAGCTGTCTCTGTTTACATTGTACCAACTGGGAGACTGGGCCACGGCATGATCACTGGGTGTCTGAAACTTGGCAAAATCATGCATTAAATGCATTGCTTTCTGTAAATGTTATCACCATTTGCTACCTAGGATAAAAAAGGAGTGTGCTGAGGGATTTAGTATTTCCAGGCACATGGTGAGGTCTCATCCCTTCATCATCTTGCCTACTCAACAACTTTTCACCTCTTCTGACCAGGGAATCAATCACATTATAATTAGGCTATTTGACACTGTTATTGCAATATAAGCAGTGTCTAAGACTACCATAAAATTGTGTATTAATGCAGAAATCACAAGAGACAAACGACCTACGTGATCCTGTAGGTGCAGCTGCTTTTGGCTTCAGCAGATCAATAACACTGGAAGAAATTTGGCATCAGCTTCTGAAATATCATTTGGAAAGTCAAACTGCAAGACTTCCTACATGGGATTTGCCTAAAGTTTTCCTAAGTCATCACAGTTCACAAGTCATTACATGACGTATAAAACTGTGAGGGAAATATTTACCGAAGTAAATAAATGTATAATGAAAACCCCTCTGATGTGAGTGTGAATACATATACAGAGATATATACACAAATGCAAATATATGTACCATAGATTTATATTATTTATAGATTTAAACAATTAGCTATGACCAGTACAAATAGATTTACTTCAAAATTCTTCTTTAAGCAAGAAAACCAGTAATGTGCATAGCCTTCAGGTAATTCATATCTGAACACGTGAATGAGAAAGTTTTCAATGTATTGTATGTATTTCAGAAGACACTGAACTTCCTGCGCCGACGGGGAGAAGAAAACCCCACTATGTATAAAACTGCATGCACTTACCTACTTACATAGTTATTAGACATTTGATCAAAAAATTAATTTCTTCTTCAGTGAAATATCAATATTTTAATACTGAATAAAACCACTGCAACTGAAGAAGCAAGAAGAAACTTTGAAGTAAACATATTTCTAGACATCTATATAACTGTTACTAAAACTTTCATTTCAGCAGTGTCAAAACAGTTCAGCCTGGCAATCTCAGAACATTAGAATATAATACTGAATTATGGGAAACAATATAACATTATTTAGAAATTAAGTTCTAAAACAAGTGCAAATAGAACAAGACTGTACCATCACAACAAAATCAAGTAAGAAAGCTCAGTGTTCCGTTTTTATTTGAAGCATTAAAATTTTTCTGTCAAATGCAATAAAAATCAACATGTTCACTTAAAACTTTCAATTTCAATGAAAAAATGTTTCCTGATGGAGAATGGTTCTTGGGAAAAATGTTGCCAGCTCTATCAGATAAATGCTTTGCGATAGGCACTCTTCTCTGAAAAGGACCATTAATTTTGAAGGTGACAATTTCTGCAGTAAAGAAATAAGTTAGACAAGGATTGACATTACTTCATCAAGAGGGAACCCAGATAACTTGTTCCATTTAAAAAGAGAAAGAGACCATGCATTTGTTTGCTTCAATAAGTTGGCTGCAGCTTCGTTTTGGGCTGGAGAGAAGAGAAAATTGGATGGAGTGAATGCATGTGAGAGACAGTGCGGGGGTGTGTGTCTGTGTGTGTCTCCCAGCGGCTGTGATATTGTTAGGGCTAGAGGGGGTGGTGTGTTTTTCCACTATCCTCCTATTGTCTTAATATTGCAGCAAAACAGGGGAGAAGATTCTGAATGACTCATGCTCCATGACAGAGCTGCCTGGCAAAGCCAGACACCCAGTGACTGCCAGCTCTGCCCCTCCGTGAATGAAACTCATTCCTTGCATATAGATTTCCCATTTTCGCTTGATGTAATTTCTGTAACTTTTCCCTGAGTCTATAAAAGAAAAAAACCTTGACATCGGTGTTGTCTCCCTCAGTTACAAAAGGCAAAAGCTCCACTGTTCCTTCATTCATAAAACCCCCTACCCCTGTAGGTGGACAGAACTTCTCATTCATGCATATATGGAAGAGGGGAAAGTACTTTGAAGAGAAAAACTAATATGCATAAAAGTGGTCTCCTGAGTATCTTTTCGAAGTGCTCAAATTCACACACAACTTTGGTTAATGGAATTTCTGCACCTATCCCCCTGGAGGGCTTTCGAAATGTATTCTGTTTATGAGCAGCTAATTAAATGTGCTTTCTGCTATGCAGGTAATTAGTTGTTTTTAACAATTATTCAGGTGCTGTAAGTAAAAGGTAACGATGAATTTTAATTTTGAAACGTTGATTCTTTCTTGCACTGAAATACATTTGCTGTATGCTGAAAGGCAAGGGGCACCATCTTTCCAATCTTGCAATCAAAATAACCGAAAAGAAAAGGAAAACGCATTTTTATTTTTTTGTAGTGTCAGCCTTAAGGGTCTAATCCATAATCCAGTGGTTTAAGCAGACTTGGGTTTAGGTTAGAACTTGAGTTGTTATAATTGCAGACACTCAATTTAAAAAATATGCATATATGTATATGTGTGCGTACACACACAAACTCTCAGCTTGAACTTAATCAAGAAAAATATTCTTCGGTTTATAAGGTCAGATTAGATGCTCATAGTGGTCCCATCTGGCTTTACAATCCATGAGGTTAATTTCTTGATACAACTGAAAAATAATGTATAACTGTGCAAAATTAAATTTGATATATGAAGACTGATGGCTGCTAAATAGAAAAGGTAAATGAAATTTCATTAATAGTGACAGGAAGTCCGAGTTATTTGTTCCTTTAAATTTTATTTTCCTTATCACCAGAAATAATGTATTCTCATGCTGATGGTTTGAGACTTTTTTTTTTACCTTCCATTCAATTAATTTTCACAATATTGTAGCTCTTGGTACTTCAGCAAAGCAACTCTTCACAGTTTTCAGTCTTTACAAGGTCAGCAAGTGATCCAATAATTGTGAGGAATTTTGAGAAATGTAGAATAAAAAACGTTTTGCTTAATTTTTCTTATCTTGTATGTCTCTAAAAAAGAATACTATCTACACTGGATAAATTAACATTTATGTAAATTAAACACTTGTGTTTCTGTCAAGGCTCCTGCACCATATTGTTCTGCAGAAGACAAAGGTGTTTAAATGGTGGATGCTTTGCTTCACTCTTACAGAGCAAAACAATCAGCATTTCTTGGTGATTCCATTCTATTCCTTCAATTACTGCTTTTTTATCCCATAATTGCTCTATATTTAAAATAATATCATGTAAGCTGATGTGTGGTTGAATACCTTTTTAATTCTCAAAGAGCAATGTCATGTGTTCATGTTCTGTTTCAGAGCCGGTAAATCACAATAGCCAAGCCAAGAGGTGACTAACACAAATGGCTCATATATATGACTAATACCTTGTCTAGGATGAAGTGACAATCCTTGAAGGCTATAAATGATTTATTAATATGTCTCATACAATCCAAAATCACATTTTGGAGAGTGATGTGGTAACACCTGAAGTTTTGCACTGCCCAGGGAAAAGGAGGGCCTGACTTAAGTGGAGAGCAGAGCCACTCACATTCATAGAATCATAGAATCATGGAATCATCGACACTGGAAAAGACCTTCAAGATCATCCAGTCCAACCATCAGAGTTCCTTAATATTAGTGTTCATGAAAGGAAAAATATAAATAGGATTTTGTGTTTCAGAATGAAATGTACTTTTGTGCAATAGTATCACAGTGGTGACTTATATTAAAGTTTTGGATTGCTACATGGGTGCCATGAAGCAGAGCTTCCTGCTACAGTATCTCACAGATGCTGAAATGTGAAGGTAAATCATGTCCAACAATTTGAAGATACCTATTATTTCTAAGTGTGTTCTCTTTATTGGTGATGCTGCACTTAAAAGTGAGAAACACATTTTTGCTCATACATAAATCCATTTATTTTATTGTAGGAGGCAGTGAGGTTGGTCAGGCATGCTTTAATTTTGATGAATTCCTCTTGACTGTTCCATGTCCTCCTTCTCCTTCATATGCCTAAAAACATGTTTCAAGAGGACTATTAAAGTCACAGAGTAATACTTTTCATACTGTTAAAGTAAATATTTGAAGTAATTTTAAATTCAAGATTGTGTAAACATTTTTGCCTTCTACTTACCTGTGAGAAATAATGTCATAAACTGTAGAACATAACACTGCAAGGTTGCTAATTCTGAACCTTTCTTTGCTATTCTATCCATCTTTCCCAAACTCATTGTCTTGGATCACAAATAGATATTTTTAATAGATCAGATTGCATAAAATTAAAAACAAAACAACAAACCAAAACAGTGCTTCCACAGTTCGGGTTTCCATATTTGTTTCCTTCTTCTTTTGCTTTGCTGGCTGTTGTTGTAATGGTTTTGTGAAAAACTTTTCAGAGTGACTGAGTCCTCTGACGATCAAATATGCTATAGAGACACGTGGAAACAGAAGTTCCTATTCACTCTTTGGTTAGCTAACCCCAAGATTTATGGGGAGGAGAGCATCCATGGGAAGGTTTTGCAAGTTACTGTAGAAATGACATATCATGTTTAATCTGTGAGGTCAGATGAGCCTTGATGCTTCACACGTTTTCAAATCGATCCTAAGCACCAGTAAGTAGATCTGTAAACCTATTCCTTTGAAGTATATTGCCATGAAAAAGAGCTGTATTACTGTGACTTTGGGAGTGCCTTTACTCCCACTGCAGTGCAAAGGATATCCACATGAATACTTAAGTGGGAGGTTGAAATTGGAATTGTACGGTTCACAGCATTTCACTTTATAGGGACTAAAAAGCGTCCTTCTCTCTGTACAGGTTTTTTTTTAAATTTTCTTCTGCTGAGAATCACTTGGCCTTTAGTTAACTGAAATCTTTTTAGGCTGCTGGAATTAAAATATCAAATTAGGTTCAAATAGCTGCCTTTTTATCCTGGCAGCAGCAGCTGGCTTCCTCTCACCTGGAACCTCTTTTAACTTGACACTAGTGGAAAAAACTCTTCTCCCAAACCTCACAGAGTAACTTTTTCAAGTTTATCTGCTTTTGTGTTCTCTGGGGGATGTCATCCCTGGGATGTGAGGTAGGGGGATGAAGCATAAAATTGTATAACTCATTGGAGAGTGCAGAAAGTGCTGTTCCTCAGCACCACTAGTGCAAGTCACATGGCATTCAGGTGTTGGTGATGGAGATGTCCCATGGGCCACCAACAGCCAGCAGAGCACAGCCACCACTGCTCTTCTGGTCCCTGTAAGTGATTCCCACACCATCACTGGTCACTGCTCTTCCAGGTTCCTGACTTTGCCAGGCACCCACCAAAGCTACTCTGTCATTCCCCTCTGCAGCTGGACAGGGGAGAGAAAGTATAACAAAGGGTCCATGGGTTGAGGTAAGGACTGGGAGACGTCACTCACCATGTACCATCACAGGCAAAACAGACTCAACTTAGGGATATTACTTGAATGTGTTGCTAACAAAATCAGAGCAGGATAATAAGAAGTAAAATAAATGTTAAAAACACGTTCCCCCCACCCCTCCCTTGTTCCCAGGCTCTCTGTTCCCCCTGCGAATGCTCCGGAGATGGGGAATGGAGTTACAGTCAGTTCATCACACGTTGTTTCTGCCGCTGCTCCAGTGTGGGGACCCTCCCACAGGAGACAGTTCTCCATGAACTTCTCCAACGTGGGTCACTCTTCCATGGGGTGAAGTTCTTCAGGCATTGCCTGCTCTGGCATGTGTCCTCCACAGGGTCACAAGTCCTACCATTACACCAGCATGGGCTCCTCTCTCCACAGGTCTGCAGGTCCCAGCCAGGACCCTGCTCCAGCACAGGCCTTCCACAGGGTCGCAGCCTCCTCTCCATGGTCTCCTCCATGGGCTGCAGGTGGATCTCTGCACCCCTGTGGACGTCCATGGACTGCAGGGGCTCAGCTGCCTCACCATGGTCTTCACCACAGGCTGCAGAAGAACCCCAGGTCTGGTACCTGGAGCACCTCCTACCCCTCCTTCTCCAGTGACCTTGGTGTCTGCAGAGTTGTTCCTCTCATATGTTCTCACTCTGCTCTTCTCTGGCTGCAATTACATCTGTGCAAGAAATAATTTTTTTTCCCTCTTAAATGTGTTATCAGAGTGGTATTACCACAATTTCTGATTGGCCCATCGGTTGCCTGTGGTGTGTCCATCCTGGAGCCAGCTGGGATTGACTCTGTTGGACATGGAGGAAGCTTCCAGCAGGTTCTCAAGAAGTCACCCCGGTAGCCCCCCTCTACCAACACCTGACCATGCAAACCCAATACACTCCTTCTCCAGGAAATGCTGAAGGACCTTTTTATTGTCATCTCCATTTTTCACGAACATCTTTCTGTTCTAAAACAAATGAATTTATCCTCTTCTTTTCAGCTTACACTGGGAGCCAAAAACCCCACAACTCAGTACCTTCCCCTTTAAAGCAGGTTCAGAGAGTTTTTTCTGGATGTCACTATTTTTGATTTTGTGCTCCAATTTTTCTTACATATTAGATTTCTTACCAAAGTCCCAGCTGTTTTCTCTTAACCTTTCCCTATGGTTTTACAGTAAAGAAGCCAGTGATGAAGCACGAGTCTCTCAGACATGTGGCAATCAGCACACAAGGACTGAAGTGCTGGTTCTCGTGTGTGCTTTACTGGAAAAGCCATTTCTTTCCCTTTAATCAGTATTTTTATTGGCTTTTTCATCTGCACTGAAGCTTATTGGACTCTGCAGTTGTAACAAATGCAGGTTGTTACAAGGGCATGCAGAAGTGCATTTTTTTCACGTGTCCCATAGGAAGGAATACAGAAGGGATTGCTCCGTTGATTGCAGAGATAAGGAAGTGGTGCATGACTATTCAGAGTGGATGTTATGATTTGTCTGGTTAACTCCGATTCCAGCTGAGATTGCCACGATGACTGGAGGTGCAACTCCCAGAAGGTCAACCTTCGCTCGAGCCGTTTCTGTAATGGACTAACAATATATTTTTGTGTTAAGACTTGGCTTGGTTTGAACTCTGCACTGATTGAATACTTGATGAGGACCAGGAAATGCAATGATTCCTCTTAGGAGTTTGTGTTTGATAGCACCCCAATCTCTAATTTACTGTGTGCATGTGCTAGAATGCAAATCATCTCACAACGTTGTATAATCAGTGTTTATCCTGACCTGTTATTTTCTAATGGCTCTGATCTTATAATTTTCTATTTTTTTATAAAAATAATAACTCTTTTCTTTGGCTAACCTGAGACTTGGGTCTCCTAGAACTGACCCGCTAGCCAGTATTTTCTTCTTCAAATGACTTTTCTGCCATCATACATCTTCTTTGTGTGGTAATATTCCTATAGTTCTGATCCTTAGGGAGGTGAGAGGAGGAAGGGTTCTAATGATGAAAATACTTTTCTTGGGCCCACTCTTATAAATGCAAAAACCCCAACTATGTGATCTATTGAATTAAAGCTGTTGCCTTCTTTTACAAATCTTGTCTCATAATATGTGTCAACATAAATCACTTACCAGTGGGCAGGTTGGGGACAGATGAATATAGATGGTGTTTACAATTCTTCTTAGATAGTAATAAAAAATAATGATGCATATATTTGATTGTACTCTGCTCCATTCTTCTAAGTCACTTTTTTCTTTCACAGTATAGAGCGCATTTATCTGCCCTAATCTACACATCAAAAGTTAGACATGTAAATCAGAGTTAGTCACTTTATATACCCTTGTAGTCTGTACAAAGAGGTAGATACCTCTGTTTGTTTTATTTTTTGATAGGTATCCAGGATATTTCAGAGCTTTTCCTTCTAGATCTACATATGTCTTTACATGGATGATAATGTGTGGGCTTGAACATCCATCTTTTGAACTGTGATTTATTGTGAATCCATGATTCAGCTTTTATAGTTAGAGATCTTTTTTTTTTTTGTCTTTGCATAACTTGGCACAGCAGGACAATGGATCTGAATGCAATAGAAATAGACAGTGGTGGCAGTATCTTTTCTCTAAGAAGGAATGAAACAGTAGAAAACAACTAAGTTTAAATGTCAGCCATAATTATTAGTTAGGGCCAGTTTTCACATGTGGTCTCTTTATGTCCCACTCCTTGGCAATCAGGACATAAATGTGCTTGCCTTGATCACTGCAAGGTTTCTCCTTCTGCCACTCCACACTTCCTCTGCTCACGGCCAGGGTAGTGCCAAACATAACTCATGCAAAAGCTTGAGTCAAAGGTGATCCATAAAAAGCCCTAATCTCTGATATGCCAAAGTTTTCTTGGCATTTGCATCTTCTTCTGAGTTTGGAAAGCACAACACATTGGTACTCATAAGTGCATGCATGGTAGTGCTAATAAGGAAAAGTATGAGACCTTATTGTTTGAGGTGTAAAACCTTGTCTTTGGGGGAGCCTTTAGAGATCCACAGCATTTATCTTTTGATACAAGAACATTCTTTGAAGCAAAGATTTAAAGACTGTGAACAGATTAAATAATGTTCCAAGCGATTTGTTGCATTTTGAGTTGAAGTAGCGGCAGTAAAACCACGAAAGCATTTAGGAAGTGTTAGATGATCTGTGCAAGACATGTTTCATCCAACAGCTAAAAAACGCGGACAAATTAGCAGAGTATTTGGGTTTTTAAAATAATGAACAGATACTAAAATAACCAATAAGAAATAATAATTTTGTCATGCAGAGAGTCACCTTGTTCTTACAAATTGCTGAGCAACCCAGCATTCTAAGTTGATATTTTCTATGACTATGAATCAAACATTAAGTTAAACAAAAGAATCTGACAAGGTCCAGCCCTTTTTTTGAAGGAATAAATAGTTATTACAGTAAATGCAGAAGGAAAGCAAAGAATTACTGGGGTAAGATTACATAAGATCAGAGCAGGACAACTTTACCATTTACAGCTATCTCCGTGTTTCTGTCCCAGCAGTATCACATAGGATGCTTGCATTTTATAAAGCTAAATTTATGTCCTAGGAGTACACTTTTAGTGCCTCTTCCCTTCTGTGATTTTAGAACTAAAGTTAGTATTTACATTATTAACTGTATTTTAACTTTAAAGTGATATTTTCTCTGTTCTGTATTCATCATTTACTTCACTGTGATTTCTAAATCATTTATGTTCAGCCTATTTTCTTATAATACAATTGAATTCCATCAATAGAAAGTGAATTAGCTAAAAGAGATTTCTGGTTTTTATTCAATTTCTACAATACTTTTCTACATTTGCTGGCCAGCTTTCTGTGTGAATTTGGAAAATACAGCATTATAAGCCAAGAAAAGCTAGCACTGGTGCTAAGGCAAGAGTCATGTACCTGAAAATATATAACCTATGGATATTTTTGAAATAGCTCTAGTGATTTTTCTGGGATAAATAATTTACATGACCATGTTATATATTCATAGAACTTCTTGCACTACTTTGCCTTCATATAACCCTAAGATTTGAAAATAGGGCTGTCCTCTCAAGAGATAGCTACTTAAACAGAATGATATTTTTGAAAGACTAAACACAATAGAAAATTAGTTTTTTACTTCTTTTTGTACATTCCCATTAGCTCATTTCATTTGCCCCCTCATCTGTAGGCTGATGACTTTGGATACATCACTAAGTAATATCCCACGGTTGCTGCACCCTGAACAGAAGCCTAAGGTGGCGTTTCATGAGCCAGCTCAGGTTCAAGAAGCAGCTTGGTAACATTATGGTGTTATGAACTGAGTTGCCCATCTTCTCTGCAGGTCTAATTAGCCCAGGCAAAGTGCCAGGTTAAGTGGTTCGGCTACAAAATGTAGTCTGTTAAAAGATACCTCACATATCTCTGCTGCCAAATTTGCTATGAGAAATCATCTGGGCTACCAGGTACCACCAAAGTTCTGCCGGAGCCCTTGAGCAGCCACGGGAGCCAGGCTGGCACGGGAGCTGAGCTACACTGGGTTTTTTGTCTCTGGAACACTTTTGGTTCACCAATGGCCTTTCAGCTGCCCAGGGGCTGCATACTGGGAATGATACATCCCTGATCAAACAGATACATGCTTTGAAGGGCCTGTTGATTTTCAGTCCAATTTTATATGAAGTATGTTTTTGTATATGCATATATGCATTTTTTTTCCTTAGGAGTTATGCTACTAAAGTCTAGGCATTGGTATGCAACAATTTTAAATATCTGTGTTTCCATATGTGTATATTTTTGGTGAGTAAAAGTCGTGTTTATGAAATGTCCTGTGCTTAATAAAAGATACAGAATGTTTGAAATACCACTGTAGCAAAATGGCCATATCAGGGTGAGAACCACCATCAGTTTCCTGTGGCAGATGTGTAATTTCTGTTGTCATTAGCGTCCTTCTATCTGCTATAAGAGGAGAATAGGTCCTTGAGAAATACATTCCTGACAATGTAACAGTGCACATTCTGCACCAAATTAGACCTCAGCACTTCAGGTGTTCTTTCGTTCAGGAAAAATAAAACATTCAAATTGCTGAAGACAATTTCTTTCTGATCTTTACTCTCTGAAGGATGAAAAAACCACCTCCAAAACTCCACATTATAAACGCTTGCATTTTCCTATTCTCTTTGGCACCTGCACAAAAACAAAACAAATAAACAACCAAAAACCAATAAAACTCTTCCCAATAGTAAGAAAATAATAACAAGAAACATAGGACAAGTGAAAAACTGAATATTGTCTTTTGCCTTTCCAGATGTAGAGTGCTTGCTATGCATATATAGCAGCAATTTTTTTAATGGAAATGCTTTCTTGTTGACAGTGTAAATATGATACCATGTGAAGCATTTGAATGATATAACTCAAACCATTCTGCTTTCACTACTTTTAGCAGGAGGCTGTTTCACAATCTGATAGATCTCACTTTTAGAATTTTTTTTTTTAACTTAATGCTTCTTATCCAAATTCCACCCCAAGACTGTATAGAAATCTCTACAGATTTCTTTGTATAATTTCTCTTTATACCTGCTCGTATCATTCAGATCACTAGCAAGGGTTCTCCTTTCCCAAACCAACCTCATGGTCCTTCATCTGCAGCTTGAAATTGTGCCTTTTGCTTCTTTCCCCTTTGGCTCATCCAGTCAGGAACAGATCCATCAGTCAGGAGCACTGTGGGATGGAAGCAAGCTCTGAAGGGGATTGGTGTTTATACGGCAAAGGCAAAGCAGAAGATCAACATGGAACAAATTCCTGCTTAATCCATAGGGAGAAGTCCGTATATTTTCCATCCTCAATGCTTTACATTCTGGAGATTGGAATTCCTACCTGTTTATTTTACAGGTTTTAATTCTTTAATTAAAAAAAAAAAAAAATTAGCTTGTCTTAAAGGTCATTTAGCCGTCTTTTTTGAGCAGCTCATTTTACAACAGTTCTCAAAGTATTTATTCCTGTCTGATGAAAAGGCTACAGGAACTGCTAGTGCATCAAGGGTCACATGCTGATAACTGTAATGATACATTTATTTATTTGAAATGCTTTAATGACCTCTTGGCAAGCTTCAAGTAATGAAAGACCAAAGGAGTAATACTTTTGCAGTTCCTTGATGTCCTCAGAACCAAAAAGAAATTAGTCATCGTAATAAATAAATAAGCAGATAAAGTTATTCAAAATGAGAAAAAATCATGTCAGATTCTGACCCTGCATGTTCTAGTAATAAGGTCCATCAAAAGAGAAGGAGTTGCCAAATATAAAGCCTTTAAGATTAAGGATTTAAAGATTTGAGATGAAACACCCTGGAGCTTTGGTTCCTGAAAACCAACTGATTTTTCAGTTGGACTGAATACTTGTTTGAAGACTTGGAAATGCTGTGAGATGATACAATGCTGTAAAACCGCAAGAGCTCTGAGGCCTCAGATATTGTTGCCTTTGCTTTCTTTGCGTCATGTGCCTGGATTAATTTAGAGGATGCTGAACTTAAAAATCTTAAAATCCTAACGAGGGATAACTTTAAGTTAAGGAGAATAAAGTCTGTGATGCCCCAACTATGGTGAACTACAGAAATTTACTTAAAGCTCTTTAGAAAGGTAAGAAGGAAAATTGCTGTGAAGCAGTGAAACAGTGAGCAATTCTGGATGGATTAAGCCACACCAGGAAAAAAAAAGACTTTCTGAAATGTAGACACCACCAGTCATGATAGCATTGTGTTTGATCCTCTCCTGTCTCGCATCTAATTAATTTATAGCTGTGCAGCTGGTATGATTTAAAGGCAAATACCTTGCAGAAACAGTAAATGACATTGAGTGGTGTGGACTACTGCAATGAATGAGCCAAAACTTTGAATCAAAGAGGGAGTGAAGTCAGAGTAAAGGAATATGTTCATTAGGAGGGTGTTTTTAAGGCAAGAGGAGGCTATCCCAGACCAGTACCCTTGTACAATGTAGATAAGTTACATGGGGAACGTGATGCCTAAGCCTCATGGTCCTTCCTAGGGACAGGATTCCCTGAATCCAGTTCAAACACAATTTGAATCTAGAAGGAAAAATGGAAATCCTTATAAAATTAGTAAAATTGTGTTTCTGCATTTCATACTCATTTCAACATATATAATTGTAATAAACTTATGCTAATAGTAACTATGAAATAAGGGAGTTCAAGATTTTGAGGGGAATGAGGAAAATATGTACCAGGCCCTAGAATTCAGGAGATCAGGCTTTGGCTTTTTAGGAAAATGGTAGGCAAGATCCTGTCAGAGGCAACTCTAAAGGAAAAAACTGCTCAGGAGAGATGGAAGGTATCTAAGGACAGAAAGCACAACAATGATCTTTCCTGGTACTCTGGAAAATGAGATGTACCAGGAAACTGGCTTGGGAAGGACTGAGTTCCAGTGCAAAAAGGGTGCGTACACTTAGGACAGGCTAACAAGAAGAGCTTCTACCGCTGCATTAGAACTAATAGCAAAAAAAAAGGAGGAAAACAAGGGCCCACTTCTGAATGGAGCAGGTGGTACAGATAGGCAAATGCAGAATAGGCAGAACTGCTCAGTATTGTCTTTGTGACCTGCAGCAAAAAAAAAAAGGTCTCCCAAGCCTATATGCAGACAGAGTTTTTAAGGAGAGGAACTGCAAACTGCAATAACAGAAGGCAATTGAGTCAAAGATCTAAGAAATCTTGACACAGCAAAGTCTGTGGGTCAAGACAGATGCATACAATGAAGCTCGAAAAGGTAGCCGATGTCACAGAAAGGCCACCCTATCTTTGAAAATTGTGCAAACTGGGGTTTAAGGCTGCAGAAAAGCTTGTGTTGCACACATCTTCAGAAAAAGCAATAAGGAACACTCCAGGAAAACAGAGGCTGGTCAGCTTCACTTTGATCCCTGAGAAAATTATGGAGTGTGTTCTCCTGGAAGCTATTACTGGGCACATGAAGGACAGGATGATGACTGGGACTAGATGGCATGAATTAATCACAGGCTAACCATGTCTGACCAACCTCATTGCCTTCCCCAAGCAAATGACAAGCTCTATGGATAGCCAGAAAAGAGTGGCTGTTATCTGCTTTGACCTAAACAAGACTTTTGACGTGATCTCCTGTAGCATCCATGAATTTAAGTTCAGACGTTTCAGTCTCAATGGGTGTACAAAGGTGAAAAACTGCCTGAACTGTTGGAATCAAAGGGAACTAATTAATGTTTGTAATCTGCCTGGAGGCCCGTTAAGACTGGAATAACATTTGTGTAAGTGGCAATATTTGCTAGAAAAGCAGAAAATGTGACAGCCAGGAGATGGCATTGGAATTTGTGGCTGAGATGTACCACTGTGTCAGTGCACTGCCTGTCTGTCTAGATGCTTGCTCATATTTGAGATAACAGATCTGCTTCCTTTAGAAAAGAAAAAGAAAATGGAGATGGGAGACATGCTGCAATGTTGTGTTCTTTGCTGCATGCAGAGAGAGAAGTTAAGGGGTCTTAAATATGCAGATGAACCTAGAGATTCTTGGCATGGTGACTGTGATGGGAGACTGTCAAGCCTGGCCAGTGAGTGTTCCTCGGGGACCATATTAGGGTGAGGGTGATGAGACAGACACATCAGGGATAGGAGCGAAGTATGATGTGGTGTGGGTACTCCTGGTAGTGCTCATATGAGACAGAACCATCCTGGAGGAGGCTCTGAGGCATAGGGAAGCCCTCAGACCATGGCAGAATTTCCTCATATTTCATGATTCCTTGAGGAACTTGAAAGGAAAAGACACAAAACTAGTACAGCATCATCCTGGTTTTCCTTATAACAATGTACTAAGGCTCACTTCAGGACGAACCTTTTGAATATGTATCCATTTTCTCTCAGAAATCTAAAAATTTTCTCTCCTGCCACTCAACTCCATCATAATGACGTGTGGTGTTGTCCTGGTTCTGGTCAGGGCAGGGTTAATTTTTGAATGTACACACATGTACACATTCCCCCCC
>NW_008237221.1:2343262-2357514 GCF_000691975.1 Corvus brachyrhynchos | reverse complement strand
TTTGTGCCTCCAATTCTCCTCTCCATCCCACTGCAGGGGGCTGTTGCTGCCTGTTCCAAGCCTCCTTTCCCCCTCCCCAAGACACTTGCCTCTGCCATGCGTTCTGAACTCCTGTATTCCAAGCGCGGGCAAAACCAAATGTAACTCTTGAGCAGTGTCTGATTGGCCGGTCACCCCGGGTCCACCCTCAGTCCTCCTCTTTCCCCTTCTCCCAATAAAAGAAGGGCCCAAGAGGAGGCCTGCCCTCTTTGGCTTTGCACTCCTTCTGCGAACTTCTGTGTGTTTCTGTTTCTGTTTGAAAGCTTCTAATTGTGGGAATTAGGCAAGCTGAAGACTATATTTCTCCCTCTTTGCTTCTGCTGGTGGTATCAGCTTTGCAGCTACTATTTGCTGCTTCTAGAGCTACTGAAATGCTAGATTGCCCGTGCTACCTCTCTAGGCTGCCCGAGGCTTTCTGAGGCATTGAACTACGAGCCTAGCCGGTAAAAAGCTGTATCTCGGCAGGGGGCAGAGGGAAGGGAAGGGGAGGAGCAAGCAAGTAGCAGCACAGTTTCTGTGGGAGCACTAAACTGAGGTGTTCCAAAACCATGACAGGTATACAGGCTTTTAATACATCATTGTCATCTTTCCTTGCTCAACAAAGCACAATTTGGAGTTTGTTGTAATACAACTCATCATCTCGTTTCAGATGATGTGTAGTCCACAGCATTAATCCAAAAATTGCCACTACGCACAGGAAAGATGTTTCTGAAGACACTATTTCTACTGTCCAAGGGCCAGGAGTCATAGTTGTAAGTCACATTCTCAGTCCTTAGCATATCTTCCTTAACTGTAAAGAGAAAAAGACCGAAAAAAAGAAAAAAATCCCCCACACAATTAGGTTTTGTAGGGTTCTATTTCAGTGACGTCCATGGCAAAATTTTGGCTTTACACTATGGTGTGGGGATTTTCCCTTCAGCTCTAGAGAGAAAGGATCCTGAGGATGTCAGTGTTTCAAAGGGTTTACACTACTGCGGGTGATGCTCACGGTTTAGCTGTGGCACCTTGGACCCGTGCCTCTCGTTGGCCTCCCCACATTGTTGTGGTGACATGGCAGAGCTTCCAAACTCCCTGGGTTAAAACCTCCATGTTTTTACAGTGTCTCTGAAATACCTGTGCCCATGTAGAAATATAAATAAATAATATTACATAGTTAATAAAGTCTTACTTTCTCAAAAAAGAGTTAATGACAATCTGTAAATAAAATAAGTAGAAATAAGAAAAGAGACAGAAAGGAGACAGGTGAAGAATGATATGAAGCTATTTCCCTTGCTGCATGAGTCTCCTGCCTTGTGCTATGGCAGGGCAAGTTGAAAACCTGTAATTGTGCTCGCTGACAGGCTGTCTCGAGAAACAAGCGTTTGATTGTGATCATCCTTGACAAAGATATAGGGCACAGGCACCCATGGACGCCTAATTTATGGATTTTTATCTTGTTTTATAAACTGTCTGTAGGGTTAAATTGCTGAATAGGAAATGCAAAGTGAGCTGGAGACAAGGTATTTGAAAAGCAGAACTCAAGGAAGACTAATAATAACGACAGACTGAGGAGATCAGAGAGCTAAAAGACTACTTCAGCTAAATAAACAAGGAAGCCTCTGACCTCCCTGAAATCCAATAAGCTGGTTATCAGTCTAAGAAATGATGTTGCTTTATCAGCTTATTTTTAAATGGGCCCAAAGTATCAAGTACAATGAATTGTTAGATGTATTTATAATAAAGAATCTTTCAGTTATTCTGTTATTTTATTGTGCACTGATTGCTGCTGTTTTCCCAAAGGTGGTTTCTCTTTTTCCCAGACAAAATTTCCTTGCCTTTCTTTGGAAAAAAGCTGAGGGTAAAAAAGAGAAAAAGTATTTAGCCCAGCTGATTTGTTTAGCTTGATAATTTTATTTTACTTTCACTTATTTCTTTTTATCCAGTACCCCTGGTAGTGTTTGATTACAGGTTCTGTGCTAGAGTGGACACATTAAACTATGAGTATTATGAGAAGTATTGTATTTTTTCACAGCTGACAGGACACTGAGGGGTTCTGGTTTTGTCAGTAGGCTGCTTGGTGACTTAACACAAATCACATTTATCTCACTCTTTCACAACTTTCCTGTCTTATATGGAAGACAAAGACTTTTACTGATGCAGCTATTAGTGTATAAAGGGGATGTTTTTATATTATGCAATCTTTTTCCAATCACAAAGCAGAAGCAGCTTGATATGGCTGTTATGTCTAACTGAAATTGATGGACAGCAGTTATGTTTTGAGGGAGTCGAACTGACTGCCCATGAAAATGTGACCCTATAAAATCAACAGGGTATGGTTCCCTCTTGACAGCACCTATATGGAGCACGGCAGTGAAATCAGTGAGGCAGTTACAAGCTCATGCCAAGTTTCAGCCCTGGGTTAACTTCTGAATTATGACCTAAGAGTTATGCACAGAAAACTGTTCTTCAGACTAAGTCTGACAAAGCCATAAGATCAAGCTGTTGGAGACAACTTGCAAGCACATAAAAGAATTCTGTATGAATTCGTATTTATGTATTTTATACTATTACTGTTTTATACTATGACTATAACCAAAAAGTTTTTCAGAAACCTTTGCTATCATCAGCCAAGTAACCAACACTGTGCCTAGTTCATGAGTACTCAAACAAAACTGCAAAACGGGAAAAAATGCAAGTTAGTATGGAAAATACACTTTTTTCAGAGTGGAATTCTTGATAAAGTGAGATTAATTGGGCTGTATTTAGATGCAGGGATGCACAGGGATGGCTTCAGCTATGGGACTGAGGCAGACATGCTCTGATAGCTTTAGCTGCAAAATGGGAAATGTTATGTATGGCTCCTACTCGTTCATTTTGCCAAGGGCTATCATTGCCATGGCAGCTCAACAGACTGGGGCATGTGTCCAGATGTCCCTTGTCACTGCCAGGCCCAGGGAGGGCAGAGCGTGCCAAATGCAGCGTTCCACCTTGGCAGCCCAGACACAAACATGGATTTTGCTCTAGAGTAGTAATTTTTGTGAGAGGAGTACCAGCTGCAACTTTTATTAGCAACATCCTAGGTTCCCTCAAGTATGTGCTCTAGACCATGCCAGGGAGCTTGACTGTGGGTCAGATGCTGATTATGTGAACAGTGGCAAGAATTGTGTTCATTAGAAACAGGTATTTTAAAATGAATTTGAAGCAAAACCTGATAATGGAAGTAAAAGATAGTTATGTACTTACTTTGTTTTCACATTTCATAAAACCACTTCCTCTGGTTCTCAAAAAAAAATTTGTCTCACATGTGTGCAATGTTCCCTCCCATACTGGGAGCATTTTCACATGTGCTCTTATCTAGCACCCGGGTTTAAAATGGAATCAGCATCTTGAATATGACAAGAATCTCTTGATTCTGCTACAAGTGAAAAAATTATCATGGTCCTTTTTAAAGTCAATACTAATTAATACTTAAACTAAACTGTGTATAAAATTAATTCCTGCAAGTGTGAAAAATAGTTAATGCCAGTCAAATCCATAAGTCAATTTAATTGCTTTGTGACTTGTTGGAGGCTGAAAACATGTTTTGTCATATTAACTGGTCAGAAAAATAGGCTATTTAAGTATTTTAAACTTGATGTTAAAGAAGAAACCTCTGCCCTACCTTATAAAAGATATTTTGAAGTAGTTTCTTCTTCACAGTCTACTGACAATTGTAAATACAGTAATATTTGGAGTTTTTGTTATCTCTCTGGTCCAAAAGCCCAATGTGTCATATATTTGTCTCTGAATTACTACTGTGCTTGCTGATAACAAGCCTAATAATAGAATAACTTGTATGTCCTTCTCAAAAGCTACATTTGAGTTAAAGCAAGATTTAAATTTGTTGGGATCAGTTCAGACTTTCATTGGATCTGCTAAGTATTCAAGGTAAAGGAGGCCTTTTCAAAATATGAAATCAATACATGCATTCTGTGGCATCAGATGGTGGGGTCTCCTTTGATGCCACTCTGCTCTTCTCTCCCAAGTAGTTCGTGTTCCACACCAAAGGCAACACTTCACTTTGAACAACTGGAGTTCAAACTGTGCATAGAAAACATATTTAGATACGCTGAGTGCTTTCCCCTTCCGATGCATAAAGCTTTATAAAACTGCTGTTTTCCTTTAGCACTAATGCTGTTGAAATAATTTTAAAGTGTAGCACAGTGTATTTTAAGTACAGAGTAAAATTGCACATGTAATAGTGTGGCAGTTTAAAAGAATGAGGTAGATGCTGTAGTATGTTCTATATAATAATGGAATTATATTTATATGTTGCAATTACCAAATAGATGGTGTATTCTGATTCCTTTTAATGAATTGTCAGCAGTGCCTTTAATTTGATTTAGATAGGCTTATGTCCTTAAAGTAGTCTAACTATTAATATAATTCCCACCAAGTAATACAGTGCTATATTTAAAAGTTAATTTTATATTAATTATTATTTAAGTATTATTATATTTGGATTTCATTTAAAGATGGTAATTGATTCAAGAATATAATGCATTATTAATGTTTATTATTTAATGTAATTTATAATACCAAACAGCTTGTTGATACTTTTAAATAAGCAAATAAATGGGTAGATCATTATACACTGTGAAATTAGGGAAATGAAAGAGATGCATCTTCTCCCTGTTATCTCTGTTTCTCTTTCTTCCTTTATTGCATTTTGTTTCACAAGATATTGAAGATCTAATGAATATTCAAATATATGCAAGTCCTATTGCAGCACCATACATCACACACACAACACACATATACCTTACATATAATTCCATCCTGTATTTATCTGTATTTACAGGACCTTGGTGTTTTTATCCATTAAAGATGAGTTTTTGTAGGATTTGCTTTTCTAACTTGACCCAAGGAATTATCCAGATATAAAATTACAGAACATCTAATTAAGTTAGCCACCAAAAACAAGAGATTCAGCAACCTGTTAATTATCTTGCCTTCATCTCCTCACCCATCCTACACCTGAAAAAACAACCCTCCTTTCTCCTTCCTAGCCCCACTTGTAGCAGGACATTCAGCTTCTCATTCAACCTTTGGTGCAACTAATTGCTTGAAATTGCTCATTTTTTATATTTGGCACAATGTTACCTGAAGGAGCATCCAGCCTTCCTTCTGTGTGACAATTTAATATAGAGAACTGCTCTTTTGCTGGGGCCTCCATTTATATGAATTCCCACAAGGGGGTAACCCTGGAGGAATTTGTTCCTCCCGATAATTTGTCAACTTTGTCTGATCAGCAAATTTTATGGGGTAGGAAGTTTTTTTGTACATCTTACCAATCAAAATTGATTCTTGTAATACACATAATGCTGCCTTTTTTTTTTTTTTAAATCCCTGGTAGAAATACAAAACACTTTAACATTCAATTAGTTTGAAAACAGGCTGAGAGTACTAGATGAAACAATTCATATATTAAAGTATTTTGTAACATAATTTCAGTACTAAAAAGTAATTTAATAATTCAGAAAACAAAAATAAGATGCTGTAGTCTGTACTTAGTAAAAACCATTCTCGATATTTTAAAATTAATGAAATATTTTACAACTGTCATTTTAAGTCTTCTGTTCTCTCATTTTGAATTTTTCTAGGTCAATTTTATCACTCTATATTGGTATTACTCAGTACCATGTTATATTCTAGATCGTATAAAAGTCTAAAAAAATATGAATGGAGGAAAAGATACTGATTTATTTTTAGGAGAAAATCCAAAATTACTTTTGCGTTTGAAACTGCACTTTCAGAATCATAGGAAAATGCCACTCTAAAATGTTACCATTTTTGTTATAGTCTGGGTGACTAAGCCTGTGGTTAACAGGGACTTCCCCTTCTTTCCATGTTGATTTTCTACTCGTTAATTTGATATCCCCCTTCCTACCTACCTACTTCTATATCATGAAAATCAGTTCCTGGAGTCTTTGCTTCAACCCCCAGCTGCTTTTGGGGTATTGTGGTTGCACATCAAATGGATGGTGACATTGTATGTGAATTATGTCTTTCTCAGAGAGGATGAAGTGGTCTCGGAAAGTGCGTCTCTCTATCAGCCATAAGGGAAGAACAAAAGAAACTTTAACTAAATGCCTGATTTTCAGATATCTAAAACTGCATTAGGAAACCACCTATGAGTTACAGACTGTAAAATGTAGGAAGTAGCCATACCTAATCTGAAGTCCTGAGTTGGTTTTTCTTTACCCTGATCCCACTCTGTTTCCATGGGTCCATCTCTCTCTCTTCTCTCCTTTGATCTCTGTCTGCCTTATACATTGGCAGACACACATTGGTGTCCTTTAACCACCTGCTGTTTAGGCAGTGATATTACACTGCTTCAAGAAGAGACCTTCCTTTTCTCTAAAACAACTTTCCTTTTATTTTTTTCACTATTCACATAATGTTCCAATTTTTAATCCTTGCAATGTCTCCAGTTTTGCTGCCATAACCTAGTTCATGTCTGCTGCCATGACCATGAAGATTTGCATGCCCCAAATGTTAGTTGGTTTTGAGCTTTCCCAAATTTTTCACTTTCTCTTCTTCACTCCAGTGCTTTTGGGTTGTGATTCATCAGCTGAACATGTCTTAAAGTGCTTGGCTGCATAAGAACAAACTGATCCAGAAATAAAAAAGTGCTTTGCTGATCCCAGATCTGACACATGATGGTACTTTTGAGGAAAGCAGCCTTTCCTCATAAAAAACATGTAGTACCTGTTTCAAGGAAGGGTTTGTCAATACTTCAGAAATGTTGGATGAAACCATACAGTTCCTTGTGAAGAACCATTGTCTTTAATGGTGTTCTATTTATAATCACAGAAAAATTGAAGTCAGAAGGGACCTCTGGAGGTTGTTGGGTCCAACAGTCTAAAGCAGTGTCAAATCTGAAATTTGTCTTCTTGAGGCCCTGCTCACTTGAATTGTGAAAATATCAATGGATTCTACAGCCCCTCGTGGCAGCCTGTCCCAGTGCTTAGTAATCACTTACTAAGAAAATAGTTTTTTTCCTTCTGTCCAACCAGAATTTCCTTTTTAGCAATTTGCCTCAAGTCCTTTTACTGTGAGTCTCTGCAAAATTCTGACTCCATCTTTTTTATAATCCTGCCCAAGCAGCAGCCAGCAGCAGTTAAATTACCATTTAGACTTCTCTTCCCCTGGCTGAACAAACCCATCAGTCTCAGCTACTCCTTGAATTCATGTTCCAGTCCCTTTAGTGGCCCTTCTTGGGACCATCTCTGGTTTGCTGATGCCTTTATTTTGTTGGAGACGCAGAACTGGCCATGATGAACCTTAAACTGTTACATGAGTCAGTCACCAGGTAAAAAGGCAGTAGCTGCAAAACTCTGCATCTGGCTAAATAAAGCAGAATGCTGGTAAAGTTCTGCAATGATGAAGAAGAACAAGACAGAAATGCCCTTCATCCCCAGTGTTCAGCAAAGCAACAGAAGGGCACCAGGGAAATTCAAATTATGAAACATTCTTGATGAAATATTAATAAAACCATACTATGGTCTTAATTGCTATAATTTAACACCCTGTATGGTATAAATATTTTAGAAACATGGTAAAATGGAACATTAAGAAGGGGTCAAGGGATAATAATATACATTAATCTTGATTGGCGGAGATGTATACCTCATACTTAATTTATGTTTATGCTACTGTTCCATATTCCTTTTTGAAGAGTAGAGTGTGGAATAAACTATATGCAGGCATCTTATATTGACACATGCATGTTATGTGTGTATGTGTAAATTATTGTAGGTATTTATAAAGGCTCTGGGGTATAATATAGATATAGGTGATATAGATACATAAAGGAAATTTAAAAGACCTTCACAACTGCATCCTCTCCTTTAGAAATCAGTCACGGATCCAGCAGTCTACAAAAGCAAGAGGGTCAGGAAATATGCAAACCACTTTCTCACAAAATTAATTCCTGAGGAAGTCATTAGCTATACTGTGCTCGCAATAGCCACCTTTCTTTTTTAGTAGCAAATATTTCTTTTAAGGCTAGATTCCATGTATTTCCATGAAGGGGAAACCCTGGAAACAAACCTGTGCTATGGTCACGGTGTCAGGGAGGGGAGAGGATGGCTTTATTCACAGTCTTAGGAGTACTTTACAGCCTGTCTTGGTAGGAGAGTGTCTGCCTGACAAACACAGCAGTCAGACAGAAGTCAGAAAATGTTTCACTGAGCTTTTAACTCTCCTATAGATTTGCACCCCATCAGGACACTATTGTGCTAATTTTTTCTGAAAATAGCACGCAGAAATTACTTGAAATTGCTGGCACTCTAATAGTGACCTGTGCCCATGTATGCATAAAGCAGATAGGCATTTCATTTACATTTCTCGAAAACTGTATGCAGTAATGATTCCTATGTGTTAAATTGCATAATCCATACAAGTGTGACAGCCTCATAAAGGCTGTGGGCCAATGTCCTCTCTTCAATGTATCAGTGCCAATGAAAGACCTTATCATACCCTTGAGAGAGGTTACTGCTGTCGTGTGGCTGCTGGTGGAACTGCTCCTGTGGTCACTCTGAACAATGTCAGTCAAAGTTTACCAAGTAGGCTTAACTAGTTTAAATAGCAGATTTTTTGCTAATGATGCACATTTTGAAAGTACAAAGGATAAGGGGCTACTCACAAGAGGGTGAAGCTGGCATTTTGATGGACAGTGAACACTTTTACCAGGGGCGCAGACTCCTGATTCACAGCGTTGGTCCATAGCCTCTCCTTGTCAATTCATCTGTCTTCTTTAGTTTGAATATTTCTGCAGTCTCCTTATGATTTCTTTTTAAAAACACAGCATGACAAAACACTTTTCTTTTGGGATGTAGGTTTCTCACGCAAAGCACGCAGAGATCTGGGACACAGAACAGCATTTTGCCGAATGAGAGATTTATAATCAGATTTATAACCTGCTCAGATGGAACTGTCACCACGTTTGAGTGGCACAACTCAGGTAGCCTTTTCTACACTTTGAAGGGATGTCCTAAAAAATGTTTCCATAGCATTGTTAGAGGAGGGATGGTGCCAGCAGAAACTCGTGCCGATGAGCACTCGGTGAAATCTACCACATAGGAGAGACCTCTCCATCACATCATTTACAGAAAGGGAAAGCTTTGCCTTTGCTTCCAGAACTTCTGGGAGAGCTGATCAGTGTCCTTTCCTGCCATTTCTCCTTATTTTAAACCCATGCCAATAAGTCTCTTCTGTCCCTAACAGTGAAATGGTGAAAGTACTGCAGCTTTTAAAGGATTTATAGGGCTTAGCTGAATGCATCACTTCCCATGCCAAAAAATAAGAGAAAGAATGTTGTGTGGATGGATGCAGCTTTGGCATTCTGCTGTTCTCTTGCCTAATATCCATTCCTTGTTATCTCTACCCCTCTGTAGCCTATTACTGTCTCCACTCATTTGGTAGATATAAGCTCTTTTGCACAGGAACCACCTTTTAGGTTTGCACAGTGCCTTTGGCACAGTGATTCTGGCCATGAAAAGTGTTTGTCGGTGAGGTTGCAATAATCATATTTTGAGTACCGCAAAGTTGCCATCCTTCACACACTCAGATCTTTCCTATTACATCCTTCTCCTCCTTCCCATCGAATGTGCATACCTGCAGCCACAGATTCAAATCCTGTAAATGCATTTAGGACACAGTTATCTCTGTAGGCAAGCATTTATCTTCCTTATTTTGCACTTCACCCATCCAAGGATAAACATAATGGGTTTTTATTACATGATTAAAGTTTATAGTCTTAATATTTGGCCTGTATTTCTGAAATATAAGGGTTCTTCCATTCTTGCTGATTTTCAAGAAATTTTTTTAAAGGTAGTCAAGTAGCCTTCAGAATTTTCATTAAAGCAGAATTATGAAAAACTGTTGTGAGAAATGATGGGCAAGTTAACATTGTTCCTATTCACTCTCACCTGAAAGCTTTATTGTGACTCTTGTTACTAGTGGCACCCTTGGTAATAAATATTTTCATTTTATTCTGAGGCACAGCAAATAGATTTTGTTAGTGAGTGACCTTGTGCATTAGCTGTGCTATTCATGATTTAGTGAGCCAGTCAGTTGAAATATTGCTAATGTTTTTGTGACTCAGTCTTGTTACATTTGTGCCACGAGGATGACATTAAGTGTAGTCGTAGATGAATAACAAATAACGTGTCTCGAAGTTGTGTTTTGGATCATTAAAGAAATGAACCTACAGGGTGCTGTTTTATTAACTGAGGAAATGACTGGGAAAAAAAATGACAGTTCTTGAATTTGTATTTATTAAAAATAAAATTTGGCGTGCTGAGAATTAGTGGTAGTGTCTGTTAAATTTTTCATAAACCAGTGCAAATACACTGCAGTGTCCATCCAAAGATTTTGACAGATTTTAAATAAGTGGAAGAATAACTCATAAGTTTCATACTGTTTCAGGCTGAGACTCAAAATGGGGCAAGGAGGAGAATGCCGAAAAAGTAGAGCATAACAAAAATGAGGATTAATAATTAGATGCTATTATGGGTATTTTAAATATTATGTATTATAGTATGAAAGAGGGTCAGTGTACTTTCCAGGGACACCCTAGGTAGGAGTGGATTGCTTCTTTAAAAGTGAAACAACTATTCTTGGATTTCTTTTCCTGAGTCCTCCCATTTCTTTGTGTTAAAAAATAATGGAAACTCTAGAAAAAGTATCTTGTAGACTTCTGGGAAGATGGTTTAGTCCTTTCACTTGCCCCAGTAGCACATCATCTATTCTAAAGAAACCACAGAAGATCAGTTAAGTTCCAGATAACAGAGTTTTCTGAATTTCTACAAAGCTATAACCATAAGTAACAACCTCTGCATGTTTTGGTGGTTCTTTCTGCTTATTTAAAAATAATTAAACACAATGAGAAAATGCAATGGATATCCTGAGAGATCAAAATTAGTTATATGGAGGGAGAGACTATTCAAATAGAAGGAAAAAGGAGATACAAAACTAGAATATTAGCTACTCTTGAAAAGCTGAGCTACTGCTATTATCTGTTTGATTTTTTTTTTTTTTGGTAGTATTTTCTGCCCAAGAAAATTAAAGCAATCTGTTGAATTCTTGACTACAAATAAAACAAGGCAGAAAACCTGTTCTTTTATACTGTTATTCCAAAAACTTGTCTGTTTAAAAGGAAAGAAGCTGTAGCCTTAAGCTTGTCTTATGGACTGTTGCTTTTCACTGTGTGGTGAAGGTGAGGAGGCCAAAAGTGACCTGCATGGGAAGAGCTGAGAAATGTCCAGGTGGTCTTTCTTGCCCACCCATCCCCTGGGACCACGAATCTTTCTGACTTTTAAATCTTTAAGGTTGGACATATGATGGTGAACTTTAATGTTAAGCTAAGGGGGACTTCAAAAAGGACAATTAATAGTTGATCTAGACATTAGCAATCATCCCAGAAATAACTCTGCAGAGAAGCACTGCACTGGTAGTCACAGCACCTTGGTCTACCTGACTGTGCTCTGCTCCCGTTTCAGCTTGACATCCTGCAGGTTGTTTCATCTGAATTTTCTGTTCAGAGCTGAAACTTGTCAAGGAATATTTATGTGAACAAATTATGATGTGAAAAGTGGAATGATACTTCTTTTTTTTCATTTTCTGCTAACACTGGCTGAATTGGTACAACTTTTGCTATAAATAATGGATAAGTGTTTTAAGTATGCAAGCAAGTTGTTATACATGCATGCACTGCACTCTGTCAAGTAATGTGCAGCATTGAATTGTCAATGTTAAAATGGTCAATAATGTTAAAAATTGTCTCTGTTAAGCATTAATTGAAATATATTTTGTGTTTCTAAAGCATATACAACATAGAACAACATATATATACATATATACACATATATACACACATGTATACATACATACAACTTACAACAAAGTATGCATATCCAGAGCATGGTTATTTTTGCTATTCCTCAAAACTCTTTTTTTGATGGACACCAATCTGCTCATATTATTTAAGAGAATATTTTTCGTAATGGGTTCCTGAAGCTCTGCCAAAAATAATTATTTAGAATAAAGGTTTTTCATTTCTATAGTTCTAATTCATGTAGACTGGGTTTGTTCATACTTCAGAAACAGAATCATCCTCACACCACGCCTCAGAAATCCCTCTCTGTAGCCATAGCATTGTCTATTGAAATGTTTTGCTGCTGAAGTATTTTAGAACTTGTGTACATGTGTTTCTTACAAGGGAATGCCTGTGGGGAAAAAAAATAGGATTGGTTGATGCAGCAGGTCTTTCCAGGCCTATTTTTTTATATATATATATATATATATGCCATAAATAAACTATACTGATATCAGGATGGGATAAGTAAATGTCTGGTGATATCTGTTACTTCTCTTGACAAGGCAGGGAATTTTACTGATTTCTTAGTTGAGACAGCAAAGTTTGTAGAGATAGATCCCACCATGAAGCAAAAAAGCTCCAGAGAAATAAAAAAATGTCATTTCATATATCCCAAACTCCTTTACCACAATTTAAATACCAGATTTTAGAATAGTAGTGTGCTCATTTTAAAGGAAAGTTAGAGGAAGACATAAAATTGAGCAGTTATTTATTGAATAAATGGAAATAAATCAATGCAAGCAGTCATGCAGACAGAATGTGTTTAATATATGCAAAGACAGAAGTACCTGAGGTCCTGCTTTATAAAGTCATTGCTGCTCTATCCTTGAATATTACCTGGGCATGGGTCTAAGAGGTAGATGGTTTAGAGTGGAATTCAGTGAGTAAGTTTAAAAAATATGCAGCTCTTAACAGTTATTCAAGCATGGCCCAGTTTCCCTCTTACAGGAACATGCAGTGTTGCTATTTCCCAGAAAAAGGCATTTTGCGTATATTTTTTGAACAGAATTAAAGACAAACATAGATGGAAAATTCCTTGATTGTGAGCATGGAGGTTTAGCTGCCTCGTACCAAAATCTGTGGTAACGCAAAGGTGCACAGGGAGTGGTGAGCATGGTCTGAATTTCCATCTGCTGGTTTTATTGGCTAGAGCAGGTTGTAAAGAATGTGTGCTCTCAAAATTGCTGGAGATGCAAACAATATTTTAAATTACTCCAGGCAGCAAGGTACTGCATCTGAACAGATTGAAAGCTGAAATGTTGATATCTGAAATTAAATTAATGCACAGGAGATTGAAACAATATCTAATTAAAATCATTTGAAAAATGACTTGAAAATTGAATATGACATAGTATTTAGCAGGCTGTTGCTAGCACAGCAATGTGGCTTTGACTTCTCTGCAACCATTTCCATTCCAAGCCTGGCTGCCAGTTATGTAGAAATTACACATGAAGCACCTATCTCGTGCCATCACTCTGTAAAGATTGGAGGACAAAATACCTTCTGCCTGCAGCTTCTGTACTTGTTCCTCACTAATTGCATTTTAAACTTTAGTGCAGGCACCCTTCTTCCCACTTTATCTGGACACTTGAGTTGGTCGTTTTTGTTCTGAGCTGATGTATTTTGAATATTCCATGTTGTGCCTTTGACTTGCTGTGTATATGCATGGCACAGAGCATGGCCCTGCCAAAGAGAAAGGCATTCTTTCTAAACCATGCTATGAAGAAGCTTTCCAAATCTTGAGGGGGTCCTTTGTAGGGGAGGAGAAAGAAAAGTTTAACTTGATGTAAAGAGATGTATCTTCTGCTTGTCTTAGAGATACTTGTTAAAAAGCTAAAAACTGTAATAAGCACCATCTCTCTGGAGTTCCCTTCCTCCTTTTCTCTTTCCTTTCCTCAGGGAGGAAAATAAATGAAATTATTCTAAATGTTGGTCTTTGAAAGGAGCTTTGCAACAAGCTGGTGGGAAAAAACCAGTGGTTGTAGAATTCATCTGACAGACTACAGTAAATCTGAATTAGTTGCCCTCAATTTATTGACTGGAGGTCAATAAATAGAGCAAGTCTAGAGCATGATTGGCTCATTCTAAAATGGGCAGGTAATAGAGGTCAGAAGAATCATGAGCCTATAAGTACTTTTTTCCTTACATTTAATTAAATACAACACACACTAAGTCAGATACACAGCAAAACCCCAAGGTTTCCTTGTGAATGATGCTATCGTCCCAGAAAATCTTTTCATATTTAAGGGTGGTTTCTTCTTTGGGGCAGGTAAATCCTGCAGCAGCCTGAGAGACAAACTGAGGCCTCCTG
>NW_008237221.1:2328122-2343252 GCF_000691975.1 Corvus brachyrhynchos | reverse complement strand
TGCTGAAACCCTTTCCCCGTTTCCCTTTGCCTCATTCGTCCCAGTGTGTGCTCCCATGAGTCAGCCAGAGGGTACAGTTGTGCTTGGCAGGAAATCTTCTTCCAGAAGAGCAGTAATGAGACTGAAGGTCTGCTCAGAGCCCTCCATAACTTGCTTCGTCTAATAACTGATGGACTCTGAGGTTAAACCTGTCAAACCTACACACTCCAATTCCTGACTGGGCCACTGACAGATGACTTTGCTAAAGGAAATAAACATTTGCCCTCAGAAAACACATCAGACCTCCCTCAGGTTAGTGAAGACTGAGCAGTGACAATCTCTACCCTTAAACACTCAGTAGCAACTCTCATCATGCTCTCTAATAGAGCAAAGCCATTAAGTTGTCCCCATTGTAATTTAGATGACAGAAGAGACTTCCACATATTCTTTCAGGTTAAAATAACTGGTATACAGAGAGTAGGCAAAATTATTCCACTGTAGCTACGTGCTTAATTATCTGGAATACTGCATAAATTGTCAAGTGCAAAGAATTATTCTGATAAATTAAAATACTAATTAAATAGGCTATTGCAGAATTTTGAGAACATTATAGGTCTCCGCTTCTTCAGGTAATTTGCATATCCTTCATCTAGTGAATTTAATTTAAAGGCCTCCCTTTTTGTGTGTTTGGAAGCTGTTTTTGTTTCAATGGAAGATTAGAAAATGGATTTATATGTTGTTAACTGGTTTGAGGGGGATTTTGTTGGGGTATTTTTCCCTTCTTTTTTAATAGCTGTTTTTGTTATGCCTCTTTGCTGTTGAGTTTGTCATCAAACAGTAGTAATAGAGGACTTTAAACTGTAAAAAAAAAAATTTTGATGAAATATGCAATATACCATGCAATTTCCACTTTCATAAAATTTGCAACAGAACATCAGCTTCTGTCTACTTGTATTTGAATGAAAGCGAGCAGGTAGTACACTAAAAGACTTTCAAAATTTTGGGCCAATTTTCAGAGAATTAATGTTCTTAATGTTCTTAATATCTGAATATATTTTCCCACCACTTCTTCCATCTATCTATATTGACTGTGTCATATTGGTTTAGATTCTTCATTATAGTTCTGCATAGAAAAGGTTAAGTGGTTGTATTCACTGTTCCACAGCTTGAAGCAGCTGCTTGATATGTAGTTGCAGCTTCAGCTTCAGCACCATTTTTGACAGAATTTCTTGACCTTCCTGAGCAGCTTGTGGAGTTCAAGGTTAGCTAAAATACTCTCCTGTACATGCTGGGAGTGAGCACGCTGGAGACTGTCGGCTGTGTCTCTCTCCACAATCTGACAGTGCCTGGGCTTGACCATTTTCTAGTTATGATTTAATCAATAACACCTTGCTGTGTCTCTCTCCACAATCTGACAGTGCCTGGTCTTGACCATTTTCTGGTTATGATTTAATCAATAACACCTCGTGCCTTCATGCCTCCTAATTTTGGCAGGGTTTGTGTTAGCATGGCTGTCAGACCTGTCCTTTTTGTTTTAGCCAATATCAAGGGGGAAAGCAGAGGTATTGCGTAAACCTTTTTTGTTGTTGTTTTTTAATATCAAAGCTTCAATACTTAATGTCTGCAGGAAACCTATGAAAAGGAGGTCAAATAAGTAATAGTAATTATAAAATTCAGCAATTCAGCAGACCAAATATTTTCTATTAACTGTTCATGTGGTAAGAAATTACACAGTGGGATTTGAGCTTTGTTGTTTACTTATAGCCATTTATTTTGCAGCTACTCTGCTGTGCAGTTTTCTTTATCCTAAGCTGCTAAAGAATCATTTGCTGGACCATTCAGTTTCTTTGAAGGAGGCTGTGGAACTTTTTCATTTTATAAATCTACATTTTTGCACTTCGTAGAAGTCCACTTTTAATGTGTTTGCTGGGTGGGAGGTGGTCAGTGTGGTAGTATGGCATATCTTTGAAAAGTTTCACTGCACAAGATATACAACACTGCAAAGCGTGGTCTCAAATCTCATGTTTCAATCAACTCTCCTTCACATGGTCCCTTTGGCTCTGGGTGGAATAAATATGCTTGTGAATGTGCAAAGCATGGCACAGGTGTTAAGTATGTGACTGTGGTGTGCAGGTTTTAGGTCGTCATCCAGCAAAACATGCATTTCAGCTTTCTTAGCTTGGGACTCCATGTTCCTCTCTGTATCAGTGGCATATTAAAGAGGTGCAAAAATGAAGGTGTCTGAGTCTAAAAGCTGTACAGAGCTTTCTTCTTCATTTAAATTGAGGGCAATATTCACCCCTTGCTGAAGGCAGTCAGAAAATTTTTTCTATATTAGAATTGCTAGAGGTATAACTTCTTGAGTCCTTGAATGTAAAAACTCTCACAAAAATCTTTCCATAAGAGGTGAGATGGAGCCTAATGATCTGATGTTACCTCTGGAATAAATGTGAGTCATTTGTGTTGCACTTTGGACAAACTTAATAAGATATCAGTTCACAATAATCTTCTGAGAAGTGTCTGCTGCAGTCTCAACTGTTTTGAATGTTTCAAAGAGCAACAATTAAAGAGTATTTTTCACAAATGAAAAAAAAATGTTAATTCCTTTAAGTATTTTCATGTAAATTTACAGTGTGCAGTATGTCCTAGCAGTTCTTGAACTTTCTGATTGGAAGGTTTGCTTTAGGCAACCAAAATTGAGAAGCTGCATCTATCAAATTTTGTCTGTAATCAAGGAGGTAGGTGCCTGCAGATATGTGTAAGATGTGTGGGATGACTCACCATATTAAATGTGCCTCCCTTTCCAAGGACAGCAGAAAGAACCCAGATGATTCACTTGGATTACACAGCAAACAGGCAGCTAAGGGAAGGAGAGGTTAACAAGGATGCAGAGCTTCATTTCTCCTCATAAATAAATCAAGCCAGGTGTCTGGGTTTTGGCCACAAGTCCAACTGACACAGTTTGCATCTAGAAGGTTAAAGTCTTCCCATCCCAAATGGGATGGCGTTACCCATACACCCAGCTAGGAATAATCTCATCCTTGTGCTGTTCCCATAATCGTGGTTGAGCACTGTTTCATTGAGGCTTCTAACAGTCACAGGCCAAAATCAGATCAGACCATAGGTTTAAGAGCATGGGCAATTGTACAACAGTGCTCAAGCTCATGCCCTGGGCATGTTTGGGTTGCAAGTATGATTGTAGTCTTAGTTATTATTACCTTTATTTAAAAGTTTTATGCTGGGTTGCTTTATTTCAGGTTTTAATGCTTTTAGTGATATAGATGCTGACAAATAAGAAAAAACTAACTTAAAAAAATAATAGAATTTTGCATTGCATCCTGGTGGTATTAAATAAACTCTTTATTCTACCTGTGAGATAAGAGTCTGTATCCATTGTGAAAAGTCCTACACAGTGGCAGTGCTGTTCAAATGGTAAAGTACTGCTCTGCTCTTCAATGCAAGGAAGTACCCACAGAAGAGAGCTTTCCAAACAAATTGTGTATCTATGTTAAATGTGTTTAATACTGTGTAAAATAGAATTAGCTTGGCTTTCTTTTTCACACAACAATGAGCAATTAATAGCATAAATATGCATTCGAAAAAATGACTAGCAGAGTTGCTCTCAGGGAAAGATACTCCATAGATGGAATAGGTGGGAACTGTCATGAATATATTGATGAAGAAAAGAAGGTTGGTTGCAAATGCTGTAAAATCATACATTTTCCAGCTTTCCTTTAACTCAATCTTAATTCTTCCTTACAGCCATAAACAAAGAGAAGCTTGAAAAAATAACTGGACTGAAAATTCTGCAGACTGGTGTGGGGGAGGTAAGTGGTTTTCAGGCATTTTACATTCTCAAAAACATTTTAATTGTTGGGATTTTTTTAAGAAATTCTGGAGCTCATGAAGGTTTGTGAGCTACCAGTCTGATAGTGCTAAGGGCCTTTTTAGGATACAGTTGCATCTGTCAAAATACAATCTGCTGCACAAATAGCACTGTATCCCATAGAGAAAAAAAAAAATACCATCCTTATGAGAAAAGTGCAGCCAGCTTTAAGAAATGCAGTTTTTTGCTTTGTTGTATCACAGGAAAAAAATCCCCAAAGATGAGCACAGCAACTGAAGTCGTCATATTATTCCCCTTGATTTTGATGGAGTGCTCTCTCATCTAGATCAGTGGAAGTTTAAATTTGGGGTAAAGAGTCTTCAGATATTAGAGAGAATCTGACAGTGAATGTCTCGCTTATTTTGGATGTAACTTGAAACATAAATAAAACATGTGTCTGTTATTATAGTGATATCGCTAAGCGAAAACTCCACTAAGCAGTTCATCATTTATTAATAAACATGATGCTATCTGCTAAGAACCTTGTATGAACTACAGTTGATTGCTAATTCTCGTACTAATTTTGTGTACACAGTTATCTCTTTTTTCCTTTTCATTTAAGTAATTTTGCTAGTGGTGAATGCTCACAGGGCTAGGAAAATGCCTTTTTCTCATGATTGCATTATTCTCAGTATTTAAAATAATGAATTACTAACTTCTAATATACTGAAGGAATAGGTTGTTTTCTTTCTTTACTGATTTTTGGGGTTTATATTTTTGATTTTTATCAGTTCATGCCTAAGAATTAACTTGACAAATTTTCTGAGGTTCACTGTGCAACTTCATTCACATTATTGAAAGACTTTGTCCCAAAGAGGTAGTAACACTGAGGCCTGCTGTGGTGCTTAGGGCCAAACATGAAAGAACTTGGAAACAAACAGAGGTGAAATCATAAGAAAATGAAAGCCATCATCTCTCCGTGACTGATTTATCTAGGAATGTTTCTTACTGGTACATAACCTCAGAAAGTGGGAAGTGTATCCTGGGGCATGTGTGTGCACCTCAGGCTGCGTCCTGACCTCAGGCCAGGCTGAAGTTTGTGGTTGTGCTGTCTGCAGCCCCTGCTTTCTGTTAAATAACAGAACCAGGATTGGGGTACAGGCTATGGCAGCCAGACTCAGTATAATTTTACCCAATGGGACTCATCCATGCTGATGAAATACCTCCATGTATTTTGTCCAGTTCCACTCATTGAATGGATTCCAGTCTGCTTCAAAGTCAACTAAAGAATAAAAGCCCACTTCAGATGCTTACTGTTAAATTAAGTTTTGTATTATATGTGGTCAATGGAGAAAGAATTCCCTTTTGGATAGTTGAAATGCAGGAAGTTTTCACCTGCTAAATGTATCATAAATCCACATTGTAGCAATAGGGTTGCTGTAACCATGGTAGTCTAAGGATATGCTTGAGCTGTAAACCTCAAGGATTAGGTTGTAACCTTAGCTGGATTCTAAGACCAGCTAACAGAGCTGGAAAAATTGAAGAGTTCTTAGACTAGAGACCTCACCAGTCTGATTCATGTGTTTGGTTTAGGAAAAGTCACTGCAGAACTCACCTTCCATATATTTAGGCTATCATAACTTTTTATAAAAAAACTACTGATACTACTTGGGTTAATGAAGACTTTGACAGAAGTTTGTGCTTTACACTCTACCAAATATGTATTATTAAAAGGCAAAAAGTAAAAACTGGTTAACCCAAGGGAAGCAGACATTTTGGCCTAAATATATTCCAGGTTATATCTGAAAGAGGGTGATCAGCAGAGAAAGAACCAAGTGGTTTGGACCAGTAAGGTAATGGAAGAACATTTATTCAGATGCTTATGTATTTTGTTGGATGTGAATTCTCCCAGCTGTGTACATTCCCCTTTCTAAGTCTTATCAGATACGATTTTGTACATAATGAATACATTTCTGTAGTCTCACATACACATAAAATAAAGGGGTGCTGTAACCAAGCTGTTTCTCTGTTGATACAGTATCAGATTCAGGCTATTTCAGGTTAAGTTTAACTATGATAATCTGGTTTTGCAGTCTATGTTTTATTCAACCTGGTGAATAATTATTATTGAAATAATAGAAAGAACGTATTTAAAGATAATGAAGGAGCTTCTTGATGAATAAAGATTCCTTTTACTTCGCACTGGAATTAGGAATGGAATTTTATGTAATGGTAACAGTAAATCAAAGTCAAGATGCTCAAATCAAAAGTACTTAGAAAAACTTTAGTAGAAAATGAGAAATGACCTTTTTGTTTGGACAGCAGGTGAGATGCATGACAAAGTTAATGGATATATAATCTTCACTTGAAGGCCTGTAAAATAAAAAGGATTGATTTTGCAAGGCAATTTTCATATCTGAAATACCTCAAGAGAAATATAGCCTAGATGCTAGTGGCAAATGGAGCTGCTGTTTAAACAAATGCAGGAGCTCTCCTAAGCTCAGCAATAATTCGTATGTGGCTCTGGACAGTGGAATCTGTTTTAGGTGTCGATCTATGATAGCAGCATTTGTGCCTCAGGAAGGAATGTGTGGACACTAGTGACTTTCCAGGCCTTGGGTGTGCTAGAAGGAATCTGTCCCTTCCTCTGTGGAGATGAGAAATGCTTCTCAGAGCTCCTCAATCTCTCTCTTTCTTTCCTCTATCTCAAGAAAAACATTTCAAGAGCAACAACAGATTATAAAATTCACACCAAGCTTACTGAGCCATTCAGTCAAGTCCAGGGAGGGCTGATGAATTGCTTTTATGTCACTGCATAAACATGTGCTGTATAGTCATTAACAACATGGGTCTGGAGTCTACCACAGCTGCAATGCAGTTCATCATCTTTATGTCACGTAAAAGATTTCCACAGCTTGTGATTCTTTCAGCTAGGCCTGAGGTTAGCTGCATTGTGTCAGCGTAGGGTAGGTTCTGCTTTAGCAGGATTAAAAATGAGTTCTTAAGCTGCAACTTCAGAAGCTGCTCATGTTTCAGGGTGTTGGCTTAAAAGTTCTGTACGTTTCATGGGAAGGTTTGGATGATAAAGTGCAAAGCCCTGTCTGGACTGTGGGCAAGCAGAGCTTCTTTCAGGCCATTGTAGAACAGACCTTTCCTGGTACTTCCACAGTACATCCACCTCCATGTCTAACATTTGCAACAGATTATTCAACAGTAAAATAATCCAGAGAGTTAGATAAGAGTTTGATATGATGTGTATCACTCTTAAAATGAGAATTATTTTGACACTTATCTTGTTTGCAAGAAGGCTTTTATACCAGAAAACCAGAATAACTCTGCTGTAGATAGAACCAGTGCTGAGTTTGTAATCTTGAGGATCTGTGCATTGCTGTAGTGCTGACTATCTCTGGAATTATATTTGCCGAGATCTTTCTTTTTATTTTCAGTTTTCCAGCACCTACAGCAGGAGCTGGAAAAAACTAAAACTAAAAAAAGCTGTAGAACTCCTCTACAGTATCCATGTGAGATTTGTTGGCCTCGTTGTCATGTATGTTTGTGCCACACAAATCCATCAAGAGCATTTCACACCTTCTTGTTTATTCAGATACAATGAAGCTTTGAGGTATTTTCTTTTGATCTCCTACACGTGAAATAAATCTCTGAAGTCCTGAGGTCATCTTCAGGTGTTCAAGGACTTCCTATAGCTGAGTGTCTATGAGGGAGTGAATGCATGCGTTGTGTTATTTAGATGTCTATTTGCATAATAACATGAAAGACACAATACTCATATGAAAAATTAAAGAGATAAAAAGCATTTAAACAGGACCCAGAACTCTGTTCTCCTCTGTCCCTGCTTGATGTTAACCACTACTTGAGTTGAACTTGTTGCTCTGCATGGCTGAGCACTCCTGCAAGATCTTGGGGACAGCATTTTGTCTCAGGTGGAGGGAAAGCCTCCTTAGCAGCTGCATGGCTCCACCTGACTCCTCCTGAGTTCAGGATTTAGCAAGGGTGAAAGCCCCAGTCCCACACAAACATTATTCCAACTGGACTCATACCCAGGAGCTTCTCTCCAGCCAAGGGAGCTCAGCAGACACCATGAGTCACAGCCCTGCACAGCAGTCACCATGTCAGGTATCCCTTCAGCATCCTTTAGGAACTTTACTTCTATCTCTTCACATAAGCACTTTTGAATTAATATAGGAGCACAGTATTTTTAAGTTCAATTCCATACTGAGTTTGACTGTGACCAGAATTACTGTGACATGGATAAATGTTTATTCAGCTTTTGGCTGAAATTTGTTTTCAACCACAGTTTCAGAATAACAAGTCAGGCTCTCCAGTGGCCCAAGAAAGTGTAATCAGGTTTTGGAGTATGAGTCTGTGATTTGAATAATCGATGAATAAGGCCTGTAACAAGCAGAGGGGGTGGCACTGTTCCTGTTCCTGTCTTGAACTGACAAAACAGCACTCACTTCAGGATAAGTTGTATTAAATTAACTCTTTCGATTTCCCAGTAGGAATGCAGAGAAGAAACTCATCATTGGAATCATAACTTCATTTGTAAGATTTGAATCATGGCTCTCATATGGCAGACATAAAAATTAGAGCCGTTTTCTAAAACAAATGGAAATAACCCAAAATATATGCAAAATGAATGCTTCACCATACCTCTAGATGTTCTAAAATAGAGCAGTGGTATTTTGACATGTTTCAGGATATTCTCATTTATAGATATTTTGATAGGTGTAGAATTATGTTGATGCTGCATAAAGAGATGTTACTACAATAAAGAAATCTGCATTTAAAAATTCTAGTGAAGCTAGAGGACAGACTTTCCAGTGACATGCAAGCTTCTGAGGCAGGAGTCAGGTTTCTATCTTCCTACCTTCCTTAATGTTGCCAAATTTTGTCACTTACATCTATATATCCAGATTTTACCCAGAATGATATTGGATTGGAAATCCATAAAAAAATGGAGCGCGGAACTTAAAAAATAATTTTCAGCTGTTGAAGAATAAGGTGTAAACCTTTTTTCTGATTTTTGACTACTAGGTAAAATGCTAAGTGCTGGCTTTTGGCTTGTAAAGACCAGATTAGCCTGGGTTCTACTCCAGCTGTCTCTGCTACAGTGACATCGGCAATCCAAATGCTCCTGATCTGGAGCAGGTATTGCCCAGGGGTACCAGGATTGGAAGGGATGCTGTACCCAAGAACATTTAGGTAAGATAGATCTGAGACTGACTACGGTGTAGGAACTGCAGCTGTGCATGTACAAATACTCAAGTTTTAGCCCAAGACACAGCTAAATTTTTCAACTTCCACTGAAACCCACCCTTCTTTTACCAGAACTAATTAGGCTGAAGCCAGGCACAGGTACATGTGATGGCAGACACCTCTGCACTACAGGGTAAGTGTTCTTAGACCAGGGGACACCAGGGAGGGCTTTTCCCAGTGCCTGACTTCAGCATTTTTCTTACAAACCCCATGGCTTAGAGATGAACAAGTTTATTTTTTCCTGTTATGTGAGATCTGGGATTGGAGTTCCCACAGACCACTCCTGCCGTTGGCTTTTGCTGATCACTGTGGCTGTGTTGATGAGCAGTCAAACATTTCCAGGAGGGGCAGTGTTTGGAGCCACATGCACTGTTGTGAGCAAGGCATGGACCAGGTCACAGGGGAGTTCTTTGCTTTAAGGCATGTAACTTTAAGTCTGTATATAGAAATAAGAGCAATAACATTAAATAAAAAAATTTTAGGTGTACAATCCTAGAAATATTCTTGGTGAAGGCATAATAAGAAAGACTTACCTTATCCCACACACACAAATTACACATTCTAAAGCTGTAACTCTTAAAAATTAATAGATTATATTTTACATAGAATTCTACCAGTAACATACTACTTATGTGAAATTTTACTAACAGTTAATAATATCTCACTATTACAGTTTGTAAGTATACATGAATAGTAAAGTTATGCTAGTCAGAAGTTAGCCACACAGTAGCATTTAGAAGTAACACTTTAAGAAATTTGAGGAATGCTAAACAGAACATTAAATTTCTACGAAGACAATGATGAAGATCTATGGCTCATTTATTTAAGACCTTGTATGCTTTTGAAAAATGCATTTTAGCTAATATTTAGAGATAATGTTAATGCTATTTATTAACTATTCATTACAGTACATAGCCCACTAGAGGGCTGCTTTTCAAATAAATTGCATCCAGTGTGTTAATAAAAGTGTTAAATGTTTAAAAACAAAAAATATGCAGCAGAAACATGTATCATTTTATCCCATTATTTTGTCAACTATCTTCTGTTACTTCATGTTATATACACAGCATACTAAAACAATGTAAGTCATGGCCCCAAATCTACAAACATTTAGAATATGCTTAGCTTTAAGTATGTAGTTAGACATTCCATTTAAGCTCCAGCTAAGTTTAGAGTTAAAGAGATGCCTGGATGCTCCTGAGACTGTCTTCTGTCACATATCACACCGTCTCTGGTTGTGGAGGGGCAAAGTTCCAATGTTTATCCCCTGTATTTGATTTGAATATTGCATAGCAGAGGTATTGTGACATCTGAATGACAGGTCACAGCTTCAGTTTGGAAATCATGTGTCAGTAGTAATTTCTTTTCTTGTGCTCTGATTGTGACAACGCCCTCCATCTTCTTTACAAATTTTTAAAGAACACGACAAGGAAATGAGGAGATTATAATGTAAAGAAAAATACAGCAAACCTGATTTTCAGAGACAACTATCAGTCTATGTTGATTTATGTTTTCCTCCTGAAACAGTATATAAAGCACAAGTATTCAAGTGTCACATTGGTTCATGAATTCCTTTACAGTAGCACAGTGTGATTTAAAGGAGCAGAAGTGCCAAGTGATGTGGCAGTTGCCATGGCAACTACAGCAATTCAATTTTTATTCAGTATCATGTAAAATGAAACAAGATACGGTTTGCCTTGTGGCTTCAGGAACTTATGCATCTTACCAGTGTTGTTCCTTTTTGTCTTTTTTAACACTGTGCTGGTTATAAAGTAGCATGTGTTTGTTTTAAGGATTTATCTTGGGTTTAGGCCGTGTCATGCCATTGTTTTTAAAGCAGAGTTTCCTTTACAAACCATTATAAATCTGCAGAGAAAAGAGATTTAGATACTAGCACTAGCTACACAGAGCAAACTGCAGGGTAATTCTGTTTAAGAATCAGTGTTATTATCCACTCTAACTATGATTTGGCAGCCTGCATTCAATGTATTCATGAAGAATCTTTAAATAGGAGAACATGATTGTTTGTGCTAGATATCTTACTGATTCATGAAATTCAGCAGCCTCCTTCTATCAGCAGCCACGTTATTATGACTCAAAGGAAAACAAAATCTTGAGTAGTGTAATGGGTCAGCTGGGAAAGCAGCAGATTAAGATTAAATTCTCTTAAACTGTCTGAAGTTTGAGGGATGGAGATGGTCAGAAATCGTAAAGAAGGCAGATTCTTCCATCTCCACAAATAGGAGCTTGATCCTGGCAGGAACATGTGGATTTCAAGCAGTCTCAAACACAGATTTAACTATTTAAGAAGAGGCAGAAGTGGCAGATCCCAGTCTCTCAGCCCTCTCTCTAGCAGACCCTGGGCAGCAAATGTTCCTATGCAGGTCAACGTGGAAGGACCTCTGCTCTGGGCCTGTAAGTGTAGGAAAATAAGGGTCTGGTTCTAAGATTCAAACTGTGAGACACCCAACCTTCCTGTAGGAATCCTTGACACCAGGGACCCTATAGCTGCATCAGAGCTGGTAAAACAAACAGGAGCAGGGCCCAGAGCCTGTCATGGTCCCACATTTTTCTGTACTGTTAAGTTGTCAGTCACTCGCATTGTGTCCTGTGCCAGTTAGGATTCTTCAGGCTGTTTGCTTCTCCATCTAAGCAAGATCCAGGCCAGGGACCATTCATAACAGACAGTTTCAGTGTGGTTGCCTTTGGAGCACGGGTGTAAAGGCATGTTTAAATTAAAGAATAATAGAATTAAAACTTCAGCTGTGGGTTAAAAGAATTGTGTCATTTATTTTAGTTTTTTTAGTACTAAGGTTAAAGTACTTAAGTAAAACTTAAGATCTTTGCTTTCTGGGAGGGCCTGATAGTACATTCTTATTCATCCTTCTCAGAACTGTTTTGCACTTGTACATCACTAAGTTTCCACCCTTAAAGGCAACATGGCTGTAGTGTCCATCACTTCAACATCCTTCAGAATGCAAGGCTTTATCTTTTATACATATTATAGCATATTTTTTTCAAAAAGATTTTAACAAGTTTCTAAATCTAAACATGAGGACTCCTAATAAATTAGTTTGTTGGAGCTCAGTTTTGTTTCTTTTTTGCATTAATCAGATTTATCCTGATGAGGTAGTTTTTAAGATCTATTTAAGGCAGATGTTTGAGTTGCTTTGACTTAAGCATAGTTTTAGTTCTGTGTGTGCTTTGACTGGTATCAAAGGGAAAAGCTGGGGGTTTTTTAATAAGAATGCAAACATACTTCGCTGAATTACTAATTCAAATTTTCTGTAGAAACAGCAACGAAGTGGCTCCTGAGCTGCAGAATGTCCCCAGTAGGTCTCTGTGTTCCCTTTGGAACCTACAGGTATCTCTGATTTGCATTGCTGGTCATTAGGCACAAGGACTGAGGAGATAACTGATAGAGAAGGAGAGAACTGGTAGATACAGTGCAGCTCCAGCAAAACACCCATTCCAGTAAATTATATGTGTCTATGTACTGCACGCTGAAACCTGGGGAGGGCGTGAGCACAGCACGTGCCTGGAAACAGCTCCTGGGTCAGTGTGACAGCTTTTAGTGCTATGGATCTGTCATAGAGGGATTTTTCAATGTGAGCTGAGCATATCGAGTGTGTGAGTATCAGAACCTGTGACTAGGAAAAGGGACGTGATTCTGTGCCACAGCAAAGTGACCTAGTCCATTAGTGCCCAGGGACCACCGCGGCTGACAACAGTTCACGGCGCACTCTGCTCTCGCAAAGGGATGTCATTTTGCAAACTGTTTGTCCCTCTGGTTCTTTACCTCTAGTAGGTAGAGTAATGGCTTCATTTTACAAATGTCAGCGCTGGTTTTATGATATGGATTTCACTTGATTGTTAAACTGTTAATTTACAGATCTTTACTAAGTGAATGCAAACAAATTCTGGTCCTCAAAGCTCTGCTAATGCACAATGTTTGAATTTTAATTTCCATTCCATCTTAGATTATGGTGATGAAAAACAATATTTAATCCCTCGTTAACACATGAATAAGCGGAAACTGTCATTTCCCACCAAACAATAACGGGATTATCTCAAGAACTGTCAGTTTATGTGAAAACATTATGTTGCCCAAATTTTCATAAAAATTAGCAGTGGGTAATATTCAAGATCAGAGCAATGGAAAGGGGGAAATCTACATTCATGGTAATAAATATTCATATTTGTCTGCTCAGGAGATGAAAATCTAATCAAGGGGCTATTGATGCACTGGCTTTTTTTTTTTTTTTTTTTAACCAAGATGTTTCATCTAAATTGGGTTTGATATGGAAATTAGTCTTACTCCAAGTCCTCCAGGCCATGAGCATGCTGGGATAACACTGGAGGTGTCCGGTACATCAGATGTTGCTGCTGGCATCTGCTTCTACAGGCAACAAACACAATAAAATAAAATAAAAAATTGACAACATCTCAAGGGTCAAGCTCCCAGTGGCTTAGGGTGTTGTGGGGGTTTTTCCCCCCCCCCTAAACATTTTAATTTTATCCCAGTTAAATCCTCAGTACTGCAGGGTTAAAATTGTCGGCATTTTTTGCTTTTGTTGACAATTACCATAAATCAGAAGACACTCTGCATGAAGCTTAATGAAATATGTATGATATAAAAATGGGAAGAAGATCAGTGCAGTTTGTTGCTTTAGGATTTTGTGTGTGTATCTCTGTATCTGTGCGTGCACATGCACAACCTGAAGAGCTAATTTGTATTTTGTGTGCTGTTCACTGAACAGGAGAGTCAGGCAGTTACTGACTGGACAACATATAAAAAAACATACCATGTGAATAAAATGTATCATAATTTACGCAAAAGTGAGATTAGTATGTTTTCTCTATCAGTTAATTTGTTCATCTAATATACTTGCATGTTAAAACACTCAGTTTAAAACATTTCTTCATACTTTTTTTTATTAGTTTTATTGGTATGAAAATCTGGTTTGTCCTAAAAGAAATGTTTGCCTTGACATACTTTACTATTATTATTATTATTATTATTACTATTATTATTACTACTAATACTACTACTATTAGTAGTAGTAGTATTAAACTCAGTAGTTGAACATAGTATCTTGTTCTTCATTGTACTTCCCAGGGGTTTTATGACCTTTTAAAAAAAATTAGACACATCATTAAGATCCTGATCCTACAAATAACCCCATATATATACATATATACACATACCCACATATATATGTGTGTGTGTATAAAGAAGGACATCCTTTTGTGGAAGGGGTTTTGTGTTCTCTGAGACCTACCTGATAGACCTGTGAGTGCTACTGGACACTGGACAGTTCCATTCAGCTCCTGATTGTAGTGCAAACACCAGCAATGTGTGACTCAGTCCTCTTAAAACTCAAAATGCCTCACTGAATTTATTTAATTCCTGGAGAAATTGCCATACAAAAAGCATCTTTTTTTAGATTTGGAACTGGGCAAAAAATATATCAGCAACATTCAGCTAAATTGCCTGTAGCAGGAGAGAGCAGAAAGATAGGCAGAGCCTGCTCTGAAAGAAAGGATATTCCTACTGACCAAGAAAAGAGAATAGTTAGAATACAAATATTGCTTGTTGAGGGGATTGCATCCTTTCCTTATGAAATCTATACTAAATAGGAATATGACTTGTTTCAGAATTCCAGTAATTTGTGCAATAAATTGTTGTGAGGCAAGTATAAGCAGCCTGCAGAGTGTGGTGTGCATGTATTGGCAGACCTGATATCTTTAACTGTACAATCTGTGCTCGCATCTTTGTCCAAAATGTTTTTCAGAGACTTTATCTTCCTAATCAACTCCTTTGCGAAGCTTAAAAAAAAAGAAAGGAAATGCATGTAGCATGTATAGCAGATGGATGTTCAGCTGTACAGGTGTCTGCTGTGCAGGTGCCAGATATTGTAAGGTAGTTAGATATTTTCTGGGAAATGCCATTACTTGTTCCTAAAAGAAAGAGTTTCCCAGTCTTCTAGTGCTACCTGCACCAGCAAGATGTACACCTAGGAGTATTAATGGCCCCTCTTAACTCTT
>NW_008237221.1:2321138-2328099 GCF_000691975.1 Corvus brachyrhynchos | reverse complement strand
TGGAGAGCTGCCTTTTTTCTCTTTGCCTTCTCCCAAGACACTAAATTGGCTCTGAAGTTCATCATTTTCTGCAGCAGAGCAGTAGCAGCCTGCACTGAGGTTAGGCAGCATCATTTGAGCCAAGTTCTTCTTTATTCACTTCACCTTATATGTTTTACTGTTAATTTTAGCATAATTCATAATTGTTTCTTCATGGAGAAAATTGGTAATCCTTCATATGTAATAAGCAGCTTCGGCTGAAATAGATGGATATGTGAGAAAAATGACCAAATCAGTTTTAGTAGCCTCTACTGAAATGCTGATTTGTCTTAAGTAGAGAGATTATGATTAGAGAAGCATCAATCATAGAATCACAGAATCATTTAGTGGTTTGGGTTGGAAGGAACCATTGGAGCATTGCTGCTTTCCCATTTGGATGAAATCAAGTGTCTTCCTATTTTTTCATGACAGAAGCACAACAGAGACCCAGACTTGAGGGGAGGCGTAGGTCCTCATGCAGAAGGAAGGACAGCCTGATTTTCTGCAAGGCTCTTTTATGTGGGCTGAACCTCATTAGCTACACTGAGCATTAGTCTCCTGTAATTGTTTCTCTTTTTAAAGCTATTTTAATATCCCAGATAGCTTATAAGACCCTGGGACAGGTAGGTATTCAACATTGCTCCTGGTTCATACCAAGATTCTGGTTCTGAGTCAAAAGGGTAAAGGCTTGGACTTTGGTTTCCCATAGGAGTGTTCTGACACTAAACTATAGATGGTGGTAAAGCTTTCTGTCAACTGAACATTAACAAAAGATCATGCTTTTGACATGAAAAGAAATCCCCTATTCAAAATTTCCCTAAAACTTATGTGGCTCTATTAAAAAAATCATTCTGCAGCAAATTGATATTTCTTTGCATAAATCATTTAATTGAAAAAAGGCTGAGTAGTTTTGATTAACAGGAGCATTACAGTAATGCTTTCTAGACAGAATTGGGATCTCACTGGTACCTGCCCACACATAAAGTGACAGGAAAGCTGTGTCTTTGAGTGATTAAGATAATCACTGAAAAAGACAAGATTAGGAAAGAAAGGGAATAAAAATTATCACCTTTCTCATTTTAAAATTAAGTATACAAGCTATAAAGATATTAAATGAAATTATCCAGATTTAAAAACAAGTCCAGGAGAAATTTTTGTCTGGACCCAAAGTCCTGTCCAGTGTCAGAACCAGACACTCACCTTTCCTGCCCATTAGTGTGCAATTCCAGAAGCATCAGGATGGAAGCTTATCTTCAGAATTGACTTAACAAAATGTTTTAATAATCCTAGCTATGAAATGCTAGGAGCTGATCCTGGGTTTTACAATAAGAGGCAAAGTGGTTGTGATACTGTATGTTATGTAAATTATATGCAAAGTATATTGGCATGCAAATTTGAATGCTAAAAGGAAAATCATTCTTTTCTGAACCAGAGAGTTTTTCACCCAGATAAGCCAGAATCTGCAGATAATTTTTTTTAACAAACTGACTGTATTTCATTACATTTTAAAACATATAATAAATATATTAAATTAAAATAATGTCTTCTTTATAAACAAGTTCAATTTCTTTACTTTGCTGCTACCAAGTAGGCAAAAATGCTAAAATTCTGTCAGATAGATAAGATCATATCAGGATGCCATAATATTAAAAAAAAAAAAAAAAATTAATGTGTGAAATTTTAAATTGCCATTTTAATACTTTACTATTTTGGTTTCAACAGTAAAAATTTGGAGTAGATCCAGGTGTTGTCTGTGACCCTGTTGGTCAGTAACATCCACAGTGGCTAATACCATGTTTTTATCGATGGTTTTTTTCCATTAGACAATAAAATGTTCCTCCATCTATTGACAGGGTGAACTTTGGAAATACTAATGGGCAGATACAGAATATTTCAGGAATAGGTAATGTTAACAGGGCATGACAAGACACACCTGGTTGTCCCTCTGGCTCACCAATAACACAGTGGTGCTATTAACCATATTTTGTAAGGTGTGACAAGACAAAACAGAGCAATAGTGGCTGTGTCTGCTGTCTTTTCTCTGTTTTATCTTTTTCATTTTGAGCTTGAGTTTTGTGCCAGACTAATAGCCGGTGGCAATGGGCTGGGGAAATGAAACTTTTGCTAAGATTAGGGAATGTGCAGAAAACAATGTGTGAAATCCTGATTTGACAAGGATGAACAGACTGGTGAGGGCACTGAGACGTTTTGTGAAGTGAAACCATATTTGTACCCAACGTGTCTAGGAAAAAACAGTAACAACAGAGGTGCCAAAAGATTCCACCCAGGAGACAATAGAATGACATCCTCATTATACCAGTCAGGGAATAAAGGAGGTGTGGAGTTTATTCTGCTCTTTCTAATTACTGGTAGCTTATATTAATTGATGGCAGTGGAGCAATGTGTGTGTCGTTGTGCTCTGGGGTGATTATCCTTGTGAGCCTATAAGTTCAACAGTTGTCATGCAATTTGGAGTTGCAGACTGGGAATTTTCGTAATTGAATCTCAGGAAATAAACAAAATATGGCAACTTGATACATTTTGAGCAATTAAATTTCTTCTGAATTTTCTGCTTCATCCTGGGGACTCCCAAATTCTCAGCCAAATTCTGTCTCTGATTAAGAATGCAAATAACCCCAAAGAAACAGAAGAAGGACGCTATCTCTATTATACATGTGTATGTCAGAACAATATATTGTATTGGCACCTGCCTTTAATTTAAAACATAGTCTAAAAAATCTGCCATCAGACCACAAGTCAGGAGAGCAGACTAAAAAATTGTGTCAACTGTGGCTTTTCTGGCTCAGGAGAAAGGGAACCACAGAATTCCTCTGTTGCAAAATGACTTATTTGCAGGATTTGAACTCAGTACTCCTACCCAGCCCATTCAGGATGTACAGCTTTCTCTTCCTCACTTCATGCCAGGTCTCTAATATGCTTATTATTAATTACCATGAACAGGGAACCACCGGGCTGCATTCCCTCATGCTAAATACCTGACAGATTAGCAGATGCTGAGGGGTTTGCTGGATCATTTCCTAAGATAAATGATACATGCAAGTTATTTCTTGGGTGCAATCCTGCTCATTTACAGAAATTTTACCCAAGCTCTTGTTCCATGGGACACTGGAGGAGTGGGCAATGGCAGATCCGTGGTTTCCAGGATCTCAGTCCATAAGACTGGCTCTGGCTTTTTCCAGGGCTTTGAAAGACTGGCTCACAGTTTCCAAGACTTCCTGCACCCTTACCCTCCAGTGAGATATGAGCCTACTGATTAGAAAAGTCTATTCGTAGTTGACATTATCCACCCCAAACTTAGTTGTACAGACACTTAACTGAATCATCTGTGATAGGAGTGTAGTCAGAGTCCAGCTATGATTGGAATTGCCTTTTATTTCCCACCACTGATTAGAGGGAAAGCCAAAAGCTGGGGCTGCATAGTTAAATGGCATTCAGTTTAAAAGCTAAGATTGAATAGGCTGGATCTCCATTACATCTGAGGTGTCAAGATGATTCTGTCATATAAATAACTAGGTAAACTAGGATATTACAGTTTTTAGTATTGGCTGAAGATGCAAATGGTGCAAATAATGTTCACTGAACTCCATATCAGTCTGAAAAGCCTGTCCTGGGAATTCCTGATTGATCTTCAACCATTTGTGGCCATCTTTGACAGAGCACTGAGGCTGTGCCCATGGAGCTTGTGAAGACACTGAGCTTGAGCAGTCAGATAGTCAAAGTCTAGCAGGTCTCCCAACCCTTGTGCACTTCTAGGAGTCCATACAAGAACTCTTTTATTCTGTCCTCCACTTCATGTAGCCCATGCAATGGTGGCCCAGTGGGTGATTTACCTTCCAGGGCAATCCTCTGACAACTGCTGGCCTAAGCAGTGAATAGTCTGTAGTCTCCATTAGTGTCATAGCTGATCAAGAGTCTTTTCAAGTAGCCCTAAACCCTCTCTTTACAGGAGAGTTCCCTAATATTAACTTTTGAACATAAAGAGAATAAAGAGTTCATTCTTTTTTGGCTGATGTTGAGAAGTGGTATGGGGTCGGCCATGCTGACAGAGCACTTTACAAGGGAAGAGGAAGGTGTTTGGTGTATCTAAAGGATATTTCCTTCTTTTCTATTCCTTTTTACTTTGAGTTAAAGATGTATGACTTCCCACTCAGCGCAGCTTGCAGTGTGCCTTTGTTTTCCAAATTAGAAAAACAAAACAAGCTGTTTCTCAATATAGTTGTTGGGCAGTTTGTTGCATCAAGCTGTGAGCAATGTATTCCATGGAAAGAGCCCTGGCTGATGCCAGCACAGGGGATGTGTGATGGGGATACAAAAATAATAATGCCACTCAAAGTGTATGCAAACAACTGTGGTTCTCTTCTAGTGGTGTTGAAACCCCGGGTGTGTGCCCAAACCTCAAAGCTAACTCAGAAGAAAAAGATAATAATGTTGTCATCTTTCATTTTTGTTCTTTCATTCCACTGCTCACCCCTTCTAGGGGATGATAAGGAGATCTGACCATGAAGAAAATGTCCGTATGAGCTCATATACATGAAAGCAGCTGTCTCTTGGTTGTGCCCACCCCAAACCTGGGGCTTCTTGTGTTTGAGCAGCTGTAGTTCCCTCAGGTTGTCTGGATCATCCAGAAGAGGGAGACAACTCTCAAACACTGTAAAATTCAGAAATTTAGAAGGGTGAAATACCTTTGATTGCTTTTAAATAATTGAGAGTGTATGATTTTCCCGGGCAAGGAAAATGTTACAAGTCATTGTTAGAGATCAGCAAATCTTTTTGCTAAAATAGTTTACAGATTATGGATTATTGAATACTAGGCAGTTGGGTTAAAAAATTAAACCTATTCCTTTCTGCCAGTAGTTTCCATGTAGTTCTTGATATTGGGGATGTCTTCTCTGTTCTGGTTTAGACTTGATTTGGTTTTTATTCTATTCAGAATGAATCAATATAATATTTCCTCAAAAGCTGTTTATTGAATTGACTTAGCATTCATTTTTATTTAATATTAACTTGGTGAATGAAAATAAAGGAAAAAAAATGCTCAGATAGAATTGAATTTCAGGTTTATATCAAACACATAAATGTGATAGTGTGAAATAGAGAGTAAAAAGTATTAAAAAATTGTAGAGGGGAAGCACTGCTCATATATGCCAGTAGGTATCTGTTCCTCATTGATTTTCAGAGTCAGCTTCCAGTCATCTGACTCTTTACATCTTATGAAATATAGTGCAATATATAAAAATAAATCAGCTGTAGAACTCAGGATTGCAGCATGCAGCATTATGATGTCAAGGGTAAATGAAACCATTGAAAAAGCAACAAATGCACTTCATTGATTGCATTTTTTTAGATTTTATCAACCAGTGTGCAGATTTCGTCTGTCTAAACACAATGTAGTCACCATTTATCTCCTATAAAATCAGTCAAAACAGAAACTCCTTTGTAATCAGTTTGACTCAGTGATGGTTTGGGTGGTGGTGGTGCTGGCAGAGGGAATCACTTTTCTCCAGCAATTCTCAGCCAGCCAATGCACACGTCTTATCAGGGGTTACCTAGCAACTGTATGCTGCCGTTAGTTGAAGTATAGTGATTAGTTAATAGCCCATGACTTCACAGGTTACTTTCTTTACAATTACATAGATGTATTTAGCATTTGATTTCTTCTGAAAACCCTTTCTCATACAGAAATTAATATCAGGTCAGATTATGGCTGGCGCTTATCTCGCCAGTATAGAGTTAGCACTAAGTGCTTCCTTTCCTCCACCTTCCCCATCATATTTTATGTCTTTCAGATGATTGTTACAACTTAAGCACATTACCAAAGGAAAATTATGAAGTGTCAAAAAGATATCTGTGCAATTTTCTGTGACTTTTTATTATTTAAATTTTACCTGCGAATTGCATGATGAACTGACTTTGCATCTCCCATGTCATACTAGGACTGGGCAAGAGGAAAGACCTTTCAGATGCAGCAGTATCATACGGGTGCATTCATGACCCACTATTTCAAGTTTTGCAACATGGTGTAAGTGTGAGTTGACTGCCACACACTTAGCTCAAGCCTTCAGAGTGCTTGAGTGTTCTGTTACAACCCTTCACATGGTATTTTTCCTTGGGGTACTTTTTTACCCTTTTTTTTTAACCTTGTAACTTTCTACTAAAACCATGCCATTTTCTTTTTTTTTTTTTCCTTTTTTTTACGGTAAGTCTTTTTTTTTTTTTTTTTTGCAAAGATCAGTTAGCCCTGAGCATGTTTTTCATAGAATATCTAAAAATCCTCTAAATCCTCCCTCTCTTCTGTATGGTTATTTATGAGATTGGGAAGAGTGCACTGTCTAGATTCGCAGGAAAAGCACATGTTTGTACTGTCCAGGTGAGCCAGCCATCCTTCAGGTGTGCAGCATTCAGTTCTGTATGAAGTCTGTAGCTCCAAAGAGAGACAGAGGTGAGCTGTCAGCTGCGCTTTATTCTTCCTGCGGCCCAAATGACCATGACTGCAATGCCCTTCCATGCTCACTATAAGGTTGTTTCTGGCTTTATGGTCAAGTTTCCTCATATTGCTGTTATATTTCGAAGACTGTTTGCTTCTAGAAGCATCTTGAGAAGTAACAGCAAAGTCATGAAAACATTGTCTGAAGGGACCCTCGATCCATTTGTCTCATCTCCTGCTCCAAACAGGGTGGTTGCCAACAGTGTATCAGATTTCCTTTCTGTACTGGCACTTGGAGCTCCAGCATTAGAAAATGAGGACAAATTTTTGAAGGCAGAAGGAAAAGGCTGGAATTACTACCTTAGCTGTAAGGAAATACCATCCTTTGGATGCTACTAACTTGTTTGTGCAATCTGGTCTCATGCCTTTTCCAAGGATTTGTTTTCTATGCTCTTAGTCTTTTGCTGACTGGTGGTGATCTTGGTGTGTCCCTAGGAG
>NW_008237221.1:2319979-2321122 GCF_000691975.1 Corvus brachyrhynchos | reverse complement strand
TTCCTGCCATCTGGCACATGAAAAATAATGATGAGTTCTCTTTGTCTTTCTTCACATGCTCAAAGCCATGCATCAAACACTCTGCATGTAATAAATGTATCTGCCACAGATGTATTTCGGGTGATGATCGCCCATAATCACATAGAACCTTCTTTCCCAGTCCTACCAGGCCTGTGCAGGGTGAGGAATGCCATAATTTTCATGGCTTTCTCTATACCTTGTGGACTAGCTTGACAAACAAACTTAAAATTCCCTGCAACTATTTTCCCTCTGTGTATCACCAGGGGCTTTGGATTACTGTGCAGTGGTCCTAGAGAAACTTTTAGAATTGACTGGAAATGTTCTGGACACAGTCAGTGACAGAGCTTATTCCTCTGCTGTTGGAGTGAAAGCTCCTCTGGACTCAGGCCCAGAGGGAAGCCAAAGCACAGGGGTTGAATTAAAACCTTTGGACAAGCTGAGATACATGAAGCCACACCAAAGTGAAATAGAAATATAGATTTTTTAACTTTTAGTAGAAATATATGCTAAGTGCCTTAAATATTAAAAAGCTGTAGCAGAGACCTTAAACACAGTTCTTGCTACAGCAGTGTTACCTTTTCACAGAATTCTTTACTTTAGACAAAATATAATAGAACTGTACTGCTCACATATTTTAGATAGAGTGTTCACATAAACAATAGGAACTGATAGAAACTGTATATGCAAATCTGTGTAATACCTATGTAACACTTGTGTAAGGCTTACGACTGTTAGAATTAGACCAGGATAGGTTAAGAAAAGAAAAACTATTATCGTGTGTTGTTAATCTTATTGGTCAATTAACAAATATAATCCACACTTCGGTAACAAAAAATATTGGAGCATATAGAATATATAGAAGAAGCTGGTTTTGCCTGCTGTTGCTGTTGCTGCTTGGCTTGATCATGTAACCCCCTTGGAACTCTGCCTTCAAGAAAGCTATGTGACTATGAAATAAAGAACTTAACAGAACAGCAGCCTCCTCTGCTCTTTTACCCTGGTCCAAGAACCCTGTTGTAGCGGGTTGGGTTTGTAACCGGGCAGAAACACCAATTTAGTGTAGTGGTTTGGCCCAAAATACTCATTACTGTTTATCTTCTGTGAGATAAGAATTAGGAGAAA
>NW_008237221.1:2277729-2319293 GCF_000691975.1 Corvus brachyrhynchos | reverse complement strand
CAAGCAGGGCCTGGGCCCGGCCTGCTGGCCCCCGCACGGGGCCCGCAGCCACCTGTCCCAGCACCGGAAACGAGACAGAGAGGCTCTGCCTCGGAGTTTCTATTCTTAAGTGTGGATCACAGAGGTGGTCACAACTTTAAGTGGCTTAAAGAATTGTCCATATTCAAACCGGCCAGCTGATAGGTTCTGTCAGGTCACAGAGGAAGCTGTAAGCACCCCTTTGGAAGAACATCACTTCCGGCACTATGCTTGCTAACCCATGACACCCGTCAAAAGCTCAACACTCTGTGCCTGCTTCCAGCTCTGAAGGAGCTCAGGACCATGTGCCTACAACAGTTCTGACTGAAAATGCTGAGGAAAAAATAGAAGAATTGCTTTGATTTAGGTCTCAAACGAATACATTAGAATCATTAGGATGGATGATAAAGCACAGATAGTAGAAATTCTACTACCCCAAACTTTTCCTGCATAAAAGGGAAAGACAAAGAAAGTTTCTGTAGTTGCTTGCTCCCTTGGGTTCACTTTCTTGGTCTTATTCCATGTCATAAACACCACTTGGCAAATATCCCAAAAGGAAGAGCCCAACCTTGCTTGCCCATGCCCTACTAAGAAGAGCTGTCGCCTTTGAAGGCAGTGGTGTAGCTGCCCATTGCATTGCCATGGTCTCTTCAGGGATTCTCCCATGGATTTTGTTGGTGTGGACTCTTTGAGTATAACCTTAGTCTGAGTTTCAAACACACACCACATAGTCTTCGCCAGTCTTAAAAGCACAGACCAGGTTTCATATAACTTGATTCAGGTTCAGGACTTTCTTAAAGCTACAGCAAGTTGCGGTTGGTATCTCACAGACCAAGTTGTTCTTACAAGCACAGGGAAGAGCAGACAGAGCTTTGTTCTGTTTGTCTCTTTTAGTGGGACTTAAATCTGCTGCTAATGGTTATAAGGACAATGAGAATTCACGAAGATATAAATGTACAAAATAAATTAATTTCTACTGGGAACAAAATACAAAAATATATTACAAGTTTTATATAAATTTTATGCTCCTACTGTAAATCCTATTCCATGGACTGCATGTATCTGCATCACATAAGCCCAATTCCTGTTGATAGCTTAGTGTTAACTAAAACCCAATACTTTTGTAGCTTAATAAAATTTGAAGTGTTTTATGGGTGCAAGGGTTGAATTTTGTTAATTGTAAGAGAACAGTAATTGCCTAGTATCTAGTAATTTAAAGCTTTGATCTCATTAATAGGGTCAGATTTTGTTACTGTTGGGAAGGGCCATTTTAAAGACAGCTGCTGTGATTTCTGAATGGAGATCATAGAGGTTGGGTTAGAATATCACAATGATTTATGTGGCTTTGGAGATATTTTATCATACAGTACTAAATATAAACTGCAGGTACAACAGATGGCTTTTGCCATACAATCCATTTATGCTTCATTCTCTAATGTGTGGTTATCGCTGCATGTATACAGGATGTTTTGTCTTGCAGAAGTTTTCCTAAAGGATTGCAGCAGGATTTGTGCTGTCATTTATTAAACAGCAACCCCAGACCACAAAGTGGTGCTACACCATGGCAGCTGCCGTTCTCCACAAAAGCAGCATTTTTCATGTGTCTGGCTCTTTCTCTCAGTCATCTCCACAGCAACTTTAAATCATTCATCTCTTTCTTTGTGTTTTGAGGGGCAAATGTAGCTGGAGATTGACTGAAGGACCATTTCAGCATGTTAGGGTCTCTCTTAAAGAAGCACCATGTTCATTTGTAAAGTGGTTGATCAGTCTAGTGAAAAGAGCTGTTGCTACATCCCTGCCTCATTAGCTTTTTAACTGACTGTGTTGGATATGAGCCGTGCTTGAAAGTACAGGGAGGTGTTTTGCTTCTGGTTTCATCAAAAGCAGCTTTCAAGCAGCAGCATGAAGATATGGGAAATTATTTGTTAAATTAAGCTAATAAGACCAAAACTGGCACCGAAGACTCCTGTCTCTCATTCCCATGTTCAGATATCTGTGTTTATTCTTTTCAAATAAGTGGTGTTCAAATCCTAGCAGGCAGATTTGGAGTTGCTAATGACATTTCGAATGGAGCCTCCCTGTCATCCTCAGGAGAGTGCACACAACCCTGGGCCGTGTGCTGGAGGAGCACTCTCTTGTTAGTTAAGTGACAACGTTACATGCATGGCTCTTCTGGCACTGGTCACATTGTTTTTCAATTTGATGTGAGCATATTATTTAACACTGACTGCACTAAGGGTTTTTTAGCTCCCAGAAGAGTATTTTACTGCATGTTTGATCCTCTTTTATTGCCACATTTCACACTCAACAAAAGCTTTGAACTGAGAGCTTCTGCATCCATTGGCATTGGGTAACAGTAGGTTTCAGTCCCTTCTTTTTACACACCTGTTTTACAGCACCTAAGTGAATAATTTTAAGAATAGAGCCTATATATCCAAATCCCTCCAAAACCCAAACCATCCTAGATACAAATGCCAGCTAAATAGCAAGTGGTTTAAGTCTGTGTTGTGTGCTCTGACACAAATGCCTGTCTGGCAGGTGTGGGCAGTACCTGCCCCTGACACCTGCACTTCGCATGCACTCATTAACTCTTTGTGGTCTCCTTTTGAAAATTGTATTCTCTGTGAAAGGACTTGTCACAAGATAAATTATCAGTGAGATCACTAACTCTGCCTCCATCCTAGTGTTAAATTCATAACAATTTCTGTCAACCCTCAATATCAACAATGGCGTTTAATGGAACTCTTACAGTGGTAAAACTGCTTCATCTTCTCACAGGTGATGATGAGTCAGAAGACAGCCCTGGACCATACCATTAACTTATCAACTAGAGGATTCCTACTGGGCACAGCCCTACTTTCTACTTTTTCTTTCTTCTTATTTTATTCTAAAAGAGTAAACTTTGGCCTGAACTGGTATTTCTGTTGACATAAAAGATGACCGAGTTTGCATCCAGATCTGGAGTTTATTTCTTACAGGGTCCTTGCAGATCTTACAGTAAGGCATTTTAAACTACACTTATCTAAATGAATAATCTTGTTTTGCAGGTCACAGTGTAAAGATTTTTCCTCCTGTGGCATTTATTTTCCCTGCTATTTTCATTCTGTTGTTGTGTAACTAAATCCATCATTTAAATGTGCCCAATGTGAAAAAGAGATCTAGATGCAAATGCTACCAGTATTTTAAGAAAGGTTTTGTTTGACTAGGAGGAAGATGAATAAATACCCAAAGGTTAAAAATATACAAGGGGTAATCAGGAAACTTCTATGAGTAAGTGACCATTGTGACAAATTTACCTTCATAATTTATGAAGATGTGATAGTGGATTCTATGTACCACCATTTAGTCATCTGCTTTCAGCCTTGCTCTGCAGTATATATATTTAATTGCTACATCTTCAGCATCAAAGTGCAAAAAACCACTGCAAAATTGGCACACAGTGCAGCAGGAGACGGTGTGTCCCTGTTTTCAGCTCCTTGAATGTATCAGAGTGGAAGCTACTGGCTCTCAGTGTAGGATGTATGATATTACTCTGCAGAAACTAAGGGTGAATTCTGGTCTGGGGAGCAGGCAGGAGACAAACTTCTCTGTTTCTGCCTGGAAGGGATGCTGAGCAACTGTAAACTTTGCACAGGAGCTTTATGGTGCAGGTCTGTGAGCATAAAAAAAAAAAAAAAAATCAAAATAATGACTTTAAATGGCCGTTGCAAAACAGCTAAACAAAACTGCCTGCAGTCCCAGCAGTGACCCTTCCTGATCTTCTAATGCTGGGGCACTCAGTGTACACTGACTCCAGCTCAGCCTCTGTTTTCACCCATCCTGCTAATGGAAAGAGCATGTTTGATTACTGATTGTCAGGGAGATACCTGCCCTGCTTCCTGCAGTTTGGTAGTTAATGTTTAAAAACATGCTATTTTAATAATAAAATAAAATAAATAAATAGTATCCACCGGGAATAAACATTATCCCTTAATTTCTAAAAATAATTATAATACGCATGTTAAAATTCAGAAGAGTGTTTCTCATGAATAGGAATCTAATTTAATGATTTAAATGCTGATGGTACAGCTAGAAAGCAACTGAAGTACATAATGCACCAACCTAAGATTCTCATATTTTTCTGTAATATCAATTCAGCATTAGCAGCGCTAAGCCACCTGCTCTTTCCTTAATAGTGCATGAGTTATTAAGACCAATGTTTTAAATTATGTTTATGCTCCAATAGAAAGGATCTGGTTTCTTAATTTAAGAGGTGATTTAGTTTACCTGCTTTACTTGGCATATTAATTATTAAGTCACTGTCTGAGTGTCATGTAAGATTAAATAATGCTGAAGTGCTTTGTAAAAAAAAAACTATCAGGAAAGATGGGTTTAAGGAACAGCTCGGGTGAAAGAAATTAGCATATACTAAAGCAGATCATGACTGGGGGGGTAAGAGCAGTCTTGTGGACATGATTGAATATTTCTAGTTAGAAGACACAGAAGTTCTTTTGCACTGTGCTGAAAACTTTATTTCACTTCTTATCAAGCCTCTTACTAGAGTTTCAAAAGTACTTTTTAATTTTGAATTATTTCGTTTCAGGGCTCAGTGTTTAGTATGTGTCACTGTCATTTGATTTTCAAAGCTAGTGAATACTCAAGGCTAGAATTTGCATCAGATGAGATCCAAAATGCCAGGAAGTTTTGAAAATGAGGCTTTATTTTTGGAACTTTACAGCATAATTTTTTTTATACAGTAAACTGTGGGTTTAGGGTAGAAATTCCAGTAATTTATTTTTCTAACTCATGCATTACCTAGTCATATTAATCAAAACATGTATTTTCATGTTCAACTTTTAAGAATGACTTAACTTAAATTGGTCTGAATTTTTTTTTAAGTTACATCAGGACAAAGTGCTAACATTTCTGATTATAAAATATACAATTAGAAATTTTGAGACTTTAATAACTTTTACTAAAAGGAACATTAATCCATCTGACTTAGTGTTGTCAGTGGCTTTGATGCCTAGAAAAGACTTGTACTGAGAAATTTTCTTCTGGTGCTATAAGTAGAGTTTTCTTGATGATGGATATATGTTAAGGGAAATTCATCAAGGTGGGGGAGTTAATTTTTGTTGACTTTATGGTTTGACAGAGCAAAGCAGAACTCTGTCAAAGTTCTTGGGTACCTTTGTGCCATATTGCAGGATACGGATAAAGAGACAGACTGCAGAACTGCAGGAGCCATTGCTTTGTTGGTTCAGCCTTTCCGTACCCTGATTTCTCATCTCAGGGAAATGCGCAATTATGCTTGGTGGTTAAATACTGAATTTAAGCTCCCCTTGATAAAGCATAGCAACCAGATTCCCATCAGTAAAAAATTCAGATCTCCCTGGCCATTTTATGAGGCAAGATAAAGGCAAATGCATTAGAACTTGCTTTAAATCTTCTTAACATCTTAAGCTTGGAAAGAGTTAGGGTGGTTCTGACTAGCCAAGAGATTCCAAAACTTCAGTATAGGAGGGCAATTTAAATGGGATGCCTCCACAGTGTGAGATTCAGCAATACCCTTCCTCTCCTCTCCTCTCTGCTTAGAGGCAGGCATAGAGGCACTCACATCACAGGATGTCAGACCACGTTTCAGATCAGGTGGTATCTACAGAAGAGCTCAAGATCCTTAAACCTCCAGATTAAATGCCACCATATTACGGAGTGGAGACTGGGAAAGAATCATCCCATGGCCAGTGCTGAGTGCAAGTGTCCTGACTTGCTTCTCCAGCTGTTCTTACTCTTCTCCAAGCACCCACCAGTGGCTGCTGCCACAAGAAGAATGTTGAATATGTGCATTTTTGGTCTAACTTGGTTGGATCACTCCTATTTTTTCAAAGACTGAGAAATTCACATCTCAAGTTTTCTCCAGCTATTAAGAAAAGAATAGTTTCTGTTGCTGATCAGATCCTATTATAATAGATGGGTTTTTATATTATTTGTGCAAAAATAGAAAAGACAAGGCTTATCTTGCAGAATGCAAAATAGAAAACTGATGGTGATTTGTATGATTTAGACGGTCTTTTTTTGTCTCCAAATATCTCCTCTGTGTCCAGAAGAAAGAGCAACAATAAATCTTATTTACACAACACAAACTGTGATTTCAAACGACAGCAGAAACCCAGCTCTATGCAAAATCAGACAAGGCGTATGTTTGCTCTCAGTAGTGAGGTTTAGTGAAGTCATTACTCTGCCAAATCAAAATATGATCCTGTCCAGCCATCCCAGCAGCCTTGTGCCACTAACTTCACTGTGACAGTCAGTGTCTCACACAGAAGGTCACAGAGCTCCAGCAACAGCAAAATAGAAAATTAGTGATCTAGAAATACCAAAACCATTGTAAGACCCTCTAGCTTCAACCAAAGCCTGTTCCAAACTCACTGAAGGAAGAAAATGCACTGGAAAAAAAAAAATCACACTTATTTTGAAAAAAATATGGATTCTCTCTGGGGCAGCTGACAGCCCTGAGGCCTCAACACCTAGAAGTGATGATCCCATTCCCTCTGATGCCTCCCTGTAGGCACATGAGAATGAGGCTGCATCAACCAGTGGCTGGATCAGTCTGGATTTAGGGACTTCAGAGATCATTAGATGTAAGTGGCTGTTCAATATGAAGTGGCCTTTGTTGCCCAGCCTCACCCCAGTCCTTCACATACAAACACTGTATGTGTAAACACCATTTTCACCTGTGATATTTATTCTGCCTGTCTCAAAGGCACCGTCACTGCCACAGAATGACTGCTCCAGCCATTAAAGGAGGGGTGATTGAACCCCTCTGGGGTGCAGCCAAGTATTATAACCACGGCTACAGCTGGCAGCTGAAGTGTAGAAATGAACTGTGAGTGTCCATAACCCAGCAGACTTGAGGAAAGGAAAGGCAGCAACAGACTTGAGAATTCACTTGATATCTTCTCAGTCTCATTTCCGTATCTTCTTCGCTTTGTTCTGTCTTGTTATTTTTCTTTCCTTTACTCCTTTCCCCAGCTGAGAGCATTATCTGGAGGGGAAGAGAGGAGTTGTGCTGAGACCTGAACTACCCATGAGCAGCTCAAGTCCCGGAGCACCACAGACCTTGCGGGAACCCAGCCTCCGCCGAACTTCTCATAGAAAGGGCTTACACTTCTAACACTGGCACATTTTACAAGGATTTACCCATTTTTTAGTTTACAAGTTTCTACCCTTTTAGCCATGCAAATTTTAAAGCTTCTTCCTGCACTCTTCACCTTTCTGCTCTTGCTATAGCAGAGTTCCATCTACCTGGCAGCCTTGAAGGCATTTACTTTTCTAAAAGTCCGTGAAGGTAGGGAAGTAATATGTATCCTTCAGTTACAAATGGGGAGTCAAGTCAGGGATGGGCTATTGGCCCTAGGAATGCATTTGGTATCTTCTGTCCTAAGCCAGCATCCTCTTCTCTGGACCATCCTCTCAGCCCTTCCTTGAAAGTTTTTGAATTCTGGGGCTCTGTTCTCATAAAAAAAGCAATCCTTTCATCACCCTCCATCCGTCATGCATTGCTATCACGTCTGGCAGCAGATGCACACATTCGAACCACATGACAGGAAAAAAAAGGAACAAAGACCAATGTTTACGTACCATGTTTTGAAATCTTTGTAGTTGGCAACTAAATCAAAGGACTGCTTGTGTTTTGATGTACAGCAGTCTTAAATCATTTGTAATTTTCTATCACCTCATTTTATCAACAAATTAACATCTTGATATATAAGATCATCAGTAAATTAGCAATCAGCACCAGAACACAAATTTATTTTTAATGTGTGTACAAAACAAAGGACAATTGATAATATGTGGTGTAGCACTTTACATTTTAAAGAGAAAATTAAAGTATTTATATATGTCAAGATATTTTTAAATTTATTCTGGCACCTGCAATTGGTGAATTTCTCTAGGCTTTGTGTCATGTTGATGTATGTGCTGCCCAAACTCTTCTTCTTGCCAAGAGTCCTCAATTTTCATGAACAAGAGGGGACGATGGGGAGCTGTATCAAGGAAAGGAAAACACATCTGCATCTTTCTCAAGGAAAACGTTTCCAATGGAATATTTAAAAAGTACTAATTTCAGAGATAAATTCTATGTGTAAGGTGAGGGCATTTCCTGTAAATGAAGTAAAGTAATAGTTTAAGCATGGATTTAAAGCTAACATCTAAAATTGCAGATCAAATCCTCCTTCCCCCAAAAATTATTAATTCACTAATCCTTGAAACCATCACTGCATTGTTTTCTGGTAATTATACACACCTCATATGCCGGCTTTTAAAGACATTAATTGCATGATTAGTTTTATGATTTCTTCTGATTACCAATTAAGTTACCTTTTTCACTCTTTTTTGTATTTCATACATACCATTAGACTTTATAGTGCTTCTTTTTTAATTTCTCACCTAGCAGGGGTTCTCACACATTCGAAGACAGCATTATCCACTCAATAAACAGAGAGAGAGTTTAATTTTCTGTGTAAAGTATTGCTATGGACTTGGAAGGATGATGTTTCAGATATTATGCTATCAAGAGTGACATTTAATTTTACAGGGAAAAAAATCTTGTTTTTTCCCTGTCATAACAATGTTCACAGAGCATGATTTTAAAGATGTGCAGAGACCAAATCAAGTGATTCTGTCTGTTGGTTTAGCTGAAGTTGTCACATCTTCCTTTTTTGCCCAACATGTATTGCCAGCTGGTCCTCAATTATATTAGTCTAATTTCTTGTACAGAGTTCTCTGGCTCTGTGAATACATTTTTAAAAGTAGCCTCCCATACATCATAAATCAGATACACAAGCACAAGGCTCTCAAAGACTCAGGGGAAAAAAATTGATCAGTGGGAGTACAAGTTTGAATAGAGCTGAATTTCCAAATCCCAGTTAGACTGCATCCCAATTATCTTGTAGCTTGCATCCTTCAGATGCTGAGAAGTCTCAACTTTTTCAATACACATTTGACTTTCAGCAAATAAGACTCCTATAAGCTGCAGTGCCAATATGCTAATGCCTATACACATTAGGTGAAGATCCTGGAGGTGTTTTGGGGGATTTATAGATGAGAATATTGCACAAACCACAGAAATACAAAACCAGATGCTAAAAATGGGGTTTACTTTCCATATGGCACATACATGGACAAATGTTCATCTTGGTACGTGTTTCTTTCTCTGTATGTATTTGTGTGCTTGATTTATCAAATATTTGCATGGGATTCATATACATATTCTGCATCACCTTTGTAGTGTAAAACCAATTACATTTAATAATCAACATCGGACAAGATGCCTAAATGGAATTTAATTGAGAAAGACCCTTATGTAAAGGAAACAGGGAACTGACTCATAGACCTTCGTGAAGAGAATAATACAGTCTAGAGCATATTGTGTGAGTGGTTTTAAGGCAGTCTGGTATCGATTTAAATGAGTACGCACTTCCAAATTCCTGACAGCTATGGCAGGTGAGAGAACAGAAAGACGTTGGGAGTTGCAGGGTAACTCTAATTGGACCAACACAGAAAATAAACTGCTAACTTTCCTGTTGATCCTTAAAAGGCTTGCTTGCCAAAGCTGTACTGTGGTTCTCAAGTAGGGGAAAAAATTGTCCAGAGTGCACCATACGCTGTTCTACAAACACGCTGTGGACAGCAAGTCAGCACTGGGAAATGTGCAAAATTGAAGATGTTCCTGTAATAACAAGTAAGAGCACCTCCAGCTCTGTGAAAACGGCAATTTTTTAATAAATTATAGGAAAAAAAATAAGTTCTCTGATTAACCTTTATTTTTCTGTCATGGTTTTCATTTTTAAGAGATCTTTTAAATCGATTTCATTTGGTCCCACTTTGTATTGAATAATACAGAAGGCAGCAGCCAACTCTGCCAGGTTAGAAAACAGAAGATTCCAGGGTACTGATTGTTGCCTGACAAGGTCAGAAACAGAGAAGTGTGCAGAGGTTGCAATCCAACCTTAGTTACAACTGATAGTACCTTCAGTACTTCACTAACCGGGTGTAGTTATCTTTGATCTTTTTAGAAGTATTTTTAGGCATAAATCTGTCTATTACACTCATCTTTTTATATTTAATAACCAATATAAATGGTTTGAAATACTTTCCATTACCTAAAAAGATGAATGTGTATTTATGCCACATCTGTCTGCTCTCTAGGCTGTGTCAAACTCAATAATCAAAGCATAAATATTTCCTTCTAATGGCTGGTTTGTTTTTTTGAATTGCACACTTCTGCTTTCAGCCATTCATAAAAGGTGATACATACGGTGTATGGCAGTGAGGTAGGACCAAATGTTGTACCTAACTTGAAAACCAAGAATTAGCAGGATAGAGATTTCTGGTTCTTTCTCTTTGACAAAAGTTACTTGGTTGCTGTTTTTGAAGGCAAAAAAATATTTGGAGGAAAGGCACAGGGGAAAAAAAGTGCCATAATTTAGGCTTGCTCTTATATGAAGTTTTTATTGGTGACAAGGCAAAAAGGATTCTCTTGAAAACACACTCAACATTTTTTCCCAAAACTCGTTTAGAAATCCTTTTTTTTTTAAATTCTGTTTCTTCTTTCCACAAATGTCCAAATTGTCATTGTCTGAAGGCTGAGCCCATGACATATACATGCTTTCTCTGTATGAAGACAGTGCCTACAGGCTAGCCTTCTTTCTCTTCTGGCACTCTGAGAAGAACTCTTGCCTCCATTCATAGATTAAGGTGTTTAGAAGTCAATAGATCTACTTTATTTGTAGCATGTTAGGGTTCAAATCAAGTATTATAGAATCAAATGCTGATCCCTCTTAAAAATTTACAGCACTGCATGGAGATATGTTCCTGGGTATCATGGACCATCTCCAAATAAAAATTGAAAAAACACCAAAACTCAATAAACAAATCCATCAATAAATATAATGTATTTATATATTGAATATTGTATATTTATATATTCCTATATTATTTGTAATTTTATATATCATTGTAGTGTTATGTATATTTGCAGGTACAAATCCTTGTGAGGGGAAGAGGAGAGACAGGCACTGATCTCTTCTCTGTGGTGACCAGTGACAGGACTGAGGGAACGGCCTGAAGTTGTGTCAGGGGAAGTTTAGGTTGGATATTAGAAAAAAGTTCTTCACCCAGAGGGTGGTTGGGCACTGGAACAGGCTCTCCAGGGAAGTGGTCACAGCACCAAGGCTGACAGAGCTCAAGAAGCATTTGGACAATGCTCTCAGGCACACGGTGGGACTCTTGGGGTGTCCTATGCAGGCCTAAGCATTGGACTCAATGATCCTTGTGGTTCCCTTCCAACTCAGGATATTCTATAATTCTGTTATAATAGTGCTGTGCTGAAAGTGTTTAGTGCTGCGAAAATGAGAGAATGCTTCAAGTTTCAGAAGTTGTGTTGGTTTCAGAGCAATATAGCGCACCCTTGAAATTAGAAAGTACAGCCAAGCAGCATGAAAATACTGTCAGCACACTTTCTGGTAGCCTCCAGCCTTCACACTTTAATAGAAGTATGAATAAATGAACCAGTAACAATTCCAGTTTGGGCAGACTGGTGTAGCCAAAAACTTTAACAAAACTTTAACAAAAGAGTCATTTGGACTATGTGTTTTCATCGTCTTGCACTTCCTGCATCTGTGGGTTTAGTTTTCACTGAATACATGAAGTGCTGAAAGTGTCACGAGAGGCTTTTCTCTTCCTGAGGTCATTTGCAGTTGCGCATTGTGTAAACCCAGGAAGTTTGGATAAACAAATATGTTGGTCCTTTTCAAACTGAACTGCAGCTCCAGAATTTCAGTTTGCCCATCAGTAATGTCCATTCAAATCCATGTTGAAATTGGGAACAAAACTATCTCCGGTTTACAGAAATGTAGCCATCCATAGCAACCCAAATGGATTAGGATTGCTGCATCAGAGAGGTCCATTAGTGTAGTGTAAAGTACAGATATAGTATAAGCCATTTCAAAAAGTACAGCTGCCTCTGATCAACCTAAAAAAAATCCTCTTATTTCTGAAAACACAATGTAAAAATGCACAGCAGGCTACAGGCCAGATATGTCAAGTATGTATTTTTTAAAAGTTGAGTTTAACTCATATGAGTCATCCTTCATTCACTCTTAAATTTCTATTATTCTGTTATTCTTGATATCATCCCACTTTAAATGGATGCTGAAGGCCACAATGGATGTCTCACTCATTTCTCTTCCTTGAAGCATTCAAGGAACTCGTATTTTTTCTGGCTGGCTCCTGTCCATGAATTGCATACAAGCATGGCATGCAGTGGGCCAAGTCCAGGCGTTAGGACACAGAGAGCAGGCAGTCCTGGAGAATATTATAAAGTTGTTATAATGGGGATCTCAGAATTAGAATGCCAGTATGACATTTCTCACTTCTTCAATCATGAGAAGGGGCAAACTATACACCCTCCTTGCTCTTGCAATATTCTCCCTTCTCTCTTTGCTGCAATGTTCATTTGTTGCAAGAAACAGACCACTGAAGAAGTCATCCCAGCCCAGGCTGTATGGGTTTGCTGAAAACAGCTGGTTTTCCTCGATGGATTTCCTCCATTTTTCACACTCATCAGAGGATGAAATCCTAACCAGTGCTGAGGAGCAGGGGAGTGGATGGGCAGGACCTAAGGCAGATGTACAGCAACACCTGATTTCTGTCTGCGTCAGCATCCAAACCTAAACCCCCGATTGTTCAAGTATCAGTAAAGAGAGTTTATTGATGGTATCAGTCAGAATGGAAGGACATCATTGCATGGCATAAAGCACTTATTCTACATCCTCTGTGGAAGCTGTGAACATGAGAAACACAGTTGTCATCATGTACTCTGGAGAGGAAAGCAGAGGGATTCAGATTTGGAGAATACAGGGGCAGCTTTCAAAGGGGCAGGACTAAAATGCCACACTAAGCTGCTCTAGCTGGGCATCTCATTTGAGATCCTTTGTCCCCTACCTCCATTTCCAATAAAATAATCCTGAAAACTTGTTCCTGAAGACAGGATCTCTATTTATAGGGAAAGTTGTTGCTTTTTTACATTTTGCAGGAGCAATCTTTGATATCAAAATTTGTTTGATATGGAAATACTATATACTTGCTATTTTTTAGCCCACCTACATGCACACCAAGTTTCTGAATTACCAGTAAAAGTCTTTGTTTGAGCTTTTGTGCACAAACAAGCTCAGCTTTTTAGTATGCACCTGCTTAAGCAATTTCTTTGAAACCAGCATACTTGGGTTTTTGATTTTTTGCCTATAAATAGCCTTGCTTTGTAGAATGTAGTTTATTGCAGGCTCTTTTAAATACATTTCTAAGGAGAAATATGTGGGGAAATTTTAATAAGTTGTCCTTATTAAAAATGAATTATATACATCAAAATTATAGTTGTTTGCAATAACACAACATTCTTTATCTTGCACTATCAGCACAATCAGTGGAAAACATAAAAGGAGATATCCCATACACATTTGAAATTACAATTACAATATCAGGGGAGGGGCTCTTTTAAGTCAGAGCTTTATTCCTGAGAACAAGGCTAATTTTCTTAAGGACTTGCATTTCCAGCAGTCTCCGGGCTGCAGCACATACCTCTGAATCAGCTTTGGAGCAGAAGGTGGCATGAGGAGGAAGTCCTGCCTGACACATTGGGAGATACCAAATGCTGAAATTAAAAGATATAGTAGAAATTCAAAACAAAGCAAAAAACCCCTATTAAATTATAATTACATAATCATCTTTGCATCACTTTTGAGGTACAAAATACATATTCCTACTATCATTAGCTTTTTTAGTTTTCTTTTATAGTTCTGTACAGATAAAACTGACTCCTGGGATTATTAAAATAAGTCTTTGTGACGATAGTACATGTTTTGCTCCAGTCAATCAGGAATACATGTTCCAGGGCACTTCAGTAGATCCATTCAACTTCATTGAATTTCTCACAAAAAATTGTTTAAAGTTATAGATTGTTGCTCAGATGAGATCTGAAAATGTAAGTAATGTGACAGTTGGGTTGCACCTTCATAATTGACTAAATCTGTAGTGATCTGGTAATATTGTAGAAAAGATCAAATTTTTTGAGTATTAGTCATTCAATTCACATTGTTTTCATCATATAAATGATAGTCAATAGCTGACAGACTACCTAGCAACACTAAAGTTTAAAGCTGACCTCTGTCTTTGAATGAGTGTTTGAGTTGTACATGGACATCTCAGAAGTAGGCTTTTATGTAATGTTCCCTTTTTGGAGCCTTAGTAATTTTTTTTCCCTAATGTTTTTTCTTATTTCTAGATTGTCATTAAAATATTTCAGCTTCCCAGCAGTACTGGATAAGTAAGCCTATGATCCAGTGTTGATAGACACATCAAAGTTAATCACAGACTTAATTTAAAAGACGTAACCCAGAAAGCATAACCAATAAATAGAAAACAAGGTATGCACCCATTTTGAATGAAAATCCTAAATCCATTACCACATTTATACTAAAGAGCAGGCTGATACGAGGGCTCCACAAAATTCAGGAAGTTTTCTTTTTCATTTTGGGACTGACAGAAGTACAGGTTGGTGTTTACACATGCTCTAGTCTTCATTAAGATGTCTGTCCCCACCAGTCCTGAGAGCTTAACAGAAAATTGACAACTGCATTTGCTAAATGAATTCACTTGAATCTGAAACAGTGCAGCACATGAACTCAAAACTGTAGCCTGTGTAATTCTATTGAGTATTTTCTCCTTTTATTTTTTTTTTTTAAGCTGTTTTTAAGTTTTTCTGCTTTTGGAAGCAGAACAGAGGATACATTTGTATGCTGTGCATTTTCTCTGGAAGATAAAAGGCACTTTTGATGGAGGTACAGACTGTCTCCATTCATGGTAACTTTCAGGATATGGTGAAAAGATGCCACATACAAGCATACTGAAATTTCTTTCTTAGTTATTTTGCTAATGGCTTGTACCTAGAAGCAGGTTGGACAAGACTACCAACCATTAAGTGCCATTTCTTGGCACTTCTTAGAAATTTCAGCTGAAAACTTTAATAATTTGAAAATATCTAACATAGTCTCTGCCTCTGGCTGAATTTTCTTAGGAAAATTATGACAAAAACAACTCATTCATTTCTGAAATAACACTGTTGAAAACGGAACCTAAGCCAGTGTGAAAAAGTTATGGCGCTGCTTTCTTTCACCTTTCCCAGTGATTCATCCCTTTTACCTTTGTTTGATGCTGATGGGAAGGGGAAGCCATGTGGAAAGGACTTATCTTTTGCCCTTTTTTTATGGAAATCCAGGAAATCTTCTCCAAAGTAGTTATAAATCTGTGTATATCTATGGTTTGCACATGCCTTGAAGACGTTTGTGGCATTTTAGCATCTGAATTCACCAGGGAATATATTCCATCACTGGTCGGGGGGGAAAAATCTTGTTGAGAGCTTGTGGACCATGGTCCAGAGAGTTTGTTAGACACTGCATGATCAGGGTGAGAAATAGAAGAGATTTTTTTCTAAATAAATCAAGGAAGTTTCTGTAACACAGAAACTGGTTAATAAAGGGGACCTTAACCTCCCTGCTGCATCAGCAGTTCCACAGGACACAGCAGTCAAGAAGGTTCAAGGGTCTGGAGAAAGTTGGGTTCAAATTTGGAAGACATTACATAGAGTACCTTCCTTCACAGTGTGTTCTGAAGTTACCGGTATTTGTTTGAGACTCTCTGCATCACCAGACAGATGTGGAACCAATGATAATACAGTGACTCTCTTTCAGGGAAATGCTGGGGTCACCATCTTGGAGGTATTTAAAAGGTGTGTAGAAGTGGAACTCAGGGACATGTTTTAGTATTGGATTTGGCAGTGCTGGACTCGATGATCTTCGAAGTATTTTCCAACCTAAAGGATTCTATGCTTCTTGGATTCTGTACTTTACTCCAGTAGCCTAAATGACATATGTCTGGATGATGGATATTAAGTCATGTGACAAGCTATATTGGTGTCGGTATGAACACAAACATTCAAACTACAAAGGGAGATTACTTTTTTCTCAGAATCAAAATATCGTGGATATAATTTTTTATTCTGAAAAGAATATTTTCTTGGAAAAAAAAAGCAAAGTTAAGCACTCAAAATTGAATGCCTGGCTTAAATTTTTTGTACATCCTTAATTTGTCTCATTTTTCCATGTATATTAAGCTAGCATGTTTAATTACAGAATCATGCTTCATTCATATGCAGAAAGAGTCAGGTCTGGCAGTGAACCAGGACTTTGCAGTAAAGCAAATGATTAAGAGTCCCCCACCTCATTTGTTAATAAGTCAGAAAGTATAGAGTGAATGAGACAGGATAGTCTCTGGGTTAAAACAGCAAAATTTATTTTGATTTTTCCAAAGAGTCTTTTATGACAGTAGGCAATTTTCTTATACCAGTTTTGCCAATTCTGACTCATTTTCTAGATGTACAAGACCTTCCATGCAGGGCTTGACCCATGGGTTTGGTGAGCACTCACATGACAAATGTATGAACTGAAGAGTGTATGTGAATGTATGGAATACTAAAACATATAGACATGGCTCAAACTGTACCCAAAATTAATGAATACTTTTTGACATAAGTCTCTCTGTGCTTCAAATCCACTTTTTACAGAGATAATAATACCCACTCTTGTCCAGGCAGGATATGAAATTCATTAAAAATTTGTAGTGTTTGTATACTCGGAAAATTAGTACCAAAGGAGGAAATGAAAATGTTGAAAATTATTAATCTATCTTAGAGCTGACATCTGCCATCACAAAGGGCTTTTTGTAATGTGAGGTAAATAAGACGGATGGCCAAATGCAAAGGCACAAAAAATACTGGCCACTATGCCCTGAGCGAAGGGGAGTCCTTACAAAACACCATTTCAAAATACGTGTAGAGGGCAAGATAGAGTTGATCAGACAACCATAATCCTGAATTTTCCTGATACTAAGTGATTGATTTTCTAAACTTGGTCCAGTAATTAAAGACAAGCTTCCTCAGTATTCTATGGTCCAAGTGAGAGCAGCAGGTAAATCTAAAAAAAAACCCCTCATTCCTTGGGTACACAGACTGATTCCACCTGCACCTCAGATCCAGGATGCAAAGCCCAGATTCCCATCCCCATCACAGCACATGGCCCATATGCTTGGCCCCACTGGGTGTGTGCTGACCTGAACGTGTCTTTGTTTTGGTAAGTCCTTCATAGAAAATACTTCAATATCCATGTGAGCAGAGATGGGACTCTCTCCCAGGGGGCTAAAACAGCTACTAAGCTACAGTGGGATGCTCACTACTCTCTGGCCCAATGAATGTTTAATTGGGCCATGCAAAGGGGAAGAGTTCCATCAGAATGGACCAAGGGGCCTCAGTGGGACTCTCCAGCTCTGGTGGCTTCAGCTCTCTGCCAGGAGGGATCCCTGAGGTGGGGGAGATGTTTGATGAAGTCATGGCCCACATCATATGGACAGATGCTTTAAATACGGAGCTACTGGATGAAAAAGGGCACTATCATCTTGTCCTTTGAGAAGACCAGACCTCCTTTGCTTATCTGAAGAATGGATTTACCTATCTGAGCCCTGAATGCAGCTAAGTGCAGCTAAAAGGCCCTGAATGAGGCGGGCTGAAGTCATATCCATCCTCTACTGGCCAGGCTGGGCAGATCCATTGAGGTGGTAGCTGTGAACCCTCCGGTCTGGCCTTTTTCTTACCCCAAAATGCCTAATTCAGAGTTGGGGAAGGCCCTTGGCAGCCCGGTATCTAGGGCTGTGACATTTTGTTGCAGTGACATTATCGAATTCACTTGGGCTACTTTAGCCCAAGGGGATAAAAAGGATATTTAGGGATGGCAAGATGTAGTCCACATGTTGTTAAGTAGCATCTGCAGAGAAATCTGCATAATCTCAGAGGAAAGCTTTTCATTAATGTAAAATACAAAGTTGCTCCTGAAAAACCTTTTCTGAAGTGTGTTTAAACTATGCACTTCAAAGCATCCTGGTGCTTCTGTGAGCCCTGGCTTCACAAGAAACTTTCCCATAGATACAAAGGAGGAGAAAATCTCCAAAGTAATATATGGAAATAAGAGGAAAGGCTGTTTGCTTCTTTTGCATGAATGCACCTGATTTTGACACAAGAAAGGAAACAGTAGACAGAAGAAGCTCAAAGCTCCCAGTTGCAGCCCTTTTACAGTAATAATAAAATGTGGGGTTTAGCCAAAACTCAACTTTCTCTATTATTTTAGTCTGCTATTTTCTTGCTCATGACCTTCCCAGCTTGTATCCCAGAGCATCTTTTGTGCCTGTGCTTTAAAATGCCATAGTTACACCCCTCTCAAGCTGAGTACTAACAGTAGGTGGAGATGCAATCCAGTTGTTCTGTAGTGTTTCCAAACAATCTGAAGCCAGTCTGACTTGCTATTAATTTTAATTAATTCTTGCAATAAAAACCAACAGAACAGTGGTTTTGTTGAAGAAAAATAAATTTATAGGTCATGCCTTTAGTTTCCTTTATGCAGTAATCTGATAGCTTGTTTTGGCATCACAGGTGGAATACAAAGACCTAACTTTAGTCTCTGCTCTTTGTTTTTCTCTCAAAATCCATGCCTTATGCTTCTCCTTTCCCTCAGTGAAAGAAAATTATAATAAAAGGGAGGTGGTTCTGAGACCAGTTCAAGATCAGGATACAAGCTGATTTGAAAAATCTATCAGCTTATTCAAGATTCCTTGTTGGTGCATCTTATTTTTTAAAGGAAAGGCAATATGAAACGCTGACCTTCTTTTAATTCAACTTTTACCATAGCTGGATTTGAAAGGCGGTCTCTGATCTATGCTTCCACAAAGGTGAAACAAAATTGTGACTGTTTCTTTGCAGGTTTAAACTTTGGAGAATGAGGGTTACAACCAGTTTTTTGCCCATGCAGCTACACTCACTTTGCTCCCTGGGCAGTAGGCAGTGAATATTGACAGGTTCTAGCAAGAACTTGAAGAGCAACATGCCTTTCCTGGGAACGGTACCCCTGAACAGGTTATGTCGGCCCATTTTGATGGTACCTGCTGTCCAGCTTTTCAGATCTTTGCAAGTTTAGTATTTAAAAATTTACATTTTATGTATATCCTTTGCACTCACAATCAGTCTAATCCAGCTGGATATCAGGGAACAATAGTTTTGGGGTTTTTTAAAATCAGAATTGTATCATAGTTGTTCTATGACACTGCTTCTCCTTCAGAAGCCTCCAGAAATACACCACCAGGAAAACCAGCCAGCACTAGGCTGCAGGACGGCAGAAAGACTAATGTTTATTAAGGTTCAGGAAAGTGCTTTTCTGAGAATAATTCTGTTTTCTGAATTAAAAATTTTGGCATTTTGCTTTGTTCTTTTATGCCATTTGTTGTATAGAGCATTTATCCTGTCCTCTTTTTCATTCTTATGAAATATCTGATGATACACACAGCTTGGTTTACCCCTAGATCTTCAGCAGTGTTAGAAGGAAGCTCTAAATAGAAGTAACAACATAAGAGAAACAAAGGGATGAAGTTTCTTGGAAGACTGGGGAATATCTTGTGGAGGTACCTGTAGGTTCTGAAACTTATTTGCTCCTCTCAGTAGCCTCTCCCAATTCACGATTTCTTATTCCCATGGCAAATTGATCAGACGTGTTACCAAAGATGACAAAATGATAGTTAATGGAAAGCTATTAAATAAAAGGTTCTGTCTTTCATATCGTTACTTTGATGAAGTCAATTTTCAGAGGAAAGCGCCAGAACACCAGGAATCACGGTGAACTTTAGAGAAGATGCAATTACCTCTCATGTGAAAGTCAAGTCACATATGTTTCACTGGTGTTTTTTAAATCTCATGCAAGATAATTGCTACTGCTGGAAAATATCTGTCTTTCAGTGCTGCATATCATATTCATCCTACTTATAGGACTTATTTCATTAATAGTTGCATTAAAATATCACCCCACTCATGTTCTAAAGGAGCACTCAAAACTTAGTAATTATTGAATTTTTAATTACTTTATTTTGTTATTTCTTCACTATCTTTAAGTTCTTTCCTTATGCTCATGAAAACTAGGAGAAAAAAATAAACTTTGAATGAAAGATGACATGGAGCTTGTGTGTAGATATTTCCACGTCTGGCTTTCATTTAAAGAAACTGAATTGTAAATGAACAAAAAGAAATTTCAAGAGACAGCCACATCTCACTAACACCAGGCTTCTAGAAATTTAGGGTATGATTCACCATAATCCAAAATCCTAATAATGAAATACATTTCTTCCAGCAAATGTGTTTTCTGTATTACATCATTTGGTAGCACATTTTGATAGCAGAACTCCACAACCTACCAGAGGTCTTTAGTGCCCCTGCAAAGCAGAAACAAAGCTGGTTTCAAGTGAATTCACTTGATCCTGGCTGATGGGGTTACCAATTTTCTGGTATTGTGTATATATATATATACACACACTATTGAGTATATAGATGTAGTAGATATATTTTTTCTAGCATTGAGTATATATATATATATATAATCTATAGCAAATAATGATAATTCATAGTGCTTCTCTCACATCAATGAAAACTTTGCTCACCTGAGGTTTTGTCTACGTAGGAAAGTAGCTTTATAGTCACACCAAGATATAAAATCTTTTATATTTTATATGTTTGAAACAGAGTGAGCCACTCAATAATCCTTGAGTTCAGTTTTGCAGGGTCTCAAGTTGGTTTCCACTTGCATTCAGGAAAATTCAGCTAAACCAGAAAACATTTAGAAGAGCATTTTGTTTTCAACAAAAAGATGTCATTAAGTTGACTCCCTCAGCCTAGATCTGTGCAATGGGCCACAGAGATTCAGCTTTACTTTCTAGGGGATATCTTACAAAGCATAGGCTGTGATTTTGCCAAGGGTCTTGTCCCACACAGAGGGCATTGAGCACCGAAACTCTGTCACTTTGGTGAGGATTTTTTCCCTCCTTCATTTTTCAGTGTGTGCTGCCACTGTGTAGCTACCTGTGTCCTGGGCTGTGGATGTGTTTATAAATTAAAAGATTTCAGACATGATAAACTGCATTTTAACAGTAATTAGAGCATATGGCGATGTTGAGTCTTAATAGAAACAACTCTGTTGCAAAGACTTCAGTCTGCCAGTAATGGAAATATGACATTTATGCAGGCTTTGTGTTGTTTGAAGCTACTGGCCATTGTAGCTGAATTGCTGTGTGGCTCCACTCAGCCATTCTCTTTCCCAGCGGTTTTTCTTGAGCATGAAGCCATTTCTTTTCCTTTTTTTTTTTTGTTTGTTTGTTGGTTTGTAAAGGGTCTAGTGAGTTATGTAGCTTTCCCTGAGAAGTAAAAAGGCTTGTAAGCACTTACTCCTCCCTGACATTTCAAATCTATGTGGTTGTGGTTAAAGATTTAGTTACATGGCAACTTTTCTAATGAACCACCTTACTTTAAAATGAACTCTAAAATGCCAGTCTGCTTTAGCAGCTATTTTATGATCAAATTCCCTGGTGAAGTATGTGTAACTTGCTGACTTCAGTGGAAGCAACATACATCTGAGGGCAAAATTTGTCTCCTGGATTGACTGATTGTCAGCTGTTTGGTGCTACGTGCCAGCTATTCAGAGGCACTTAGCTCCCAGCAACTCTTGCAATGAGACCTTGGGCTGAATTTTCACTGGCTTTTTGTGAATCTCATATACAATGTGTAAATAAAAATGGGCCTGAGTCCTTATGTTCAATGGGAAGTAATTTATTCTCAGGAGCAGTCCCAATGTGTATCCAGATCCTGTTGAGATGATTAAGTGCTTATTAACATGAGTAAGAGTTACAGATTACAGCATTCTGTTGACTACTTAAAAAATCACAAGGCACGATTCATACTGAAGTCAATGGGCAGAGGCTGGAGGAGCAGGAAGCACTCATTAGAGACATGGACAACACTGGGGTCCCTGGGAGCCTGTGTTTGTCAAGCTTGAGGTGTTATTTTTAAATTGCGTCTTTGGTTTTGTGGATGCCACTTTACCCTTGCAACTATTTGTGACCACCATTTTGAACTGAAAAGGTATATGACATTCACTCAGCTTTTTCTCGTGGGTGGTAACTCACACACAGAAATAGAGTGCAATTTAAGAGTAAATCTAAGAAAGAATATTGTCTTGCAAGCAGAGTCTCTTGCAAAAACTGATTTTGTTCTCCGTACTCCCCCAGTACAAGAAAGATATTAATATTTTCTTTCCTCATGTTTACAGTTTGGGAAGTCATCCCAGGGGTACTTGGAACTGTTTTTCAGTTGCATTTCAGGGTCACAGTTTCTGCCACATCTCATAAAGGGTCTGAGGAGTAAGAGAACCCATGATTGAGAAGTAAGACTGGGATCACCCCACCAAGTGCTGGTGATGTTCTTCAAGGCTGAGCCCCAATCCTGAGTGGCCTTCTTCGGATTTAGACTAAGGGCAGTACTCAGGCTCTGAGGTATGAGCTGCTTTATGAAGTGTTTCTGCACAGATTGAACATGTTTAACAGTTTTTAGAATAGATCCTTTTAAATTACAGGCATCCATCTATCAGTCCCACCACCCAAACAGAATGACAGGGCGTTTTTTGACATTTTGGGCTCGTAAATTAATTGACTTGCTTGATGGTGTATTATTTTTATTTTGAGGTTGATAGAAAATCAGCACACATTGAGCATTAGTTTCATTTTGAGTCTAATCATCATTCATTTATCAAATGAGGTGTCACTTTGTGTTGGTTGATGGAGTCACACGGACTTGTGAGCAAAACAGTTTTACTCTGGAAGCAGCTTACACCAGAGAGGTTTTTTTCCACAGTAGAAGTTATTCACACACTCTTATGAACAATCTCATTGGTAATCTAAGAAAAAAACATACTGTTCCTTACCTTGAACTAGCAATAATATAATCAAAGCCGTTGAACATGACATCTGGGAGCTTGAAAAGTTTGGAATTATCTGAAGAATGTGGTTGTTAATGCACACAGAATTATAACTACAAAGGTGGATTATATCCCAAGACTTCAGGCTAAATATTTTGAATTGAGAAGCCATGTTACATTTGTATATCTTATCGTCATATATATATATATGTTTGTTGTAAAGAAATCCAGAGATCTACAGATCTCGTGTCGTACAACCAGTGACTATAAATATCCTATCAGTCCCTTGTGAATATGGCTCGGTCTATACTGGACATAAAAGCCAGAGATTTTGAAAATCAAAAGAGTATCGTGATTGTTAGAAGACTTAAATAAGCCCATTCCACCCATACAGTTAGGGAGAAAGGTATATAGATCTGGGCAACAGCTGAGCATATTATTCCAGAGTTAAATCATAATAAAAGAGGCTGTCATGAAACCTTAGAAACCTAACTTGAAAACAAAATTATTAATAGCCAAGAGGGTAAAAGCTCTAGTCAAATTCGGAATCCAGTTCTAAATAGGATCTCCACTTCAAGAATGAATAATAGATGGAGTCCAACTGTTCTGTGGTTGAGCACAAATTAGCGATTCATTGATTGTAATCAAAAGCAGCTGCTTGTAATCAAAGCATAGGTTTTGATAGGTCATTACAAATGATATGCTAATTTTCTATGTATATAAAGAGCAGAGATGGAGCTTTTCAAGAAAGGTCTTGATGATGCAAAATATAGATTTTGTGAGAAGTTTACCTTGGTGTTTTCTTTCTTACCTGTCGTTTTTCTCAGTCAGTATTCTCTGTCTCCATAATTAGTTTGAGTTTTGCAGCAGCTTATTGGAAATGTCACCAGCAGCTGGTTTGATGCAGCACAGCACAGTAATGCACTTATAGGAGGAAAGCAGGTCTTAGCCCTTCCTTTTATCATTATTAACTCACAAATGAATACTCCTTCCTATGGACATAAGTTTGTGAGTCCAAATTTTGCTAAGTGCTTAGGCAAGTGTTTTCAAATTCACCTGTTTTAATTTAAAATATTCAGTAAATGGCAATAATTAGTGAAAGAGAATAACAGCTATCTAGAAACTAAAAATCAGATAACTATTTAAATTCTTAAATTTATACACACATTTGGAAATACCTTGCCCTCAGGTCTCATAGTCTTGAAGTTAACTGGGACAAAGCTCCATGCAAAGTTAGTTTCCCACATATTTAATCACAAAACATCTTTGAAGTCCAAAATCTCCATGGCATTCCTTCTTTTTCAAAAGAGACATTATTTTGCCAGTTCATGGCTGGGGAGGTTTGCTAGTGTCAGGTACGTGTCTGGCTATCTCCTCTCTTGCTCTGCAGCACCCTTTTGAGCCAGGAGGTCATTCTCTGGATTTGAGCTCCGCTGTGAAACTGAAACAGAGGTAGGAAGGCCAAAAAAGACAGTTGTAATTCCCTGGTCTGAATTCAAAACACAATAGCCAATTCAATGGAAATTAGGCCAAGCTCAGTGTACTTCTAAAGGAGATGTAACTGTCCCTTTTTACCTTTTTATACCCTTTTATATGTTTCATTTGCTATTGATTTTGGTGTTTGCAATCTGTAGTTGTTCACTCCCTAGCTGCTTTTAGGTGCTCAGGAGGAGTTTTCCATATCAATACAACAGGATTTTTCCATTTCAATACAGGCAGAAAGTAACTTTTTTTAGCCTCAAACCTTGATGCTACAAACCATTCCTTATGTCGTTTCCAGACAGGCTTTCTGTGGTTGCTATTTAATTTGATTTGGAATCTAAAGCTACTACACCTCTATCACCAAACTGTCAATCTTAGCTAGTGACCACTAAGTAAGTATTAGATTAATATGAAGATTATGCCAAACAGACAGCTCTCAGACATTCTCTGGCCTCTCAGACTGGCTTATAAAGTGTGCTACTTGTAGAAGCATTGACAAGTTGGCACATTAGGCTGGGCTTCTACTTTTGAACCACATTTTTTTGTAACGGGTCTGGTTTTGACATTGGGAATTCTTTCACTGATGTGTTTCTGATATCAAGACATGGCTGCAACCAGAGGAGTAAGGAGGGAATCCCAGCACTCTTGCCCTACATGGTGCACATCTGACCTCTGAGACTAGATTTGCAGAATCAAGAGTTGAAACTTCCTTAAGAGGGAGGTTATGCCCTTCTAATTGTGGGGTTTTGCATCCAGGATGTTAAAAGACCTGTTCTGTAATCATTAAGGGGACCAGTGACTCAGGCATTGGTACTGTCATGTGAGGATGACACCAGCATCCCACATCACCTACAGGGATCCACTGCCACTTTCCAGCCCCTCTGTGGAGGAATACCAGCATGTCTTACTTGTGGGTAAACAGCTCTCTGGTTCTGTAACTAATCCCAGTAATGTAATGAGCACTTCCAGCTTATCCTCAGTTTTCCCCCTGAAACGGTCCCAGTTTTGGAACTGTTTTCACTCATCAATATGTGCTCATAAAACAAACACGATCCAGATTATGCCATGATTTCTGAATGGAAAATCACAGGAACACAGAGGATTCTTTTCTCACTGATCATGGGTTTTGTGAGTAAGACAGAAAATGTGGACAAAACCAGAGAAAACTTCCCATAGGCTGGGGGGGGGGTTGGGTTTTTTTCATTTTCCCTTTTAGAGATGGGAAATTGTTTTCTTCAGTGAGGCAATTTAAGGTGAGTCTTGTTACTAAATTGTGAATGTATTAAAATAATCCCCTCACTTACATAATGTCTGAGTGTGGTCCAATATATTCATAAATGTAGATGGACAGAAAACATCCATGTCACAAAAATAAATGAAATCTCAAAAGAAGTAACTGTAGTTTTCCTTTTGCTGAGCATATTCTCAGTCTTCATCAGGAATATGGCATGATCTGAAGAACAGTTGTTTGTTTACATTGTTTCTGAGAGCTTAGAAATATCCATATATAATTAATACTGTATTTTTGGATTGGCTGTTGTGTGAATATTTCAGTTTTCGACAGTACAAGTGGGGACAGTTTTAAATGAGCTTAATATCTATTTTCAAAAATGAACCACTAAACACATAAAAATATTTTTTCATTATAGTTTTTTGAAGTAGAAAAATGTTTGATGTAATTGTTCTCTATTCTTAAACTCATCTTCCCACTATTTCTCACTTTTTATTCTCTCAGAGCAAGTTAGGGGCCTGATTGTCTAACTGGGAAAATTAGATGGTCAAGTTCCTTCCATCCTGTCCTTCAGAGGTTAATACATAGAAAATGGAGCCACCATTTAGTCAAAAATTTTCAAAGATTTTTAAAAATAAAAAATTTAATTTTGCTGATCCAGCATCCAGGGGACAGGCCAGGCATGGCAGAGGGGATGGAGAAAGAGGATGAAGCCCTTCCTGCTGGGGTATGAGGAGCAGATCTGGACACAGTGGAAATAGTACTCCAGCCTTCACCTCAGAAGGAGTCACATCCTAAATTTTCCCCTTCTGAGCCTGGATGGCCAGTGCTGTGCCATGGTCAAAGTGGGCAGAAGAACCAAAACTATTATCTCTGGCAGTGGTTGACACAGCTGGCTTTGCCTGTAGGACAAAAATGTACTCACATAAAGGATAAATAAGAAACGTGAATTCAACTTTAAAATAACATTACCTTTCTTTCTTACAAAGGTTTTCTTGGGGAAAAAAAAGAAGATAAATTGTACCATCTCTCTTATTTTTCCAGCCTCACCCTCAAGCCATTATAATTGCTGGAGCAAAGGTAAACAGCAAGCCAAACCAAGCCAGGCATTTTGGCTCCCTGTTCTGCTGACTGATGTATTGTTATTTGAAGTGCTGCATACCTCATTATCTGCAGTTAATAAAGTAGTATTGTGGGCAGATCTGCAGTGCTCTCAGATCTATGGAGCAGGTTAAAAAGTGGACTAACACTTAAAGGTTGTGAAGCAGAGAAAATGATCTGCAAAATTCACAGTGAATAACAATGCAGGACTTCCATCATTGTGTTGCCCCCTGTTTTCTGCTCTTAACCACAGCCAAAATAGCCCATTCTTCTTTGTTTTTTCCTCTATACGTATTCACCTTGGTGTATTTCTTCATCTAGTTGTGGGACTGTATTCAAATATTCACACTGGGACCACAAGGCTAAAGTATCATTTTCATTTTCTAGGTGAAAATGTCTTTGCAACAAACAGGGAAGGTAAGATTTGCACCTAACTTCAAAGGAATAAAACATTTCTTATCAAACTGGAATTTGATAAAAAGTATGCTACAGGACATGGCCTTTCTTTAGTTGTTAGAGAAATCAAAATTTTAATGTTTTTCACACAAGACTTCAAGTAAAGGGATTTCATGAAAAGGTTGCAGAACGAATTTCAGAGCTTTCCACATCTTAAAAAGAAATGTTTTAAAAGAGTATAACAAACAAATAAGCCCAAGATAACTTTAGTTCATAGGATTGCATGTCTACTGCTGCTGTGGCCAACACTAATTATCAGAAGACCAACAACATGGTCGGGTGTGCTGGAAGATGTTGCCTTTGCCTCCTTGGCCACTGCACTTACAAACTTTCCTCTCTGTCTGTTACGTGGTTTTACACCTTCTGCATGCACAGAGGTGCAGAGTGGGACTGGGACAGTCCTACAGCAGATGACAGAAGCACTGAGATGCTCACAAGCTCTGTCCCCAGGCAGCACAGTGACCCTCTGGCTTTGACATCCTCTCTGCCACGCTCATCAGTGCTCATTAGCACAGCAGATGAGCGGAGCTTTGCCTCCATTTTTGCTCAAGTCCCTTTGAGGGGGCCATTTGCCTATCCCACACATCCTGCATGCTCACTGAGTAGTAAGCTCCAGCAAGTCCAGACATTTTCAGACTTTGGACCACCAAATATGTCTAAAAGGAGTAAGTTCATGGATGTTATAAGAAATCCAAGTCTTTGAAACTCCAAAAGGTTTGTAGCTCACCAGAAATGTTTTAGGCATCCAGGTCAAAAAGTTTGAAGCCACCAGTTGGATAAAGAAGCCTTAAATGGACAAAAGGGATACTAGAAGAAAAGAGGAGGATTTGTGAAACAAATACATAAAAATGCTCTCAGCCATTTCTTTATTTACAGAATATGAGCTTTAGGTAGCAATTTTGCTTCTTGTTTGTCCTACCGGCCTCCTTTATGGAGAAAAAAATGGGTAAGGCATAGGCAATCAATTAAACAGAACTAAATTAAAGTTGTTGACAAAAAATCATAATGTGCATTTGATTATTCAGCTTCGATGAAACAAATATTTCAGACAGCATTCAAGCTTCCATTGTTTTTATGGCCAGTATGTTTGCTGCCATGAACTCAATCACAGCACAATAGGAGGTGAGACTAAATGGTTTGACACATAACAAGTAATCATGATAAAAGAATTGACACTCTACGCAGTGCAGAGGCTGTTACATTTTTAAATGCGAAGTTAATTTCAAGATTGATTGAAGTCTTCTGCCTTTCTTCTAGCAATGGAATTAGTGTATTATTGTGGGCCTTCTGCAGCTCTTTGTCTAGTGTGTGGCATCTGCAGTGAGTTCAGCAGTGTTTAAAAATGCATTTAGATTTGAGCTTTAGAATAACCTTTGTGAGTACTTTTCCCCCTTGAAACTTCAGAATGAATTTGATATGGGAGACGGAGGGGGATAAAGAGGAGGAGTTGTCATTAGAGCTTCACAGGATGCTGAAGGATTCTGTTTACCCGGAGCCCAGGTAAATTGCTGGAGATTTAGCACACAGCTCATGCCATTTGTCTGAGCATGACCTTGAGAGGACACCTTCTTTCTGGTTTGAGGGGGGTAATTTTGTTTCATGCACTTGTCAATCTTGCAGCTATTTCTCCAAAAGCAAGCAAGCGTGCTGAAGGAAATGTGTGACAGCGCTGAGAGGTGGCCCTCAAAGGTGGAAGGGTTGATTATTAATTAAGCTAAGACTGCATCCAAAGCTGCAGTGCTACAGTATGAAGTTATTTCTGTTGGTTTTTTTGGGGGGGGTGTGTGTGCTGGGCTAGCACGGTTCAGATTTTGCACACAGGATTATTTGCAAACAAAAGCAATATGTGACACTCCACACTGGGTTTGCAAGTCCTCTTGCTAAAGGCAGTGATGAATCCATGCTTGCTGGAGGGCTCTGTTGGAACAGATCTGTGCTAATCAAGCTGATTTTTTTGGCTCTTGGGTATTCCTATGGTCTTAACTAAATCAGACTTTAGGGCACTTCTAATTGCTTCCCTAGCACTGATTTACAGCTACAAATGAAAGTGGTCTGCTCTACTTCCTCTGTTGAATATCAACAGGTTGTGAAGTGTTTGTGTGTGAGAAGGAGCTGGCATTGTCTGGACAGTTGGTGCTGGCAGGAGATTAGCTGGAGGCTGCAGGGGCACAGCCACAGGGGAAGTCCCCTGTCATTGTCCTTGGGATGAAAATGCTCTTGTTCATTACCTTAACTCTAGCATTGCAATTAAAAATAAGAAGAAAGAGAGTGGCAATAAATAGTGCAATGTCTAAAATTGTGAGTTGCAATACATCCTAAATCTGCTAACCCTTATTAATGAAAACTCAGAGTAGCTAAAATCTTCTAATGTTTATTCATGCTGGGAGAACAATTTCTCTGCATTTCAATAGTTTTCCCAAATTGGATATATTTCCTTGTGCTTCAGTTGGACTATAACAGAGCTACATGCAGAATGAAGATCTTACCACTTCAATGATGTGAGCAACAGAAGTTATTCTTCAAGATCTGTTCAGCTTAATTTTGCCACAAGCCCTGAGAAAAAATCACCAGAAAGCTGAGAATTGAGCACCAGGAGGGCTCATGGCAGATTAGGAAACCACCAGATCTTATTGCAAGGAGTGCTTCTGCTGGTAACTAAGATTCTTGTAGGGGTGATGAACAGTCAGGTGTTCTTCACGTGACTTCCAGCTTGCCAGGAATGCAGGACACGCATGTGGGTATTTACTGTAGAACAAGTGCATGGCAGCCTGGTGTGTTGGGAAGTGAGCTGAGGTCCCAGCCAGGCACTTCTGGATGTTTTACCCAAACCAAATGCTAATAAAAAATAAAATAAATTCAGTCATAAAACAGTCAGAATTTCACTTTCCAAGCTTAGTGAAAAAACCTAGAATTAATACTTAGGTTTATGCACCACATGTGGTACACTTTAGGGGACTAGTCAAACATTTTCCTTTTTAATTGTTTTAAATAATGGTTTTAAAACTTTTGTAATGGAAGACAGTTTCAAAGAATTATTTGAATTCAAGATTTTTTTTAAAAAATAAGCTTTGGAGATGCATACTTTTATATGAAATTTTAAAATAAGTCCAATTTAGAACTTTAAAATTGCCAAAACAGCAATGAATCATTGTACCTTATTTAAATGAAGTGTTTTCTGTGATTGAAATAATTTATTAAAATTTTCTGTAGGGCAAAATGCAGATCATTGTGTTTGAGTTAATGAATACAATTTGATTTTTGAAACCCCTTAATTTTTCACCAGGCAAAAAAGACTGTTTCCAGCTCAGTTGTGCTGTTTTGTGTGCCATAGAGTGATGAATCAAGTACCGAAAAGAGTTAAAGCAATTTAGGGCTCTATCTTCTTTCTCACTAATGGCGTCTTCTCTGCAAATCAAGCCTGAACACCATGTGAGTTACCCTACTCCTAAATTTTCTTTAGAAATTCAGTAACTCTGCAGTGAAACCTGTAACTTTCTAACAACTTCAATGGGAGTAGTATTTCACCACAACTAACCAGGCCAGTGAGGCATTGTCACAATCAATATCTTATGCTTAGTTCAGCAGTAATAATCTCAATTATATATAGATAACTCTTTTGTATTCATAAAGACAGGTCTGTCTTCAAAAACTGGCATTCTGTGTTTACTAGTTTGAAGCTGTTTCAATTTTATCTTTTGCTTTTGAATTACTTTTGTACAATTATCTCTCCCAGTGAAAACTCCTTTCTGTGTTCATTGAACACTGAAGAGCAATATGTTTTCATTTGAAAAGTCTAAGGTTTTCAGATTAAACTAGATTCATTAATTACTCTTTCCACCCAAATTAATTTAATTTACCTGCCTCTATATAGGTCTCTGTCTTTATTGTACCACTTGGATTTAATTTTAGGGAATAAATAAAGCCAAAATATTCAAGAAATTTAATGCATAGGGAGAAATGGCAGCACTGTCTACCATTGCGGTTGCCTAAAACTTGCCAAATAACATAATCTTCACAGTTTTTCTATAAGCAAACAATCCTTAAATTCTTTAACCTAAATTCTTCCCTGCAAAGAATTTTTCAGGCTGAATTTCATTAATGGTTAATGAATCTATTTGGGTGATCACAAAATCATAGAGTAGCCCAGATTGGAAGGGACCTATAAAGATCATCTGGTCTGTCCTTCTGTGGGAAAGGGAAGGGAACCTAGACGACATTATCTGACCCCCTGACCAATCACATGCTAAATACCTCCAGCGATGGAGACGCCACCATGCCCCTGGGGAGGTTGTTCAGTTAATGATTGTTCTTATTGTAAAAAAATTCTTTCTTATATTGACATGAAACCTTTCCCCTGGAACTTGTACCCATTGCCATTTGTCTTCTCCATGTGGCCCCTTGTGAAGGGAGACTCCATCCTCTTTCTGTCTGCCCCATAAGTACTGGAATACTGTAACAAGGTGCTCCCTGAGCACCTTCTCCAGGGACAAAAGAACTATCTCCTTAAATCTTTCCACATAGGGCAGGTTCTCCACCCCTTTGATCACCTTTGTGGCCCTCCTTTAGGCTGTCTCCAGTCTGCCTGTGTCTTTCTTGAATTGTAGAGACCCCAGCTGGGCTGTGCTCCAGCCTATCCAGCACTGAGCAGAGTGGGGTGATCACAGTTCTGTCTCTGTTAGTATTGCCCTGTGGATGCAGTTCAGGATCTGCTTTGCCTTTGTTGCTGCAGAGGTGCCCTGCTGACTCCTGGTCGGGGTGTGATCCACCAGGATCTCCAGCCCCCTTCTTGGGCTGCTCCCCAGCCCCAGAACCTGGTCTGTGCTGGGCTTATCAGTTATGTCATCCCAAGTGCAAGACTTTGCATGTGTCTTTGTTAAATTTCATGTTGTTCTCCCTCACCCATTCTCCCAGCCCTGTCCAGGGCTGTCTATAAGGTAGGTCACCCTTTTGCTGTGTTCATCTCACCACCTGGGTTTGTGTCACCAGCAAAACTGGTGCTTTCAATCCCGTCATCCAGTTTACTTAGGAAGATGTTGAACAGCATGGGGCCTAGTATCAATCCTAGGAGACCCTTTTTGGGACTGGCTGATACTGTCCAAGAATGCAATTTATTGGGTAGGTTACAGAAGAGTTACCACAACCGAGAAAATCAAAAGCATGCTCAGTTCCTTCACAGCAGTAACTTCCTCAAGTATTTTGACTTCATGGGTGTAGCGGGTTCAGTTCGAGTGAAACACCATTTAGAGTGTAGTGGTTTGGTCCAAAATACTCATTACTATTTACATTCTGTGAGATAAGAATTAGGAGAAAGCAAAGCAGGCAGAAAACTTGAAAGAATATAAAGAAGTTTATTAACAGACCTAAAAGAAGGGAAAAAAACCAAAATCATACCACACCTTCAGAACTCTTCTCCTCCCTCCACCCTTCCCCCTTCTCCCACTGTAAAAAGACAACCCTTGAGATTTTTCAGGCAGTTTACCACTTCCATAATAACCTTTTTCAGTTCACTTAGGGAGAGGAGTCTCTCTTGCTCATGCTATGGAGACATCTCCACAAGAAATTCTCTCATGGCTTCAGTATCACGAGACAGCTGCCCAGGTTGGTTCTCTGCTCGCATGTGAGAGTCCCTTCCCCCAACTTGCAGCTTTTCCCACAACTGCTTTTGAGGGTCCAATCTTGAGCTACTGGGGTACCATTTTAAGGTTGAGCTGTTCAGAAACAAAAGTTCTCTTCACCCATCTCTGGGAGCATTTCATCTCTAAGAATAGAGGCCCTCCCCTTTTCCTGGGAGACAAGGGTCCTCATCATCTTCATCTCTAGGACCATATCTGGGAGCATCTCTCGGAGCTGAGGTCTTCTCCTTCCAAGTTGGAGCAAGAGTCTTCATCACTTCCATCTCTCCCTGTTCAAATTTCTCATCAAATTACAGCTGCTTCAGCATTTGCTTATTCCAGCACAGGTGCTTTTGCTCACAAGTGCAGTTTGAACGCTCCACCCCCCCATGCTTTCATGAAATTACAACAGGTACTCTGATATATCATAGTCCATCACCACCATAGCTTTACAACAGATTTTCAGCTTTAAGCATCTCCTCTTTCTCCTCCCTCAGGATTTCAGATCTTCTTTCTTTACTTAATGTCTGCAGCACTTACAGCACTAAAAGAGTTAATCTCACCCGGGCCTTGCAGCTGGAATTTTGCTTATCGCTGTTGGTCATATGATCTTTGCCGGGCAGCGGGGCAGCTTCAGCTGAATCTTCGGCCGCACTGGAGAGGGGGAGCTGGGCCATGCCATCTGCACAGAGCAGAGCTGGGGGGGCCGTGGGTGGAACAGGGCGCATCAGCTCCAGGATGGCTGTGTCCCGGCCTGGGCCCGGCCTGAGCAGGTCACAGACCGGGCCTGGCAGGGCCCGCTGGGCCCTGTACAGACCCAGCCCAGTTACCTGTTCCCCGGCCAGAAGCAAGAGAGAGCTTCCCAGGGTTTGTCCATTCTTAAATGTGGACCACAGAGGCAGTCAAAATTCTAAGTGGCTTAAAAACTTGTCTGTATTCAAACTAGGCTGTTGATAAGTTCTGTCATGTCATAGAGGAAGCTGTAAGTACCTCTTTGCAAGAACATCCCTTCCGGGACTGTGCTTGCTAACCCATGACAATGGGTAATGCAGGTTACCTTCTCTCACTTTATCCCCAAGGCTTAGTGCAAAAACTACATAGTAAAGATAAAATATTCAGCAGTTGCTCATTCAGAGAGCACCAGCTGAGGACTTTGTGAAAAAGAGGTCTGTGATCATGTAATTAACAACAGGAGCAAAATACATATTTATGAGCTAGATGGGTTTTGGTGTTTCCTAATTTTTGAGCACTTGTCACTGTAATGTTAATATTTAGAACATTTCTTCTGCATGTGTAGCGTGTCAGTCAGTGTGGGCAATGGAAGCATGACTGGCTCCCAAACCTACTGCTTCTAAGAGCCTACCTGGCTTTTGGGCACCAAGTAACAACCAAATCTGCCTTTTTGTCTCTCTGACAAAGAAGTCAGTCCATGAGGACTGTCCTTCCTGATGGAAGGCAGAGGGAAGAGTTTTATGGATTTTTTTACCCCGTGATCCAACTCACAGAAAGAACTTGGTCTCTTCCCACTCTCATACAAGTTATCTTACAGATGTAGGTGATGTTAAGAATTCAGAAATCAGAATTGAAAGGGACTACCTAAAACATTTAAAAAGAAAATTTGGGGTGGCTGTCACCAGATTTATTTTAATTAATAGACTGAATGGCTTTAAATATACAATAAATATCATCTCAGATCCTAATCACTCCAGCTCCCTTTATTTAGGCTTGCACATTCTCTGCAGAGTGCTTATTTTGGTTGTAGTAAAGGCAAAGTACTAGAACACAAAAAAACATGCAAATAAAATTCCTGCACATCCTTCAGAAACTGTCTGTGCAGCCTGTAATTTCTAGGGCAAAGGTTTGATGTCTGATGCTTCAAGTGAAGTTTGAAACCAAAACAAACCCTGGCTCCTGTGGAGAAGAAAATGTGTTGAGGAAGTTTGTCCTTTGTAATCAGAGCACCTAAGAAAAAGTGTTAGATCTAAAATATAAAGGTTTTGTCAGAACAGGCTTCTAAAAAAATTCAAGACAGAGCAATGTTTCTGCATTTTTTTAATAAGATTTACATTGAAAAATAATATTTTCAAGGTCTCTCTCTTAATGCTACCATCCTGGACAGAGCAGTAAGGAGTCAGGGGGCCAGGATGGCTTAGATCTGACTAAAAAAAAAAACATGATAGGTTAACTGTTTAACTGAAGATAAGAGAAATGCAGAATCACAACACATACCCAAATGACTATTTTAAAAGTATTCTTACAAAAATATTTTGTTGTTAAACAATTTTATTATGTTTTTACTTAGAAACAGGGCCTGCCCTAGTTTCTGTGGTTGTTTCAGCACTTTCAGCATCTCCATTCCTCTGTAAAACTGTAGAAAAGAGATTAATGAAAAATAGGCAATAATTTCTAGAGGTGGGTCTCCAAACAGAGCACCCACGATCAACTTCCTGTTATGTCATTGGTTTGTAGTGTTGAAATAAACATTGCAAAGGCTTTTTCAGAGCATTAAATGTTTTTAAGCAAGGACTATTTCAAGGTAAAATCTTATAAAATATATTAGAACTTTCCCATGTACATGTGCTTTTGAGTGCACACTCATGAGTGTAAATACATATATAAAGCCTCCTGGGAAGATACCATCTCATTACTGCTCTTAAATCCTGGAGAGATGAACACATGCCAGTGTTGCAAATTTACCTAAAGGAGAAAATTTATAGTATTGTGACAACCTCCAGCAAAAGAAGGATTAAGGACAGACACAGTAGCCAATTACAGTGAACTTTTCCATCAGATTCACTGAGTGTCAGGTATTGCTGTGCCTAAGGCAATATTATGCATTTATAAAAGTTTGGATCACATGTGACATCATATAGGAAATGGGGGGAAAAAAAGAAAAAAAAATTATTACCTGTGTATTAATGTTTGGTTTCAGTCTTTGAGCTTCCTTGAACTCATGGCTGCTGTGACTTAGTAATTTTGTCAGCAGTTTCATTATTCTGTGCCTAAAGGTAGGCAATTACATTTCGTATTTGAGTTTCAAATATCCTCTGAAAATCAAGTGATTTATTTAAGTGCTTTGCTGTGAACTTAGCCCAATTCTGTTACTCAGGCTGGAATATATTGGCTAGTATTCTTCAAAAGTTTGTCTCAGAATTAATAGGCATGTGCAAACAGGCATATTTTGATCTGCTCAGTTTTTGTGTTCCTGCTTCTTTTAATAGGTACTCAAACATCACACACAACCTTTTGTCTGTCCCCTTCTCCACAGGACTATATTTATAAATGGTTTCACCTTTAATATGGCCCTGCTTTCCTATTTGAGAACAGAAATGACTTATCAGCCTGGAAGCAGATCCCTATTTTGTCTGCCTCCCACAATCCATCAGGAGAGGGTTAAGAAAAGGACCAGTTATCTCATAGCAGTCAAATTCTTTGTACATCATTGAGTTTTACATTGAACATCTCTGTGTGCTGTCAGCTGCAGAGAAAGAAGATTACACTGTATGTCTGCTACATGAATACCCTGTAAATACTGCTTTGGTGCAAAAGGCAGATTTCTAATCAGCTATGAAATAAGCAGAAACTGCTGGTCATTTTAGCATTCAAATATCCAAATTTGGTTGCTTTAATGCACAACAGCAATTTACTTCGTGTATTAATAGAAAGCTAATAGCACAACAGACAGAATATCCAGAGGAGGAAAACAAACTCCACAAATAAGAGAGGTTATTAAAATCTTTAGGAGCAGTCCTTCATACTGGGCTGCTCACGAGCATTTACCATGCAAACAGTTCTTTTTTGAATGTATAAATGGTTTTGAATCACTGACCCCCAAGCTGGGGATGCAAACAGTAACCATTCTTGAATGTATGTTGTCACCCAAAGCTTGTCTGTATACAGGAATACATAAGGCTCTAGCACATTCCAGAGGAGAAAAAAATCTGAATTAGAGCAGTGGAGATTTCTTGTAGGATGCTCTTGTATCTTTTGAGAAATGACAGGCATCTTTATGAAGTGATGCAACACTCACAAAGTCACAGCAAATGTGCAGATTGCTCATTCTGCTGCTGGTGGGGATCGTAATAGTATAGCCTGCATGGGGCTTTGTTTTCACAGCCAGACATAGAAACAAATACAAACTTCATAATTAGGGCATAACCCAAATCCCAGGCTCTTAAAAACCTCTATTTAACTCTGCTGTTTATTATGTTTCCCCAAGGACTCAATACTGATCAATAGCTGAAATTTGAATGCTGGCCATAGGGAGCTTTTACAAATAATGGCCCTTGTAAAGTCCATAGTGCAGCAAACAACATAGGTACCACAGATCTGCACTTAAGAGACTCCTACATTTAGAACGTGCCCCTTTCTTCTGGAACTTGTAAGTATTATGATTCAAAAAATAGTGTAGACCCTTAATAAGAGGCTGGGGAAGGACTTGTAAATGTCAGAAAGAAAATATCAACTTCTATATAAAGTGATCAGGTTTTGGAAGTGAAATGCTATAGCAGAGAGACAGCCATCATGACAGGTTTATGTCATCTCGGTTTAATTCAAAGAAAATTCTGCTCGTCAGTAGTTATTCTTTGACAGCATTTTGTTATTTCTTCCATTTTCATTTCAATGCAGGGAGAGTCTTCAAATTTTTTAGATATATTGGTTGCCCTCCATTTCTTACGCAACATTGGAAGCATCACAAGGGTCTGCTTACAAATGGGAATGCTGTCCTGCCTAATGAGTGCCATGCTCTATTTTGGGGTACAGGATTTCATTCACTTCCCAGCTCTGTTGCTGGCCTGCTTGTGACTACATGACAAGGATGCAGCTGCATGTAGCTGCATCCTTGGTGAAAACTATAGATCTAGGTCAGTGTCTTTAAATTAAATGGCTGGAAAATGCAGCTTAGTTATTGTAGTTTAAATTCTGATCCACATTCTTTAAAGAATGAAAATTGTAAAGGCTAGCGACTCTGAAGAAAAGTGGTATTTTTCTTAGGTATGTAGTTTCTCCTGCTGTTGCCAATTAGAACTCTACATGTACTTTCAAAATTGTACTTCAAATCTTGGGCATGGCATTTTATTCCATCTTAGCCTATAAGGAAAAAAAAATGGCTTTAAACTCTTAACCAAGACATTTTAAGAGGGAAAGAAGAAAAAAATTCTTTCATTCTTGATATCTGGCATCCTTTATTTTTTGTCTGAGCTTTGAATTACTGTTGTTGGGTTGGGGTTTTTTATTTCTCTTTTAATGAAAGTGTTGTGGGAAAAAAAGGAGTCCTTTCTAGTACATGACATAAAAGAAATAATAAGTGAAACAGAAAATAGCTGGAAGAAATGAAAACTCTTTTGGTCTTAGATTTCTCTGGCTTCAACTTTCCATCAGGGCAAGTCTCTAGCTTAGCCTGGGCAGTGGCAGTCACATTAGAATTTGCTTTTCCTAAATCCATTTGTGAAAACACTTGTTTCTTCAACTGGTATAGAATTAAACTACACATTTTTCTTCTATACCTATTAATTTTTTTTTTCTTCTAGAGCTATTTATTAGAGACTGAGGTCTTAGTTTTGCCAATCAAGATTTCTCTCAGACAAAACTGTACACTGACTGGACCCAAAAAAGATCAGGGGTTTCATGTGAAAATAATTTACGATTTACCCACATTTACAATTACTTTTTCTTTTCAGGTTAATAAAAAAACATAGCTTTTAAATAGTATGTAACCTCTGATCATGGGACTGACTTGGCAATGTCTGCTGGCTCCAGGCTTGGAGTCAACTGCAGGTCTGAAGCCTTGTTTTGTGTTTTCAAAACAGTAAGCATCCCATTTTCCACAGTAGCATATAGGAACACTGGCTCATCGGCTTTGGTCTGTTCAACCACAGATAAGCAAGTCATTCCAATTTAAACTAATAAGAACTTGAATTGTTGCCAAAAGATGTGTTAAAAGTACAATAGCAAGTCTAAAAATCAAAATACATCATTCATTCCCTGTGGCATGGATTCCTGATGCTCAAAGGCTTCATTTCAATCCCAAAGTAAATATGAGCAACTTTGAATAGCTGTGTACCATCTTTTGAAGTTATTTTTATTTTTAAAAAGGAAGGAAACTTTTCTTACTATTCTGTATCCTCAAATCTTATTAATCAATAAAGCCCTAAAGTGGCAAGTCAGTCACATCCTCCCGCTAGGGTAAATGATGGTTTAAACCCTTTCTAAAAATCGCTTCCTTTTTTCCTCTCTTCTCCATCATAACATTTGTTTTGTTACAGGCTGCAAATGTGCTTTTCTGACTGCACTTTGTCACCCACAGATTCCACTGCACAGTGGGTGGAGAGCTGGGGATTTGTGTTCTATTTTCATGCAGAGCTGTGCATTAAAAAATGTGCTGCTGCTGTTGTATTGTGAGCGGAACATCTTACCCAAACAGATAAATAGAATTCTTTCCAATCTAAATAAAACTAAATAAACCAACTTGATTACTTTCTATTCAGAAAATAAGAATACAAAGAAGAAAAAAAGAAAAAAGAAAAAAAAGAGCAAAAAGCTTAAATCTCTAGTGTTACCTATGCATGTATATTTAGTTATGGTTCCATTTATCACAAACTAAAATCTTGTGCTTTAATGAGGAGACAAGAGGCATCAATGGTGCCCCTTGTTATTAGTTCAGCTTTTCATTATGAGTAATTCTGAGCTGTATAACGAAATCAGATTATGTGTGAAAAATGAAGCAGCGCTGTACTGAAATGCAGTGTGAAGGTCAAATGTGGATTTGTAGCTGTGGGAGACAACTCTTTTTCAAAGAGACTGAGCAAAACATTTCTGATTCTGAAACACAGCTCCAGAGGGAGTTAAAGGAACAAGGAAAGAGAGGTATGGCTTGAACACCCAAAAAGAGAAGGAACTGAAAAATGCCATTTCCTAAGACAACCTATGACAGAGAACTTGATTCCAGTCACTAACTCTTCTTCTGTTTTGTTTTGTGTACACAGGGAATTACAATACTCATCAAAGGTCTGGGTCAGGCCCCTAGTGTTGTGAGTGAAAACACATCCACTGCCTGTAGTTGTAGCTCATCATTCCAGAGGTTCATGCTTATTTATAAGCAGATTGTTCCTGGATTCATTTGTATTATTTAGAGGTGAAGAATGTCACACTGATGCTTAGGAAACAAAATTGTATGACAATATTTGCTCTGCATTTAAATGTTTAAATTCTGTGTGGTGCACTTTAAGTGAAACATAGACATTCTGAGAATGATTATGGCATTAATCAAGTGCCCTCAGTGTCATTGGTATGGTTTTAATACTTTTAAAACAAAGTTTTGAGAGCTTGCTTTTTCTTAGTTTTCCAAAACTTTAATTTTACAAAAGGGCAAGAAACATTGAAAAAAAACCCAATTTTAATATTCTTGAATGTAATTGAAAAGAGGAAAGTCAATAAAGAACAAAATGTATTTCTAAATAACTATCTCAGGATGAAAATGTTTAAAATATGCAAGTGTTAACAAGAATTATCTAGCTTGCTGTACCAAATAGTCACCCTCTGGGAAATTGATGCTTCTATTAAAAAAAACCCACATTCTAAATGCACTCTCAACAAAGACTGCAGGTCTGTTCAAATTTAGAGAAAAGAATTACATAGCCCAGAAATTATTCCAAAAGGATGGAAAAAACAGGACTTGAACTGAAAACTCTGGGTCTGGGAATACGCATCCTGCAGACCATGAGGAACAGGGTCTCAGATACAAATCTGGGTCCTCAATTGTCCTTTGTTTGTAAACCCCAGGAAAGGTCAATTCCCATTTTGATCTTTGAAAGAGAAAAATATATCATATCCCTCTGCCAGCCCAGGCTTTGCTTTGATTCACCCTCTCTACCCCCAGCTGTCTTCACTTTGGAAAGGTCTGTAGGGCTGCCACCCTTTTTCCAAGTGCGACTCGTTACAGGCATATTGGGGTATCCCAATATCAGTGGGAGAATATATCCCAAAAAAGGTTGAAGTTTCATCTATTTTCCATCAAAGCTGGAAAAATATGACTCTTAGAAGGGGATGTAAATTCTGGTAAGTCATCAATGATGGTGATATTTTAATTCTGCTAGCGTTGACGTCTCAATTTATTTCATATTTTCAACAGACTATCTTAACTGCTTCCCTTGCACTCTAACAAACTCATCTTTTTCCATTCATTAGTGGTTTATTACATTTTACAGAAGCAGGTATGAGATGATTTCCTATTTAGTGTTGTGTGTTGTTAAACTGATGCTGACTTTCACTGAGGAATTAGTCTTTGTCTCTCCAGCTGAAACATTAGTTTAAGTTGTGAGGGACTTTGACATCTTTTAGATAACAGGAAATGTATAAAAGTGAGTTTTATTCTGCAGATAAGCAGAATAGATCCTAAAAAATGCTTTCACACAATCCCACACAATTTCATGTGTTAATACGAGGAACTTGTAAATTGTCAGCACTAACAAAGTAATTTGCTGATCTCCCTCTTTAGGACAGCTATGCGTTACTGAGATAATAATTTTTGGTCTATAAACACAATTCTATGTAAAGAAACATCCATGTCACTAGATATCACTGCAGCAGTGACATCTCTTTATTGGAATTCTTGGTTTAAAAAGGTGTTCCTGTTTTTAATCTGAAATAAGATCAAAATAAAAAAATGCAATAGGGAAATGATTGCTACTGTTGATCGTGTTGCTGTCCCCAGAGTAAATCAAAACACAGTTTACTAGG
>NW_008237221.1:2255412-2277704 GCF_000691975.1 Corvus brachyrhynchos | reverse complement strand
CTTTGCCAGTTTTTTAATTAAAGTACAGGGAGTTGCACTTAAAGCTTCAGGAAAGACTGGGAGAAGAGGATCGTAGGCTGCTCCATTCCATACAGCTTACACCTCTTCACAGAGGAATGCTGATTTCCAGCAGAGACTTTGCTTATGCAAAAGCCTGCCTTTCCCTGATCTGAGCTTGTCAGTTTGGTCTGAAATGGAAGACTCTTTATCAGGATGTCTGATTAATTGTATATCATAATGTCTGAGGCAGCTGTAGACTTCAGTTAGCTGTCACTTATCCAAGTTTACCCAAAACTGAATAGCAGCTCCTCTGGCAACTAATCCTGTATTATATTAGCTCAAAATGAAACACTGCTGAGGAAAGGATCTGAAATTTGTCTCACTCTCGCAAAGGTATAATTAGCTGGTTTATTTGTTTGCAGGCTATCTGTGTTGTGTTGTATGCTTTACTAAAGTGATGAATGACAAGCTGGAGGTCTTTGTCTTGGCTCTGATCTCTCCAAAAAGGCTGTTTGCCCTTCCACTGGCAGAAATCAGGACACCAGATCTCAGGTGTCAGGGACTGTAGGTGAAGCAGAGGTCAGGGACTGCAAACGGAGGTCTACACTGCAAGGGTGGAGAAGGAGAGATGCTTGGGAAGAGGAGACCTGCCTGCTGCAGGGACACTGAGCCTATAGAGACTTTCCCATGTATCCAGAGCTGTGTGTCAGGGCTGGGTTGACCCAGTAAAGCCCTGAAAGTCACCCTTTCCAAAAATCTTAGTCTCACCATAGCTGAGTTTTCACTATAATGATGAGTAGTTACTGCATTTGGGGTTAGTATTTTGTGCTGTCTTGAAGAATTGGAACCTTTTTCTGTATCTGCTCATCTTGGTGAACAGCCTTTCCTCACAAGGCTCTGGCTGCCCAGGCATCCATCACATTCACCTTCAGGGTGAATTTTAAGTGTAAGCCACCTAGCTCAGAAGTGCAACAGTCTTTTTTTTTTTTTGCAGTGAGAGGTGATGAGCTACCTCTTGGCAGCTTCATTCACATATTGCCTTGTGGATTTGATTCTGGTTACAAGTCCTAGGTCAGCTGGAGGGATGCTCCAGCCCAGAAGGGCACAGGGATGTCACAGAAGCCCAGGACTCTGTTGTAGGAGGAGCAGATACAGCAAGTTAGAGGCTGATGATGTGTTTGAGAACAAGCTAGTCCACACTGGAACTGACTCTGAACTTAAATCTCACAAGGCTTTCTCAAGTGTAATGGAATGCATTTCTGTTAATGCTCAGATTATTTTTTTTGCAAGAACCGACTGAGAACCCCGTGAAAATAGGTCCTTTTGCCCAGAAAGCAGCCCAGTTGTCTCCTTTTTAGCAATTCATGCTCAGCAGTGCAAGGCCTGCAGTCACCAAATCTTGGCAGTGCTTGCAGAGGCTGACCCATATTATCACTGCCATAGCACTGGGCAGCCCTAAAAAGTAAAGCTTGTATGGCCTGCCCAGTCCAGCCTTTTTGAGATTATGTAACTTCAGGTCCACAGCTCTATGGAAGCTTGTGGGACTGAAAATTGCTAATCCTGCATGACATGCTGAAGTATAATAGTTCTTTGCAAAGTCCTAATGCAGTGCTTCTTGTACAGTGACCGTAACAGAGCAGTGTTGGGGAGGAAGACGATTGTAGAGTGAAGGCTCTGTTTTACTGAATGCAGAGTCCTTATCTCGCAGCATTCATCTATTTCCATAAGTCAGCAACCAGCAAAATGCTTCTCCGATTTTTTTATCAGGCATCAGTTGGCGTTTAAATGATTATAAGCATGTTATGAAAATTGATCTGTGCTCAACTTGCTTTATAGTTGGAACTGAATCAGTATTGATTTTATATTTTTGTATTAAATTATATATCACAGCTTTAAAGTGCCAAATGCATGAATAAATAGAAACCAATTTTAAAGCAGTTTGTTGCACCTGTTCTTCCAGAAGGTGGCAGCTGGGGAGCTCATACTACTACATGGTACATTCAGACTACTACAGTGTGAACCCTTTGTGTAGGGGAAATAAGATTATGACAGAGCAGAAAGGGGAAACTACACCCCTACTCACCACCACTCACATGTTTGAACTGGGAGTTGCTTCAGAATCTTGTTCTGAACACTTCTAATGGTATGAATGTTTTTTCCACGAGAAAAAAAAATCAGAATATTTAAGATATTGCTTTATATTTATTTTCTATTTATTTTCTATGTATACACACACACACACAAATATAACTGAAGAAAGCCAAAAGCCTCTGCAGTGGGAAGAGATGGGAAACAAAGACAAAGCAGAGTGAGGTAGGTCTAAGTGGCTGAAATCCAAAGAGGAGGCTGATGTGGCTGTTAGGTTTGGGTTGAAAGGCTCCAGTGTAAGGCTATAGAACTTGTGCCACAGGGCAGAAATATGCCTGGTGATCAAAAATTATCAGAACAAACTGGGAAATAAACAGGGGAAGAGAGGCAGACACTGATGGTAGTAGATGCAAATTTCTGCAGAATTTTTTTAATGAGAGGGTTTTCTAGACTGATTTTTTTGAAACTACAGGAGAGTTTGTTCGAAGTGATGACATGGCATGTGTGAGAAGGTGGGTGGCAGCTCCCAAAAGCTGAAAAGCTGGAGCTTGCCGAGGTCAGAAAGAATTTTGCAGATGTTGAGACTGCAGGCAACTTGGTGATAATATATTGGGGTAGTCTGGCTTTTCCTTCTCCTCAGCATCATTTTGAGTCAGCCATGAAACACTTGCAGCTTGACAGGGATGGCTGCTCTTTCCTGGAGCATCACCTGATCACATTTTCTCAACAATATCATTCAAAATATTGAAAAATGCAATTTTTCATTTTCTGGGGGGCAGGGGGGAAACTTGCCATAAGGGGGGTGTTTAATTATAAATAAAACCAAGAAGGTTGTCATTTCCAAAAGAATGAACTATATACTTAGAAAGTTAGGTTCCCTCTTCTAGGTTAGTTTTCTTGAACACTTTAAACTACAAACAATTGAGAATATACCTGTTTAAGAAGTGATTATGAAAAGTCCAGCAGAACAGTCTGTGCTTTGCATCAAAAAGAGAAAAATGCATTTCAATGGCCATTTCCTGATCCTGGTAGCTGAAAATATGAAATACCAATTTTGACAGAAATTTTTCGTTAACTAAAAATGTTGTGCATTTATGTGCACTGAAATCAGAAAATAATCTTGCTTGTGATGAACAGCATTGATATTACTGCGCTATTAAAGTCAGTTTGGAGAACAGATTTTACAAACAAAACTTCACTAGCAGACCTGCCAAATCAGCAGCACTAGTTTCAAATTCTGGTTGCATTTGTGCTCCCTCTTTATTAAGAACAATTATAATTAACAGTTTCTGTGGGAGACTCTTCATTTTAGCTTTAAACCTTCACAGGAATCTCCAGAAGAGCACAACTGATCTCAGTTCTGTGAAATTTAATTGGCTTTAACACGGTTCCTGCTAATAAAATAGAAAAGTAATGTATCAGTAGGTGTCCTCCCTTGTTGCTTTCTCCTATTACAGCAATCCCACATTGGACTGTGAGAGCAATTTGATTCGCAAGTAAATCAGGACCACTTTCTTAAAGGGCAGTTTGTGAGGCGCAGCACTGCTGCAGAAAGTAGCTTTGATTAGTGAGTAGTTGACATCCTTTCCTGAAAAACCTCGTGTTATTGGGAGCATTTTACAGTATTTCAGGTGGAGAAATTAAAAGGCTATTGATCTCTTGTTCATTAGTGATCTTATTACACTTTTGCTACACTGGCTGCCTAATACCCTGTCAGAATTCACCCTCGGCTGCCTGTCATACAGCTGCATACTTTCCAGCATCAGCCCTGTAGGATAATATGACATTTTTTTACTTTCTGTCTTAAACTGTTGTGCAGTTCTTGTCCTGTGATATTTACACTTATCTAGAAGCAGTTGCATATCAGCACTTAGTGAGATATTCCCTAGACACACTTGAGTTGTACAAATGTTAAGGCCCCACACTTACAGTAAATATTCCAACACTCATACAGTATTAATAATACAAATTCATAATATTTATAATATATCCCAGGGGAGAGGAAGGGATGTTCACTTGAGTGTATTGCACATCATATCAAAAAGATTTGGAAACAGCTGCTTTTTTTCCTAGCTCATGGCAGCTGATGGATGCTGCTGCTCTAGGAGAAAGTGCTGTCTGACATCAGGTAATAGATGTGCTGCTGGAGAGCTACAGCATCCCTCGAGACACAGGGAACCTCGTGGCACAGCCATTCAGTGTGATCCAACATGAGCACAAGTCATTAACACTGCAGAAATAGCAGCTGTAGGACAGCCAGTATACCCGGTGCCAAGCCAGATGATGATTTTGCCACTGAAAGTTCACTGAAAGAAAGCAGTGAGTGAGTCACACCTGTTGGAAATACTGTGTCATTCTTATTTCCCAAAGGAAGATAAATTGCACATCGATCAATGACAAATCAGAAACATTAGTCACTTTTGAGAGCAAAATCTTGGTCACCAGATGCTGTATTTTTATTCTGAGTTCTATTAGGTGAGCCCAAACCTCGGCTCTGCTGCCTTTATAGTTCAAAAATAGTAAAGATACAGTATCCAGTGAAAAGCCCCATCAAGCAATTAGGATTAGGGTTTATGGGAAAGATCCTAAATGGAGTTAGAGATTCAATCTTTTGAAAATTCTATCCTAAAACTACATGAGATTTCAGATTCCAAAGGACAATATGTTCATAAGCATTCAGAGCATCTGCTAGGTGACCCAGGAGAAGAAAGTGGTCTGTATAAGCACAAGTACAGTACAAATTCATGTGGTTTACCATTTTAAGATACCTGTCCTTTTCAGTTTGTAGGAAGGGGTTGTGTTCAGAATAGCAATGTTTATTCTGGATTTCTCTAACTTTTGACTAAAAAATCTCATTCAAATTGTTTTATTGGGTTCAAAAAATATTTTAAAATAAAAGTGTTCTGCTAACTACACTCAAGTTGGCTGCATGCTGGTTCTTAGCCTTGAAGCAGGCTATAACTCAAGGATGTCTTATTAAGCCCACGTTTTAGATCTAGCAGTTTTAGATTAAGCAGTTTTAGATCTTTTAGCTTTTTTTTTCTGTTGAGTATCTCATCTTCTTTCTAATCTCCCCATAATGCACAAGTATGTGCTTTCTAAACAAATGGGGCCTAGGTTAAGATTTTATTTGATAATAGTTAGGATGCAGCAGCTGAGGGGCTTTGTTTTGGCGGATTTTAACCAAAGATACCTCTTTGACACAGTCTGTGATATTTAATTACTTGGAAAAAATTGTAAACAATAGGACACTTATAAATAGCTGTAGGTCCTGGGATATCAGTGAAATGGTAACTTAATACATCAGAGTAAGAACTAAACCAGTGCCTTCATAATGCCTTGTGACTGTGCTCACATGAGTTGCCCCCATGAGGTGCATCACAGAGATGCAATAGCTCAGTTTTCTGTAATTGAATTACATTTGCATTTTGGTAGAGATTTAACATATATAAAATGTATTTCTATATAACTTGATGATGTGTAACTATTTTTCCACTACCTCTGAAGCAGAGAAGATCAGTTTAGCTGTTCCTGTTGAGGGGGTGTAGATTTCGTTTGGAGCCACAAAATGCAGTGATTTTTCCAAAATATCAGTGAATGTACAGCTGCCATCTGAATTGATTGAATCTGACCAGAGGGGTTATGTTTGTTTGAGTTTGGTGCAAAGATCCTGCAAATTTCTGTTTGCCCACCCTCCTAAATGAGCATGAACATGTGTCAATGCTTATAAACTGTGTATAAATTTTTTGTAAGGGGATAAAGCATATAAACATGGTCTTTTCTCCTTTCTCTGAAGGGGTTAGGGCTGATTCACTTACCCAATTCATTTTTCAGAGAAACTTTGGACAGGGGGAAGGAAAGCGGGAAAATAGTTTCCACTGGTGAAGAGGAGGATGCTGATGCTGCTTTTGCTGTTTTTACTGTATTTCAGAGTGGGTAAAGCTCCATTTCTGCTGTGTTTGAAGAGCAGGTTTCAGAGAAAAGGGGTGAGCATTCTTTTTACCCAGACCAGTAGGACACAGTGGTCCATGACTGTGGAGGCTGGGAACCTCCCCTGGAAGTCCACTGCGCAAATCCCATAAGCAGGAGTGCAGCAGATCCTACTCCTGTAGGCAGAAACTTGGCTGTTCTTTTTAACTGTGCTGGTGGGGGGTGGGAAATGAAGGTGATGAGAACATTAAAAATAAAAATCCAAACTGAACTGTAGAAAGGTGATATTTGTAGCACCTACTATATGCATATGTATGTGCACCATCACAGGTCACCAAATGATTGTTGAAACAGAGAGTTGAAAAGGAAAAACCTGTACCTGGCTTTTATCATAGTGATGGTCCTGGGAATGCCTTTATATCTCCTCAGATTTATCACTAGAAAGGTCCCTTTGCTCTCATTTTGTACTACTCTTGGGGCTCAGCTCTTAAGGCAGCCCTATAAAAACACAAACCTGTAATACATGCCTGATTTCAGCTGTAAAGTGGCTTTTGTTCCTACAGTGGCCTCCCTTTGCTGAAAGTCTGCTCTGCATGAGCTTTCTCGGTGTGTAATTACTTGAGAATCTATAGGTAAGACTTTTCAGTACTTAAATAACTACTATATGAAAACTCCATGGTGAGGCCTTTCATAAATCAGAGGAGGCTTTGGTGCAACTGATTTGATGATGCAGTTCACTCTGGGGGCTGTGAGTGGTGGAGTCTAATGAAGAATATTGAAAAAGTTACAGGACTTTCTCTTGCTCTGTGTGCTTTTCGTTTTGAGGCTGATGCTTGAATGGTAGAAACAGTCAAGTTATTAAACCCCACACCTTTCATTTTTATTTGCAATACATATATCTTCATTTCAAAACACATATTTGTCCACGTTTTTTTCTTTTGGCAGTGCAAAACTTACGATTTCTGACTAACCATTATAGGTTTCTCTTTCTCTAAGTAATATTTTTTCTTATGCACTTACTGCAAAAAAAAAAGCCAAAATTCAGTGTAGATCTGTGCTGTACTAAGGGTGTTCATGAAAGAATGTACTGCTCATAGATCCTTTGGCTTCTGTTACTTATTTGTAATGTTTTCCTTTCCACTTTCCTCTCTTCAAGGAGTTCTTGGGACTTGCCTGAGTTTTGCATTGTACTGTGAGGGTAACATTTAAGCCTTGTCAAGGATGCATTGCAGCAGAATGGCAAACAGCAAACAATTTTCTATATGACATTTTAGCATTAAATTCTCTGAAGGCCTCTGGTTTTTCTCTATTTAGAGAGAGAAAGCACAGAGTTATTCAAGATTGGGCCAGTGTTTCCACAACATATCAGTGAAGTCCTTTCTGTGAAGGACAGGGCTCAGCAAGCCTTCAAGCAGGAAAGCTTTCCTTTAGTGAACGTGGTTCTTTTTGATGTGTGTCAAGTCTTTTTGGAATTACATGTCTGGATTTAAGTAAAATATATAGTAATGTTAACTTGAATTTCTTCATTTTGTCAAAAGACTCATATTTCTTTCAATCCTTCCTTTGTTGTTTTTGTGGGGTTTTTTTTTCAAGATAGCAGAAAAGACTAAGGCAGTCTTATCCTGATTTGGCTGAAGAAATCTTTAGATAGCAGTGTTAAGATTATGGCACAAAGGCAAATGCCATTGCACTCATACTGCTTTTATACAGCAATCACGTTGTACCAGAAATAATAATCTCTTGGTAAGCTAATTTCAAAATGATGATAATGACATTGATCTCCTTTCTAAAGTGCTTTGAGATTTACTGATGAACGTCTCGATGCAAGAAATAGATATAAATTATCATCAAAAGCATTCATGTACAGAAATTCCAAGGAAAATTATCAGAAAATTTAGGTTCCAAAGTTTAATACTGCTGTAGAAATTCTGTCTTCTGCCATTACCATCAGTAAAGAGTGAAAATGAAGATGAAAATATGCAAGGCCAGCAAAGTAACCCTATGTGTGAGCCCCCCCTGCTGCCTCTGGCTGCCATTACCTGGCAACCCCTTCCCATGATCACCCCAGAGCTCATTTAGGAGCTTCAGGGAGAAGAAAAGGGGAGACAGTGGTTGGAATGAGGAACAAATTCATTCAAGAGAGAAGTCAAACTAGGAAGGGATAATTTTTTCTTCTTTCAACCAAAACTCTAAAATATGTTTCCAAGAAAGGAAACATTAAAAAAACTTTATTAAAGCTTTGGGTTTTTTCAAAGGTGTAACTATTATTTTCAGAATTTCATCAAACGTAAAATAGTATTAAAAATATACAGGACCCTTTGAATTTTTGAAGTGTTGACAGAAAATTTTAATTTCTCTGTCTTTAAAAATAACCTCTGCTAGGACTTTTAAATGCTATGTTTCTGATAGAAAAGATTTGGAAATGCAAGTGTAAGGATTTATACTGCTGCAGCCTTGCAGCTTCTTTGTTCATTTTCACCTGCTCAGCAGGAGAGGAGAGCAGAGTCAGTGCTACAGCAGGAAATGTAGCACATTATACCTTTTGTGCTAAAGTATCGATATCGAGGCAAGGCAGTGAAGGATCAGGTCCCCTGAAAACAGACTGCACCAAAAGTTGTGCTCCTTCAAGTAGGAGATGGGTTGCCCACGAAAATTGTCTTTCAGACTAGATCTAAAATTTGGAATTTGTGGCTAGAAATAAGACCATGACACATGCTGCAGTTCTTGGATGTGCTATTTTATAACTGATGCCAGTATGAGCCACAGTACAAGTGTAAATGCTCTGTTCTGGTAATTCTGCAGAATTAATATTTGTTTGTATTTTTGCTTTCCTGGTTTTGTTCCCAATATATGCTGGGAAAAAATTATTTCTCATAAAGGAGATTGGGAGGAATCCCACATATAAATGCATCTGTGTGTCTGTCTGCACTGGTATCTAACATCTGTCCTCTGATTTGGCATGAATGCACTGCTGTAGAACAGACATACTTGGATGGGCAGAGAATAATGGAAAGCCAGTGCAAGGAGAAAAATACAGAGCTAGGTTGCCCACTACTGCAACTAATGAGCTGCAGTGTAGAGGTAATGATGGCAGATTTGGGGAGGAAGATGAAACTGGGAGGAAGTTACAGGAACTGAAGCAAAAGGCAGTGCTTAATGCCAGCAGCCTGAAGATGCTGTCTTTTCTGGGAAACCTATTCCGAACTGCTGTGTCATTCCCTGGAGGCTGGAGACTTTACATGGATTTTAGGGACTTTGGGATTCACTGAGAGAGCTGTGGGAGAACAAGGTAAAGCTTTTTCAGGGATTATCTTTAAAACAATTTTAAAAAAAGTTATGTAAGATTATGTTCTCAGAGGGACTATATAGAGATTGAAGGCAAAACATATGCTGTTAAACTGTGAAAGTGATTACATTGTACCTACCTAAAATAACCCTGGAAATGCTGTTTAGAGTAGACTTCACATTTTCTTTTAAAGAATTGTGTAGGTTTGCTCTAAATTGTTAAATAGTTGCTCTATACTAGCCTGAAAGCTGCTGAACTTCACCAGTGTATGAAGGTGTGGAATGCTTACACAGCCTCCAAGATTAAAAGGACGTTATGGGTTTTCTCTAAAAGTCGGTGGTACTGTTGTCAAGAGTTTTGTGGGCTTTGGCTTAGACTAAGCTGTTTTTTATAAATAGTCAAAAGAAGAAAATTTTGGCCATTGCTTGGCAAAATATAGCATTCCTGTTTGACTTGGGAATGCCTTCATGGCTTAACTAACATGGGGACCGAGAACAAGGCCACAGTTCTATAATCTCCTTCAGAAGTGTGTGCTGAAAGCCTTGGAATTCTTATGCTGTGAAACATGTGGTAATATAGTGTTAAGCTGTTTTATGTAAAACTTCCAGCAACTTGGGAATCCATCACAACTGCTTAAGAAAACTCTTTGAAGGCTACAGTTGACCTTGGTTTTATAACTGTCATGTTTTTGACATTCTCTTTCTTATTAAAGGTGTATATTCACTTTGCACTGTCTTCATCACAAATACAAGATGAGATTGATGAGACCCATCCATTAATTCCAACTTTTTTCATGACACGTCTTGCACATCATCTGTCCTATTTCCAGCCTGTGCTTTTCATACTAAGTAATAATCTGAACTTGCATGAAAGCCATCGACTTGCAGAGATACAAGGGGAACTTGGTTTTTCCAGATAATAGAGTTTAACCTTTTGATTTCTAAATGTGATTCCTTTCAGGGATGCAAAGTGGTGATATTTCTATCTGAAATGCAGAAAGTCACTGGAACTTGAACTCCTGAACTGGAAAGAACACAAACAAGGGACACAATCTAAAGACCATAAAAAATAATACTGCAGTCAAAAAGGCAGGATATCATCCTTATTTTAGCCAAATCCTGGAATAAAAACCATAATTTATTGACATTCTCATCTTAATCACACTCCAGAATCTGAAGGACACTTCTGGGATACGTTTAGCAAAGGATTACGGTTACAGTTGCTCTGGTTTATTCAATCTGCCATTTTTCCTTTCTGACCTGTCAGTCAACACTTTATTGTAAAAGCTGATGGAAAGTGACCACTGTGCTGTTAGTGAGCTGGATGTTCTGATAGTGACATGATCTGGTAGACTGCTAGGCAAATAAAATGCTGGGCTTAGGAATGTGGTTTTTGCCTTTCTCATGGGTGAAATAAGGAAATCTTGGCTGAACTGAGCACAAAGAAGGCGAGTGTAAGGAAATGGCTTTTTTGTCAGGTCAGTTCACCTATTTGTTATTTTTCTGCAAAGAGTTAAACAAGACCTTTAGAGGTGGGAAAGGGGAAATGGAAGATGGGAAATCAAGTACGGCCTGGAAGGCATCACTGGTGAAACCTGGGTGCTTTTAATTAGGGAAGGCCTCTAGCCTGGCTCTATCCAGCCCGGTTCTGTCCAGAAAATCATAACCTTTCCAGTCTCAATCTATATCCACATAAAACCATGTAAATGTGTCTGATGTGGCATGAGACTGGGGGAGCTGCCAGAAGTGTCCAGTCCTTAGTGAAAGGGACACCGAGAGTGTGTTGCAGCTTTTCATCTCACAGATAGAAAATTGTATGAAAGGGTAGGCAAGGCCAAACATGCACAGACACCTGCATTGATTTACCCCCTTGGTGAGTAAATACTGTTCTCATAAATGTGGCAGGGGGTTATTTTCATTTGTCAAAGAAGTTTTGAAAATGTGCAGAGCTGATAGCTGCTCTGACACCCGGACTAGCCATGGACTGTGAAAACCCAGATGATTAAGTGAGCACACTTAAGTTGCTATGGGCACTTAAGTTATAGTTAATGTTAGGGAATCTCACAAGAATTTTTAATTTTTTTAGAGAAAAAGGTGTATTGTCCTCCCTCTGACTCAATCGCCACATAAACAAAACAAAAAATGTTTTACTCTGCAAATTATTGACTTTATAAAATAAAGAGAAAAGAGAAAATATATATATATAAAGAAAATATTATTGAAAGAGAGAATATACATAAATAGAAAATTACATCCATTAAGGATGTAATACCATAGCCATTGGACATTGGTACAGAACCCAGAGCCTGTGCCTGTTCAGAACCACAGGATAAAAGTTGAAAAGTATTGTGGGGTTTTGTATTTGTAGCTTGCACCTAAGAGACTTTTCTTTTCTGCCCCCAATTTGGACTCTTTATCTCAGGGCTGTTGGCTTTGGTGAGCCAGACAAGCTCTGCCTGGGCTGAATGCTGCTGGGTGTTGCATGTGTGCATAAGCACGCAGCAAAAGCTTAGTTATTGTCTATATTATCTCTGTGCACTGGGCTGTGATTTTTCATTTCGTAGCTCTGTCACAAATTGGTGTGCTTGAACTGGTGACACAAAGGAAAGGATTTGGACATATATTGGCATGGGTTTCATTAGCCATTGCACTGCCCTGGTCTGAGCTGGTTTTACAGATAAATCCTGTATTCTTACCCCAGAAGTAAGCAACAAAATAATTCTTTAGGGGTGTATTTTGTGTAATCCCTGTGTGGGAACAGTCACATCTTATTTCATTTTACAACAGCCTTTTTGTTCTGCTAAATGCTTTCTTTTCCAGGGAGGTATGAAGGGTCAAAATAGCTTTTCTTTGGTTTTTAACCTATGCTACATGTCTATGTCAAGGTATAGAAACACCAAATACATTTGCAAGCCACAAACCATGCACTGGTTTAGCTGCAACTTCACTAGCTGTTGTTTTGGTGCCTTTCAGTTTCCATAATTTCAGTAAAAAAGGGCTCCTCATATCTCGTAGGATTTTTGGGGATGGGCCAAGTGAAAGGTCGATGTCATGAGAGGAGGTTTGCCAGCATGGGGCAGGTCAGCCTAGCTGAGAGACGAAGAACAGAAAAGGCATCATGACATTATTGTGCTGCCTGCCTGAATCTGAAGTGTTTTGGATGTTCATCACATTTCATCCCTCAGCTATTTTTATTCTCTCTGGCCATTACAATTCTTTTTTAGCACAAAGGCCATATTTACTGTGTTTATGCAGATATTAACACACTTCCAGAGACAGCACAAACTGGGAGCTGAGGCTGTGTTTCTGCAGACGTCGCTCTTGGCATCAAAGGCAGCGTGAGCTGTTCCCGCTTTTCTCCTCTTCAACTCCATCTGTTTATTCCATTTAGCTCCAACTGTTCACTCCAGGGGTAGCTCCTCAGTTGTGCCATTGCCACTTTTTGCAGGGCTATAGATGAACTGGTTGACCTCAGCTATTTTAAAACTATGCTCAGTCCTTTCTTGTGCTTCTTTAACAGGATTAGTTGTAAGTTCAGTTTCTCAGTGTAGTTCACCACAAGGTCACACAGACAAACATCTGCAGTACTGAGAGATGAAGGCAGAAAGAGCCACATTGGCCTGTTTTGCCTCCCAGAAATGTGTCCTGAAACTGTGACATGAAGCACAGTGGAGTGCCAGAACCAAGTTTGTCATTATGATCCTTGTGCCCCAGACCTTTGCTTCCCTTATTAGGATGATTAGGGATAACTATCAGACAAAAGTGTGCATTCTGAACACCTTCTCAGAACTGCAGAGAAGGTGAATGGGCATTTAAGGATGGAGCTTGGCTTATTGTTAGCTTTGGCTTTTAAACTGCCTTCTACCCTTCTGTGCAATATATTCTAATTCCTCTTTATTTATATCCAGTACTTTGTGAGATTGCCTTTATCATCTGATTGTTATCCCTTTCCCAGCCATGCAGGAACAAATTTTGGCTTTCTTTGCTGGCTCACCTTTTAACTTCTCTTGTTCCTGTGTTGTTTGCCTTTTTCACACTGAATGCTGATGAGGTACTATTTGGTCTGTCTTCAGCAGTCATTTTCTGGGTAATTTCTTTAAGCAGCAAACACTAATTCCTCCCACTCTTTAAAGTGTCATATGGGATCAGATTACCAGATTAAACATGAATCCATTTTTGGATGGCATTTCTGTCCCATGCTAATTCTATAAAAATTATTGACTATCTGGCCAAAAGTACTGCCTTCTCAAGACTTATATGCAGCTATTTTTGGGCCAGAACAAGAAGGGCAAAGGGCCATTTTGAGATATTGTTTCTAATGTCTTTATCTCAAAGTTTGCACTTATGCAAACATTGCTAAGTGGATTCCATTTGTTCATGTTAACAGGAACTACTACAAAGGCAAAAATATGTTTTTCAGCAGTTATCCTCCTATGAAGCATTTTCAATCCCAGCTGACACATGCAATAATTTTGAAAGATCATGTGGGGGGCCTCAGCAAGAGAATGTGGCCCTAGAGATTATCATCATCGTTGAGACAGTAAAGTTGCACACATTTTAGGAGCAGGTGATAGTTTACAGGCTATATTCGATAGTCTTAAGAGGGCTAGATATTTGTTAAAAGAACTAGTATGAGGAACACGTTTAAAGGAATAACACTGTTCTCCTGGATGAATATTTCTGATGCATTACTATGTAGTGGGTAGACTGGGCTTGATAGTCAGGGAGGAGCAGCCTGGTAGTAATGGGGCACTTCATGTTATTCTCTCTTGAAAATTTTATGTTTATTTGCTGTGGCTGAGTAATGCATGGGTCAACAGCATGGGTTTTGCTCCAGAAAGGAAGAACATACTATGTTTAGTCTGTGGCCGAAAGGTGGCTGCCTGATTTCCATACCTTACAGATTGGCTCTCCTCTCCCCTGCCCAATAGGTGTTATGGTGCAATGTATGGGAATTCCTTCACACTGGAGGCTTCTCGGGGACAGGAGACTACTCCATCAGCCAAAAATGGCATAAACAAGATTTAAAATCATTAGCATGGCTTCTGCCATTATGCTCTCAGCAGATATTGTAAACTTGCAGGATTTGATTCATCATTTGCATTGGTGCAAAATTGGCCGTGACTGCCAAAAAACAATTGACTGTTCCTTCCCAGCTGTTTTCTAATTACATTAGAATACTGTGGTGTCTAATGCAGCTGCTCAGCCATGGTGTGGACCTGCCTTCTCCCACAGGGACCTTTCCAAAGCAGCAACACTTGCTTTGAGATGATATCTATAGCAGAGGTGGCTGGTACACAGGTAGCAGTGACAGTTCAGTCATGGCCAATTCGTTTCTTTCCCGGGAAGCTATCCCACAGGACACATGACTGCTGAGAAGTCAGAGTTCAGAAGAATAACACTAAAAACATCAAGGCATCTCGCATCATGCTGGCACTCAGCCCAGAAGCTTGTAAAAATGCAACTTCATCAAACAAAAAGGAGTTACCAGAAAAGGAACAGAACAGAAAAGAAAATACCTTCCAGCTCTAACTTGTGATGTTCCTGTGCTTCATAAGCTATGTGCAGCTTTTGTTACCCTGTCTCCAGCTGGATGTGATGGAACTGGAGGAGCTGCAGAGAAGGTGCCAGCCTGAACGGGGGAATTGAGCAGCTTCTGTACAGGCAGAGACTGAATGCACCAAATCTCTTCATCCTGTGGAAAAAGGAGTCTCATGATGTGCATAATGGTGTGAAGAGCAAAGATGTAAAGGGATGTACAAGATTATAAATGATCTAGAGGATGCAGAAAAGAGTTGATCATGCCCTGCTACCACAGAATAAGAAGTAGGGGCACCATGAAATTGCTAGGCAGCAGGAAAGCACTTCTAATTCCTAATGCAAAATAAATTGAGGATTTAGTTGGTGCAGGATATTTTAGATATCACATGTTTAAAGAGCTTTAAGAAAAGATTGGACAAATTCAAGACAGAAAGATGCAGCAAAGGTTGCTAAATACAATGGTCTGGTTACAACTTCCAGCTCAGGAAAACACAAAATTTTTAATTGACAGAAGCTAGAAGTTTATGTTGGGGAACATAATCTGGCAGTTTTGGGCTAAATGAGGACAGATTAGTAAAAGAATCCTTTTTTCAGCTTTCTTCAGTTCTCTGGATATTTTACATGCTTTTTTTCATGAGAATGGACCACTGAGACTCAAGCCTGGAAAATTGTATTACTATTATTTTAGTACCATTAATATCATTCTGAAGAGGAGAAATTCCCATCCCACCCTGCTTCAGTGTGTGCTCTGATGGTAAACCTGAAGAAACACAAAGTTGTTCTCCCTTTCCCCATCTTTCTGGCTTCCCAGAGAGATGTTTTGGTCTCTTTTTTTGTGCATCACATTCCCTTGCTTTCTTTATGTTAAGGTGAGGATTCTTGGAAGAGGACTGGAGGAAGGAACAGGCATATCCTCAGGCAAGAGCTAAAGAGCAATTAAACTGGCTCAAGTAACAACCACGAAGGGGTACAGCTCTAAAATTGGTCATCGGTGAGGGAAAATTTACTTGTTCAGTAGCCCAGGTGCCTTTGGCCTAAGGCAAAGGAGAAATGAGAAATATCCTTACAGTGTGGTCTGGATATTTTTGTGGTTTTCACAGGCAAAGACAGACTAAAAAAATCTTAACCAGGAGATTTATTTTTTTTTTGGTCTGTGTGGAGTGTTTGGTTATGTCCAGAGTTTCTATTTAAGTAGCAAAGAAGGTATCATCTTTTTATGCTTGAAAAGATAATGAGGTAAGTTAAGTGTAAACCAACAAGATGACGTCTGAGTCAGAAGATGATCTTAAACAAGAGGGAAGCAGACTGCCTTCATTGCACTGATGAGTTACTCGATGTCCAGCTAGGATGATATTGCCTCTTTTACTGCTAAAGAAGATTTAAAAGGAGAGAAGTAGAGATATTAATACATATTATTTTATACGTACAGTATAAAATGTTTATGACACTGCCTGCTACCATCCACTGCTGTTGTTTCAGTGGCTGGGAAGGAGGCAAATACAAGATAATACAAAAATAGTACAAAAATAACTCCTTGGTAGCAATTAAGCTATTTCTAATCATATGTGTTGCATCTCTTGCTATGTACTGAATCAAATGAAGATACCAAACAGGGAGCCTAAAGATAACTCATGCACATTTTTTATTTTTCCTGATTGCAAGTAGCATATGTAAGAAAAATCAGATCTCTTCTTATTTGAGGAACATGGCTACAAAGCTTAACAACATTTGCAAAAAAATTGAAAAAAAAAAAAAAAAAAAAGATTTAAAGAATTCTAGACATGCTTAATGGTCTGATGGAAAGAGTAACCTGAGTTAGCTTTTCTGAAGGCTTTCATTATCCTCTGGATTATATTGACAAAGATGACTCATATAACTTACTAGAAATAATTTGAAATGGAAGGTGTGTGTTTGGTTTTCTTTCTGTCCTACAGAGATTATTGTAGAGGATGACACTGGCTGTCATGTGAGACAGCTGAAGAGTAGGAGCAGGTAGAATGGCCTGACTTAGCTCATCATCTCAACTGAAGTGATTAAACAGTTTAGAATTAAGAATTATTTTTTTTAATTATTTTCCCGTTATATATATAAATATCCTGGAGCCCCTACTCAGAATTGTGCTTCAGGGCCTTCTGAATGGTGTAAGGAGAGAGGGTTCCTGCTCTTTGTCATTCCTGTGGCTCACTGGCTAAACACGGCCATCTGCTAAATTTGGGGGCTGCAGGCTGACAGACTCACCAGGGCATATAAGAAGTAGAAGTCCTATTCGAACCTGATTTTTGGGACCACACAAATAAGGACAGCTGCAGCTACTGACACCTTGAAATGTGCCTCTGTGAATACTAAATATTGCCACAAAAATGGCAGGGAAACTTCTGGCATCCTTTTAAAGAGCTGCTGTTTGCTACAGAAGGGTTAAAAAGGAAAAATGCTGTGCACAGAGGCTTTGGATAATACAAAACAGTTTGCATCTGAGCTTGTTTGTGCCACATTTCCAACTCTACAAAAGTTTTGTACATCCATTTAGAGCTGTTACTACTGATAATGATGATGACCTTGTTTCTCTCTAGCAATGGAAGGTCCTTTGATGTTTTTCCTTCTCACAGATGAGAAGCAAAGTGAGGTTCTGACGCCAGAATTTCACCTGGTGAGGTAGAACTGGGTAATGGACATTTACACCCTATAAAATCCCAAGAGGAGACACTGTACATATGAATTACATCTGAATTTTCCAGCCCAGACATTTTACCTACTTGAAATAAGACCTGAACCTGGCCGGTAAATTCACACTATAATTTCTGGGTTTTCTCTGTGCAAGAGAACAGTGAATTGTGAGTAGGGTTATCCTACCTTACAGACAAAGTATTCAGTAGAAAGAGCAGGTGTGCACCTAACATTTCACCTAACATTTTTCTAAAATTATTTAAACTATCAAACAAGAGAAAACCATAATTCAGATATGTTGGTGGTGTGGTGTTAGAAATATATATAGTAGATTTGTTTCACTTGTAATTTCATCAGAATAAGAGAAAAGTTGCAAACAGTCTTTGGTATTTAATTTTTATTATTGTGCATTATTATTATTAGGGTTTCAAAGATACATCTTGTGAGATGGGGAAATAGCTGATCTCAGTGCCAGGTAACTGCATGTAGTACCACGCAGAAATTGGGACTTACAGATGACATTGATCAGGAGATACATGTGAAGGATATATCTGGATGACCGTGACATTTTTAAGCATCTTTGCTTTCTCCTGTGTCTTGCAGATGAGGTAGACAGCATCATCCTTTAGAGAAAATTGCTATAATAAGGAAAGTGTCTGGGAATAGAAGTAGGATCTTGTGTAGATACTGTGGAAGGAATTTGTGAGAAAACACGAGTGCAAAGAGGCTACTTTCAGCAGCAGAGCAGGGAGGATGGGAGCAGCCACAGAACGGTCAAAGGTCCACAATGGCATCAAGCACTGATGAAATTTGTCTTGCTGACTGTGATTCAGAGTCATCTTTGAGCAGTAAAATTCTGGAAGGTAGGAGGATGGTATAATCTGGAAGATTATGTGCTGAAAAACTGTGTTGATGAATTCTCCCTATTATCCTGCATGCTCTTCATGATTTTACAGACAGCACAAGACACAGTAACAGTATGACCCCTAGGGTCTACTGAACAGCAGCAAGTAAAAGTTGAGGCAATATGGAATGTGAAAAAACAAAAAAATCTTTGTAATTTAAAAATCCTAGAGTCAAAATGCAGGTGTTAAGTCAGAAAAGCGTGTATTTACAAAATTCATAGTTTGATGAGTTTTGAGTGAATAATGAATGTTCTCACCTTATATATGTCCATGTGCTTTTAAGAACAGGTACAATTCCCATTGATGCCCAGACCTGTCATAGAGATACCTTTCATTTCTCTTTGTTGTGCTTGGGTGGTATTAAGGTGTTTCTCGGTAGCAGTGAATATGCTTATCTTTCAGGGCTGTACCAATAGGTATTTAGAGTCCTGTTCACTGCTAGCAATATGGAAATGTGCAACTCCCTAGATCACACATCACTGTTTGAAGAGACTCCTGGTTTGGGGTACGTCTGGTTTTACCCCTCAAATGGCACGCCATCAAGGCCACTTGTTTTTAGAAGGTGCCTAGCCCAAATACATGAAAATCGGTACCTTTTGTAGTATCTTTTAATTATTTTCTTTTATCATTTTGGGCACACAGGAGGAATTATTATGAAGAAAAATTTTGAAGACTAGGATGAAAGCCTAGCCTTTGGATATTAAAAAAATTAAAACCAAGAATGAACTTGCTTTTGTTTGCTGTGGCAAGTGTTAAGTTTGCCAGGGGAACTGTATGAATACAGAATGCTTCTCTTTAGGCTCATGACTGCTAAAAGTATATATGGCTCTGCAGAACAATGTTGGGTATCAATATTGTATGCCTTTTCACTTTCTGTTAGAGAATGGATAATTTAGGTCTAACTTGAAAGAGCATTTGGCTCCAATGATTCTGATAATTGAAATGTATGAGAATTCTGTTTAAATACAAATCTAATCAGGATATCACTAGTAGCCAAAGTGAAATTCAGAATGCTCTAATACTTTGATCTATGAAGGTCTTTTCTAACAAGAAGGGGAATTAGTCTTGGTGGCTAAACAAACCAAGTTTGCTTTCTTTTATTTTCCTTTGCCTCTGACGTTTGTTTCTGTTTGAAGATCACTCTATTCATTTTGGTTTTCTTCCTTTGTGTTCACTTAAAATGCCCCCTCTCCCGACTCTTCTTTGTGATTCCTCAGATCCCTTCTTTTCCACAGCAGTGACCTGATACTGCAGTCTCACTCCTGTCTTGCAATAAAAAACACCTCAGCAGTAACATTATTTTAGAATAATAGAAGGTAGTTGCTTTATTGTAACTTAAAAATTGAGCCAGTTCTAAGTGTGCAAGAAGTGTAGTCTCAGCAGCTCTGTGTTTGGCCTCTATGGTAGATTATTGTCTGAGCAGTTCCCTTTTCGGGGAGAGTACCAAGATGCCAGTCCACAGCTGACTGAAACGGCTGACCTCCTAGGTCACGACATCCGGAAGGAAATCAACTGAGATTTCTTGACGGTCTGTTCTTTGGATTTCATTGCCTCCATGTGACTAATGTGTCCCTGCATCATTTTTTAGAAGTCTTTTCTCATCATTGTGTTTCCTTTGTCAGAGGGTCCATCACACCACACTTCACTAAAACACCCTACATTTGTTAATGACATCTCTAACTTGATGCTTCTATCATTTTTGTAACAAAAAGGCTTTCCACTTCTGCTAGTAATTCCTATTTATGGGAAGAGAAGGATAATTCAATGGCTGTGGTACTTTCCATTATTCAGAATGACATAAAATTACTTCTTTTCAGTGCAGCTTGCTCTCTTTGACCCAAATTTACAAGGCCTCAATTTTGCCCAAGTCCCTGTGTTTGCTACTTACTCTTGACTGACAACTTCTTATCAACTTAGACCTTCTGAAGGATATTCAATAAAAAAGGACAAACTACAAATAAGAATGCATATTTCCTTGCCTTGTGTGTCAGGGTGGATAATATGGACAGTCCACTGCTATGTTAGACATAATCAGTTTAGTTCAGAATGAGGTAATAGGGGTGTAAGTGGAAATCAGGTTGATTCTCATCTTATAGTTGTATATTATTATTATTATTATCGTTATTATTATTATTAAAATTAAAGTTAAAATTAAAATTATAATAATATTGTGCCACATTTCTTCTGCCTGTTGTACTGATAGATTTGGGGAGTTTCTCAGTGAAACAAACCAGAGAATTTATTCTTATATGGAAATGTCAGTTTTATTTACAGGGCTTCCGATCTTTCATGTAGCTATACAACATCAGTTTGGTGGCACCTGATTAAATTCTTGCCATATAGAACCATTCTAAGTGAGAAGATAAAAGAATTATAACTCCTTCATACACTGTTTGAAACTTACTCCTTGCTTTATTTCTTTTTTTTTGCTTTACGTCAAGGTTTCCCAGTTCCTCAGCCATCTAAGGCAGATGAGTATCGAGGAGCTTTACTAAGGGGGACAAGTGATTTGAACCTAGATCTTTTTCCTTCTTTTCCTTTTCACCACTTGTTCCTCATAGTTATGCTGTATTATTGTCATTCCAACAGATTTCTAGTTCAGTTTACCTGAGCTGTTGTGGACAGGTTGGGTTTTTTGTGTGTGAGGTTTATGGCATAGTTTGACTAGTGCCATTTTAATGTCTGTGTCAATAGGGTCTTAATCACACTGAAATCTCTGGATCTCTTAGATTTACCAAGAGTTCTCCAAGGAAATCAGAATTGCAAAGGCTGGAGAAAGCCCTGGAGGCTTTCCAACTTAATTAGGAGTGAACTCCTTCCCTGTAAATGAAGTGGTTCTTTAAAATGACTTAGAGTCTCCACTGGCATCTTCTGACAGTGCTATGATGAAGTACAAAATATTATTAGAATGATGTTCCCCTCTTGTGACACTCTCTTTCTTTCATATGTCTTACAGAAATAGCCGTATTTTGTGAGTACCCATAGCATTATTTTCCTTGTGCTGAGACAGAGTTTAAGAAAAAAGGAAAAAATAAGTTAAATACTTCTTAAAATAGTGCAAAATAACAGATCTCTGTAGCATTACAATCTGGACTTTTGTATTTTTGAATACAAAACACTGTGAGTGTGAAACAATCATTGATGGAAGAGCTTTTTAGTGGAGGGATGAGATAAAATGATTTATAATAGACTTAATCTTACAAAGGGCCACTGTCCTGCTATTTTACACATTTAAATGATGCTGCTGTAAAAAGCAAATCATACGTCCTAATATTTACTGTTTTATTAAATACCTTTTTCTGCAAGTAAGATGTGATTTTTTGCACTGGTCAGGTATTCCTAGGTGCCACAAAATTGGGAAAAAACTATTTTCTTTCAGATTAACTGAGCAACACCGAATTTAAAGTAATGGCAGATAAGCTTGAGACAAGCACGAGACAAGCACAAACCAAGAAGTTCATATTCTTCAAAATTTGCTCTAAACTATTTTCTTTATGGAGGATTTCTCTATACATCTTCCTCCCATGTCATTTAACAAGCAAAATATTGCCTAACCTTCTATTAATGTGTCATAAATCACACACAGTAGCACCAAAACACAGCTTTCCTTCTCAGTTCCAAAGAGCAAGAGTCTGCATATGGCTCACCAGAGTAAACATGGAATATCTGTATGAAGATGGCTGAAGTAGCCAGGATTTACACTGATGTTGTGGCTCTTGCTTCTGATTAGTTACTTTCTGTTTGGAGAATCATTAAAGAGTGAAAGGTTTTGTATGTTAATAAAATTGTCACAGTGAAATTTGGTAAATATTTAAAATCAAGGTTCTACTGAGGGAGAAAAAGACCAAGAAAAATTTCTGAAGAAATTTGTAACACAGC
>NW_008237221.1:2215295-2255388 GCF_000691975.1 Corvus brachyrhynchos | reverse complement strand
ATTTGACTGGCATGATTGACAAAAATCAGATCTGAAGATTTTTTCCATGCTTTTGTTCATCTATTTCAGCTCAAGAAAAGGAAGTGTGCAAGTTGCTGCTATTGGATGGTGTTAACCAAAGGTGTGGGTCATTTTGCAGGGTAGATTGTTACCCAGTTTGGAATTAATTTCTGTTACAATAAAGCCCCTTCTGAATATTCTAGGTTCTCTTTTGCAGTGCCATTGTGGGTATTTTTATTCTCTGCATAATTCAGTGATGCCCAGCTGCAAAAATCAAGGAGACCTCCATCCAAAATTTGGCCCCAGTGTGCCAGCATGGATGTTCTGCAGTTGAGCTAGTGATCCGCTAATGAGTCTTTTCTAATTATTGATTCTTTTCTTGACTCAAAGCTGTTTGGAAACTAACATTAAGCAGAGGTTTAAGTGAAAAATATAAAGGAATCTTATGGTCTGCATCTGAAATAACACCAAATTGTACATGAAGCTCATCTGTTCTTTCACTGCAGTTGTGCAGAGAAGGAGAAATTACTTGCTTATTTCAGGGCAGGGGTGTTTTAATAAAAAAAGAAGAAGAATGAAACAGGATGAGTTTAGCCATTACTGCTTTGATTGCTGCTGGCTCATTAGCATTGGCCACGCTCCTTCAGATTAGCAGTAATTAAACTGTGAAATCAGACCAATTGCCTTAAGCTGAGACACCATACCAGGCTGTCAAGAGAAATCACAGGGGATAAATCAAGGGCCCTGTGCATCTCGGATCACCCTTGGCATGGGTGAGAGTGTGAGAAGTGGAATAATGAGGACATTCAGTTTTTTTGTATCTGGTGAACTCTCGGCAGACAAGCTTTGGAAGCGTTGTCATGACAATGACAACAGCAAGGATAAACTCTTACTCCCACTAGCTGTGGTTAATGAAGATGATAATGAAAAATTATGCCAACATTACTGCAATTTTTTTATTCCGACTGGCACTTGTAACCTTACGCCTAATGACACAACACAATAGTGACAGTAATTGTGCATTGATAAATGGGGTAAAGATGCCGAAAAAGTGTCTGACTCTAAGATATACAAGTTTAGTTAGCTGAGTAATTTCTTTCAATAAGCATTTGCTTTGTTCTTTGAACTCTCACTAGGTGGTTTTGGACTGTGCATGCCAAAAAACATCTCTAATCGCTTTTCATTGTTTGCTAAAGAATAGGCCCAGCAATTAAGGCAAAGAGTGCCTGTGTTTTATTTCTTCTAAGCAGAACAAACGCGATCAAGATAAATAACAGTAATAAAACAACAATACTTTTTACAAATTCTGAATGGGTTTACAAATTCAGTGTTTGTTTAACTGCTGGTTTCTGGGACATCCAGTTTGTGCCACTCCAAGTGTAAAGCTTTGGTGGATAAATCTCCAATTACATTATGTAATGGCTGTCTCACCCCCACATTGCCCCTGCCTAAATGTCACCATTTATTCTGATTGCATTAGCACTTACGTAAGTGTCTTTTTCAACCACAGCTCCTACATCCTGGCACATTGGGGAGGATAGATAGATAGATAGATAGATAGATAGATAGATAGACAGACTTGAGGGTATGGTTTAAGAATATAGTTAAACCATTGTAAAAACTTTCTTCTGACCTATCCCAGCTATCTGCATCAATTTTCTTTCTTAAATTAAACCCATGATCAGTCATGGTGAACCAGTCCAGGATGCTATATGGAGAAAAATCTGAGGACTGCATATTCTTTATAGTCTCTTAGTTCAGCTCCCTGATCGAGATGAGGGCTGGTGACAGGGCAAGAGAAGCAGCAAGAGCATGTAGGAAAAAATGACAGTGGCAGCTAGCCTAACCAAAAACCTTCCCATCCCACCTTGAAGCATGAGGGGTGTTCATGACATTGTGGAAGGATCTGCAGTGCACACTCTCATTGCCTTCCAGTTGAGCACTATGAGACCATAATCCTGAAGAGGCTTGTGGAAGTTGTTCAAAATGCGTTCACAGCAAGAACAGAGGCAGCCAGCAGAGCTTTTGCAAGCACATCTCACAGGGATTCCCAAAGGGTCACACGGTGCCTCAGGACTCCCTCCTGCTCCCCAGGCCACCCAATTCCCACTGCTGAAAGGTTGATGTTCTTTCAACAAGCAAGCGTGATACGGACAATACCAAATAGCCAACTCTTTCAATTCATGTAGGGGATTCCAACTCTGCTGCAATCCAGCATCCACACTCCCACTTTAGAAGCCACACCACTTGGCTTTAAAGAATAGCCCAATTGAATGTGTGAGTATGCTGCCACACAATAACCTCTCTGGGATTAGACAAATAAATGCAAATGAATCATTTAATGCAAACAAATCACTTAAAGGAGTAAGTGTTGTTTTATTTACTCCAAAACTACCTAAAAGAATAGCTCTTTTGATAGCTTTATTGAAGTGTTTGGGGGTTTTTTCCTATGTAAAGTTCTACTGTTGCTCACCAGTGGCCTCATTCCATCAAAGCTTTAGAAATCTAGATTGTCGGATGTGGGATTTTTTTTGTTCAATCACTGTTTGTTTGGTTTTGTTTGGTTTTAAGAAAAAAGATTAATCACAGAGTGTTTGGAGGTGTATCAGATATATGAGGGTTTCTCCTTGACTAAGTGGTATTTGTCTTTTCAGTTCTTGAAAGGCAGTATTAAGACAGCACAGTAGTGTTTGTGATTCATGGTTGCAATTCTCTTTTTATTGCTGAACACCAGCAGTGAATAGGAGCTGCAGAAGGACATGTTTCCAATTACTCTATCTCAGAGTTCTCCATTGCTTCTTAAAAGAGACGTCTCTATCTCTGCAAGTGAGCGTAATACTAAAGTTTATACAAAAATTAATGTTTGTGTATATATATATATACGCACACATACACCAAAGAAGGATTTCTTTGCTCTTTCAGCTATGTTCTGTCTTAAAGTTGACTCAGTGTCTGCTGCTTTGTTGCCAGTCTTCTCACTGGAAGAGTAAAGATGATTTAACCATTAGAGAAAGGAATAATGAAGCAGTGTCCAAAGAATATTGAATGATTTTTGGGAAGAGATGGCCTCCTGAATCCAAAGTGGTGGTTTCCTTGCACAGCATGACAGAAATGGCTTAGCAAGGCAAGATCATATTTCCCTTACCATGCAATAGGTTCAAGTAGGAAATTTAGAACTTGAGTACTGCTTCCTGAAGAGGAACTTTTTCCTGGACTGTGGTCTTTGGTCCTTTGTGAGTTTGGGCCCTAATACTGTAGTGGGATGAACCAAAGTTTGTTGCCAGTGCAGATGCAGAGCTTGATGCATCTCAGAGGGAATCTCTGGTCCTTCAACATTTGCTTGACTATTTCTTCATATAATGGAGTGCTGATGCGGGGGAGAACAAAAGTCTCAATTACATTATCTTTGAGTATCTTTAACCTTTATCAGCACCAATTTTAAGAGAGAATTTTTTTAAAAGTGAGACAGGAAAAACATCAAAATACTCTGCCTAAACATTAACACAGGGCACAGCTCCCAAATTGACAGAGAAATCAGTGCTAGGGAGAAGTCAGGAATAAAGGATCAAAAGCAGACACAGTCTCTGAAGAAAGGAGGATAACAGTACAGAGCACCATGCACTGAGTGAGTTTGATTTAAAGCATTTTAAAAGAAAACTCCATTTACTTTAGAGACTGACAAAAGTTTATACATTCATGAATGAGCTCTTTATGTATTTAAGAGGGATGACAGCAGACAAAGGGAATATTTGATGAATGTTAAGGCAAGATTCTGAAAGTCAGAGATCACTGAGAGAGGACAGAAGGTTTTGGCTTTTTCTTACAAATAGCTGCATCTGTTTGGCACTTTGTGTTTCCATTCTGTATGCTAGAATTGTGAGAGAACTAGAAAAGGTATTTGGGAGCTGAGTGAGGAACTTAAAAATATAAAGGGTTTAGGAAAGCTATGCCTCACATCCTTTCATAACTTGCTTTTCATCTTGCCCTATAATGGAGTACCGTGGCTAAAATTAGCAGCTAGCAGAGACAGGACAGTTGTAGAGATACAAGGCTGTGACTTGAATTCATTGAGAACAAGTGGGAGAGAAAACTGAGGTAGTTTTTATATATTTTTGGGTTTATATATTTTTGTCATTAAGATGGAGATATTTATTTCAACTCTGCCCTGTGTCAAGGTCAACAGAAAAAGACTGGACACCTGTACTTCAAGGATGTCCCTTTGCAGACTGATATCTCAGCAGTTTGAAAGGGCTGTCTGAGATATGGGCCCAGGTTTTAGTCTTTCCTTCTGTCCAGGGGCAGTAACTTTGGCAGAAAGACAGAAAAAATAACTGAGAGCAGTAACATCTAAACCACCTCAGCAAAATTTGCTGAAGTTCATTTGCTACAACACATCTTTACTGTTAAATCAGCATATCTTGAGGTTTCAAAGTTCTTAATTATTTATGATGGAGTTTAACTTGTGGAAGACTAGGAGACCATACAACAAATACTGCAGGTAGGTTTTTAATATGATGACCAGTAAAGTATTCAGATCTTCTTTTGTGGGCAAAGTAATTACTTCTTATTTTAAAACATTCATTATGACCTCAAGTATACAGAAGACAGAGTTGCTGGTGAATTATGTTGATGAAGCATCATGGCACTGATGGGAGCAGCTTACCAGACTTCAGGTAGCATGTGTAGAGATCTCTAGGTCTGTAGAGTAGCCTAAGAATCAAAGCTAAAAAGGAGAAACCAGATGACATAAATTAGTGATTACTCTACATCACACTGCACCAGTTCCAAATTCCAAACAGTTAAATAGATAATAATCCCTGCCTAACTGCTGTCAGCAGACCTGACACCAGGTAAAGTAACATTTGCCCTGCCAGAGTTTTACTGCCATTGTTTCCACACAGGCCATTTCTTCTGACCCACTTTTGGTTCTCACCATTGAGTCACTGCACAGGGATGTTCTTGAAATGCAAGTTCAATGCAAGTCACTCCACAGAGTAAAGCATCCCTTGGATGTTACACTGTCTTTTTCAGTAAACTGAGTAGGTGTTTTTTCTACTCAGTAAAGTGCCAGTCTTTCTTTTTTTTTCTCCTGTCCTGGGCTGTCAAAAGGTATCAAAATACAGGAAAGCTCTGAAATGAGGAAGATATGATTATCACAGCCTTCTGCTTTCTGTGGTGTGGACCTGTGCCTATTACCAGGGAAGATAGTCCTTAAGTCCCTTTGTGAGCCCATACAGCAGAGAGTTGGCAGAAGTCACAGTGCAGGAAAGGCACTGACGTTATTAACAGCTTAACACAAGCTACATGTGGAGGAGGAGCCACATCAGCAAGCTCCTAGCAGTCATCAAACTGGAAATCAAATGGAATGCAAAAAATTATAGAATAAGCTGAGTTAGAAGGGACCCACGAGAGTCATCGAGTCCAACTCCTGGCCCTCCACAGGACCATCCCCAAGAGTTACATCATATGCCCAAGAGCATTGTCCAAGCACTTCTTGTACTCTGTCAGGCTTGGTGCTTTGGCCACTTCCCTGGGGAGCCTGTTCCAGAGCCCAACCACTTTGAGTCTAGAGCTCTTTTTTCTAATATCCGACCTAAACCTCTCCTGACACAATTTCAGGCTCAGGCCCTGTCACTGGCCACTACGGAGATCAGTGTTTGTCCCTCCTCTTCCCCTTACAAGGAAGTTGTAACTGCAATGGGTCTCCCTTCAGTCTCCTCCAGGCTGAAGAGACCAAGTGTTCTCAGCCACTCTTCATATGGCTTCCCCTCTAGGCCCTTCACCAACTTAGATCTTAGCTGGGAGCATGAAATAACCCTGAGCCCCTCTGTGCTTGTTCATGGTATGTCAAGGGGAGGGATGGCAGCAGAGGAGGATTGTCCTGTGCACACTGTGCCAGGGCTGGAAATAATGCTCTGGACCTCCAGTGTCTTTATCAGCCAGAGATCACAGGGATGAGGACTCACCCCCATGGCTGCTGTGCCTCCCCAGCTACACAGAGCCCCCGTTGCTTTGCAGACCAAGGCCTGTGCCCCGCTGCTGCAGGTGGGGCGGGTCAGGGCTGCCCTGGCTGTGCTGAGACGCCGCTGCCAATGTGGCCCAGCAGGCAGGTGGAGCTCATGGCTGGCACCCGACCGCCCATGGGGAGGGCGAGCGGTGGCCAAGCTGGCAGCGGTGGGGGATGTCAGCAGCATGCCCAGGGCTCATGCCACTGTGTGAAAGCCTCCCGCAGATTTGCAGATTTGGCAGTGGCTGTGCAGAGTGTGGCTGTGGCACCAGGGCACGAGCTGCCTTGGCCTTGTCCCGTGTTGGGCTCCTGCCTGCTGTCTGTGCTGACTTTGGACACTGGAGAGCAAACAACACAGTAATTTTCAGTGAGACTTAGGCCTTGCTTAGGTTTCAAAGTTACTAATCATAAAATAAAAAGGCAGCACCGTAGCACTTAGAGGCATTGTTTTGGTAGAAAGTCTTGGACAGGAATTGTGTACTCATTCCCCTGTGATTCCTGCTTACCCTCCATTTCTTTCATCCATATTACTCACTCCTTATTATGTCTAGCATTTAGAAGCCTCAGTGTTTTATGATTTTATAGTAATTCTTGCTACTTAAGGTGTATTTAGTGTTCAGGTTCCTCTGTTAATTTAACTTCCCAACACTCTCCATCATGTAACTTGCATGACCCTTGTCAACTTTTATATCAAAACTTCTGTATTGGTGGATATAACACTTTGGAAACAAACAAGAAATCATGATGAAAATTATAGTTTATTGTTTTCATATTCATTGCCCCCAGTGATAACGCCTTTACAAAAATCATTTCTTGTTTTCCTTATCTCAAATTTCTTCCTCCTTCTTCTTGCAGAAATAGTTGCATAGAGAAATTACAGTGACATATAGTTTATTTCATATTCTGGAAAAAATCTTAGATTTTTAGTTGTTCTAAGCACTGAAGGATTGAAGTTGTGAATCAATTGAAGTCAGTGACAGCTTTGCTGCTAACTTCACACCTCAGAATTTTGTCTAGCTGTTCCTAGTGCATTTGAGTCTGATTTTCTGTGTTATTTATTTTACATATTTAGGAATACCACAAACAAAAAAAAAAAAGGGAAGCTTAGTTCATAACTTAATCTTGAGAAAGGAGTATACCAATATAAAAAGCATGTGCTCCCCTCTGTTTTTTCTCCCCTACTGCAACTGCCCCTTCCTTCAAGTAGAACTCAGCTGGTTTAGTGGTGGTTTCTAGCCAGTCCATTGTACTACAGCACACAGAACTCTGCCCACTGGTAGCCAGCAATTCATTTAAAAAGGCATCTATATCTGTCCTATTTGTGTAGCTAGGATTAAGCAACTGCATGGAAGCTTAGGTCCCTTGGGACAGTTTTAGCTGTTTTGGCTGTTGTAATGTCTTTCTGGAGTTCTGCCCCAGAGCTACAGTCTCAGACTGCGAGTTTCTTTTGGCAAGGATTTCACTACTTTCTAAGGTGGGCAGCATGTTGCATAAAATAGTTGCTTTCTAACACTAATAATAGTTACCTATCAGTTGTCAGTGAAAAAAAAAATGTAATTGCAGAATTGGTCAGTTGATCATGTTGGCAGAAAATAATCAAAACTACACATTGCCTTGTAGCTTTCTACCTCTGAATTAATCACTGCTGGCTCCCTTTACAGTCAGTGGATACAAACGGGCATTTTTCAGATGTGTTTCTTCTGGCCTATTTTAGATATCTAGTTTAGGACAAGATGAACTACAGCCTAGAAGTGTCTATTTCTCATTGCTGATTATAAAAGGAGTCTAGACATCTCCCAGAGAAGTAGGCAGCCAGATTGCACATGTTTTTATTTGTCATTGTGTGTCTTCATGTGGCATGGGTGACTAAAAAGGCTTCTAAGCTCTATTTTGTTAGAATTATTCCAGTACAGTAAATTTAAGCCTCACTACTGAAAATGAGAGATCTTTTTATAGGTTATTATTTTGTAGATAGCAATTAACCACTCAGAAGAGCTGCTAGCTTTGACACGCACATGCTCAGCCACTTCATGCTTTAATGTTAAATTATATTTGACATTTAATTTAAGCTCATATTGCCTCATTCAAAAATAAACCCTACTGCATTAGTAGTGAGAAGGTGGAAGGATAATTTTTCTCCCCAAATTCACACTCAGTGAAATCTAAACTGATTTTTCATGCTTAGTGTTTCAAGTATATTACGTGGATTCTTCTGAATACGTCTGTGCAATTGCTTCTCAGATGTGAGGGAAAGAAATCGATGCATCGTTTTTAGTAAGCAATTACAACATAAAAATGTATTTTTAATAGGTGCTTTGAAGGCTGCACATACTGTGAGGTTTGTTGCCCCCTTGAACCAATTGTAATCAGAAGCAACGTCTACCATTATTTGCTGGGCAAAGCAGCGCTGATTTTGTGGTTGTACCACTGTGTAATGTGATCTCCTTAGCTCTTATAAATTAAACAGGATGAAGACTTAGTTGACTGACACAAATATAATGGCAGGACACAGGAGGAGCTTCTGCCTGGTGTCCTGCCAGTAATGTTTGTCCTCCCTGTGTGGGAATGGAGAGCTGTCCCACCAGGTCTCTGCTACAAGGATCTGAAAAGACTCCAAAGGGAAAGTACTTCTTCCTCAGGCTAGTGTGAGCCATAACTTAGGGCTTTCCTTTGTGGACTCTGTTTCAGTCCTTGGGTGCATTCCTTTTGCTCTTAAAAGAGCCAAATCACACTTAAGAGTGATCTACCTTTTACTTCATAGCTATTGCACGTCACAAAAAATGTTGCCACTGCTGGCAAAGAAGCAGAATCTCTCTCCTCTGGGGCACTGCAGCACCTCTGAGTGAAGTTTGAAGTTGGTATCCTGGATGCAGGTGTCTGTGAAAGACCCCATGGGTTGCTTAGGAACACAGTTTACTGAGCCAAATTAGAACTAGGGCTGCTACATTCTCTGAATTGTTTAGCTCTTCAGCCCATCTTGGCTGCTTCAAGCTTTCTGTGCACACCATGACCAAGACCTGCTGGGAAATCTTTGGTGAAACTCTTCCAGTGAGGTTTGCAATCATGGCACATGGATGGTGATTATTTGAGGGAGCTGGTCACCTCTGGGAATGACTTTATGCAAATCATAGAGTCACAGAATTTCCTGAGTTGGAAAGGACCAACAAGGATCATCCAGTCCAACTCCTGGCCCTGCACAGGACAACCCCGGAGCCACACTGTGTGCTCCTTGAGCTCTGTCAGCCTTGGTGCTGTGACCACTTCCCTGGGGAGCCTGTTCCAGTGCCCAACCACCCTCTGGGTGAAAAACCCAGTGTCTGACCTAAATCTCCCCTGACACATCTTCAGGCCATTCCTTCAGGTTCTGTTAGTGTTCGTCACAGAGAATAGATCAGTGCCTGCCCTTCTGCTTCTCCTCATGAGGAAGCTGAAGACTGCAGTGAGGTCTCCTCTCAGTCCCCTCTTCTCCAGGATGAACAAGCCAAGACATCTCAGCTACTCCTCACATGGCTTCCCCTTTAGACCCTTCAGCATCTTTATGTCTCTCCTTTGGGTGATATCGAACACTTTTATATCTGTCATATATTGAGGTGCCCAAAACTGCCCCCAGGACTGGAGATGAGGCCACCCCAGCCCAGAGCAGAGCGGGACAATCCCCTCCCTTGCCTGGCTGGTGATGCTGGGCCTGAGGCACCTCATTGTTTTCAATGACCAGGAGTCACTACTACACAAAAACAAAACAAACAAACAAAAACCAAAATTAGACCCTCCCAACATCAAATAAACCAGTGCAACTACAGCTCCTCGGCACATTTGTCTTTGCTGTTAAATTGAGTGGTTTATCCACCTTTCAAAAGACATTAGCATTAAAGGACATAGTCTTTCTCAGATGTAATTCATTATTAACCTTAATGGGATTATGTTACAATGACCACTAAATTCACATCTTCAAAATACTTAAATTACTCCCTATTATTACTTTTGACAATAAAATAAATAAAGCTTAGTTAAATTCTACATGCTAAACCCAAATTACTTTTTTCACTGTGCCAACCAAAGCAAAACAGACTATTAAAAAAAAACCAAACAAAACACCAAGAAACAAAAATACCAAAACCCAAACCCTCCACTCAGAACCCAAAGGCTTTAATAGATTGTGATTGACAAATAATCATAAAACTAGGTTGAAGACATTTGAAATTGCATTTTTTCATTTTAAATGTATGCAGCATCGGAAGTATGATTACAGGGAGAGAAGAATAAATATTTAACATCAAACAAATTTCTTTATTAATATAATTACATGGTGTAAAATGCATTTCCTAATATTGCTTTAAATAAATTTTTAAAATTCATATTGAAAAACTAGCACTATCAACAACAGAATCTAGATAATAGGTAAATAGCTCTTTGGGTGGCACTTCCTTTAAAAACAGCAGCGAAAGCCAAAATTTCCATTTGTCTCTGTTTTCTAATGCAAATTCTTCATAAGCTTTGCACAGAATAAACATGTTCAAGCTGTGCCCTGGCTGTATGGAGTTGTGCGGCAGGGAGACGTTTTCTGATGTTTGTGCTAATTGCATTGGAGCTGGACTCTTCCTAGGGGTCCACCAGGTCACTGCACAGAGTCACACAGAGGGAGAGAAGAGAATATCTTGGACAAATGGTGTAGAACATTGCAGCAGATAGACTTGCCAGATGCTCAGGTTATCCCCAGGCAGCTCTGGGCTATGGTACGTGTCAGCCGCCTGCGCTGTGGTGTCTCCGCACCTGCCTCGGGCACCTCCTGCCCACACGTCTGGGCCTGGTGGCACCCTCCTTTCCTCGGCACTTGGGGTCTGAGATGAGGGGCAAGCACATTCAGGGCATAAAAGAAACACATCTGCTTTCAGAAACAACAGTGTTAGGGCTCAGGGTTTGTGCTACCCCAGCTCAAATGCTGGCTGATCCTGTCCTTTTTTGTGACAAGCTGAAACAGGCTCCACTGCTCTGTCAGTGCACAGTCCAGCCCTGTATTTTGTTCAGAAGCAGGTTGTTCAGAAATTGAGTGATCTTATTTAGCCTTTTAGCAATTTTCCACATATTATTTAACTCTGCACCGCCAGTTAGGGGGCCTTCAAGGAGTGACATCTCCTGACAGTAGGGATATATACCCTGCATATAACATCTGTCAGGAGGCTCCTCTCTGTTGGGGCATCTGCCATCCAAACTCACGGCCCAGCTGAGTTCTTTCAGGTCTTCTCTGCTAAGAGAGGCCTTAAAAGTTCAGCTTTCCCTCTGTGCCTGGGACACTGTTTGGTCTGTGGTGCCTCTGACCCAAGACACGTATTCTATTGGCTGGGAGGGAGGTGGTGTTCCAATTTTTCCCCTTTTCTCCCCCATTCAGTTAGTTCAGTGGGCTCTGTAGATCTCCTGTTGCCTTCCCTCTGACAGAGTGCTTGGGGTTACCCCCTCTCCCACCATGACCATCTTCTGTCTGGCTAGGAGGCAGGTCATTTGGAAAGGCACTACCTTAAAATTTATGGGGAGACACCCATACAGGGATAGTGCTGTTCTGGAAGATGTCTACTGGTGCCATCGATCAGTTCTTTGGCATTTAGGCAGTTGCAGGGGTACCTGAAGCAGTGGTTGTATGAAGCAGATGGTAGGACTCCCACCTTCCATTCTCCCAATTTCTTCCCCTCCACACACCCCAACCCCACTCCAGCAAAAAATGCAGTTGATTATATTGATGATAATTTTCCCCCTGGCTACCTGAGCACATAAAAACGTCTTTCTTGGACCATTGAAGTCTGTGTCCAACTGCAAGCAACAGCAGGATGGAGTAGGGTGAGTGACACTTTGCTGATGTATTTCCCCACCTTCCGGTAATTTGTGGTCCAGGGATTTCCTGCATCAGAGATGGTATCTTTGTGTTTAATAGCCTTTGATACATTTTTTTTCTCCCTTCAACTCACCTCCAGCATTCCCCTTGAAATTGTGGAGGAGAGCAGATGTGCCATTCCCAAAATTCATCATGTTTCATTCAATTTAAAAAAAAATGCCACTGAGCAGAGTGTAAAGTCTCCCAGTCTCAACAAGTTTCTTTTATTATATGTTTACAGTAGCCAGGAGTCTCAAACTTGGTGGAAATCAAGCTGTTGTCTGATTCAGTTTGTGTTGACTGGGGCATGGGTGGTCCTGCCTGTTGGTTAAACTCAGCTGAATCAGAGTGAAAGAAGACAAATGTTGACAAACAAGATGAAGCGATGGAGAAGTCATGAAAGAGCCAAACAAGGGCAAGGCAGGAGTGTGGTATGAGGTGAGTAGTTCAGATATCAGCAAGATAGGAGAAAGCCTGGACGAAAATGCTGGCAGTGCAGTAAAAACATATTAAGGTCTGAAGCTGGCAGTCAAGACTTTTTCAGGTTTCAAACCGGGACCAATTCTTAGGGTGATTGTCACATGGATACTTGTGTTTGTCTTAGGATTGTGCTTGGGTGACATGCACCCTACCTAACTTGGTAGAGTGACTGGCCACCTGGAAAGGTGGGGCAGCGCCAGCTGGGCTATAAGTTGTTGCTCACCATCCCTACACACAGTCTTCAGGCTTAAGTCAAGTCCCTATTGATCTGGAGTGCAGTTTTGACTTTGGGGCTGTGTCTTTTTCAGGCCTGGTCAGTGGGGTTTACAGCTACAAGCCCACATTTGTAACTGTGGCAATCAGGTTGGGCAGCAAGGTTTGTATTTAAGTGTTAAAATAGGCACAGTTCTCCAAGTACTCATTACCCCATGTCTAAAGTTAGATGAGTTGTGTGGTCCCACCAGCTCCTTAAATCAGAAATCAGGCACATTTGAGTGGGTTTTGGTGCTAAGATCAGACTGCTGAGATTGGACAGTTTGAGTATAGCATGAGGGTTCTCTCTGTTTACACAGGTTTTATCTGAAACAAGTGACTTAAGATGTTTTAGTAAAGGTATTAAACCATCTAAGTGCATATAGGAGCTGAGTGGAAGTATTTAAAATTTTCATAGATGCCTGGTAGAAGACAGTTGCAGTGGCTGAAGTTGATGTAAAATGGAATATGTCCAAGTGTGCCTGGTGCAGAGGACATTTGGGTTTTTTAAAAAAAGTCATGTGTTTCTACTTTGCAAAATTTAAGAAAATGTATTTTTGTTTTACATTTATTTTTTATTTCACCTCAGTGTATAAAAAAAAAGAATTTTGGTCTGATCTACCAGCTTTGGCTTTATATTATAAATGATTCCTGGGAGGGAAGCACATCACAATACAAACATCACAACTGGACTATTTTTCAGAGCATCTAAGATTTTTCATTTTACAATCTAGAGAGAATATAACTGAGGTGTCAAAAGCACAGAGGGAAAAATCGTTGTTAAAGAGCTTCAGTGAAAGTTTTGCATTTATTTAGGCAAATGGAAATGTGCACAATGACTGCATAGAGCTGAACAGCTCTTGGACACAGGGTTGTTAACAAGTCTGAAAAAATCCTGCATCGTTAGGATCACAAGAAGTAGGAAAGCAGGATCTAGCTTTCTTATTTCTGGATATTTATGGCTTGTGTAAATGTCAGAGGCCAAATAACTGACTTTTATTGGTAATAGCCTGAACTGTATTACCGTGTGTATACGTAGTTGTTACAGCAGTATATCAGCAAGCTGCCACACTGGGTCGGGCCTTGTTATATGGATTATAATGGGGTGATTTGCAGGCTGAGGAGTTCTCTTTGGATAGAGTCCTTTGTGGCCTTTACTTATGAAACATATAGATATATGTAGTCAACTGCTATAATGAGGAACCATAGAACATCTAATTCAGCAGGGAACATAGCATCTGCAGTGCTGATACAATAACTGTTCAACAAATAGAAATTGAAAAAGAGACTTTTCTCCTAGGAAAATTTTCTTTTGTGATATGTGCCTCATGTAGAGCATGTACTGGTGAATCAACAGTGCAAGCATTTTATGCAGCTTGTCTTAAATCATGCCATATTGTGCTCTGTGCTGTAGTTTCCTGTTATTTCAAAGATTAGGGGAGTTAAGATTGCTCACCTGTGATTAAGGATTGTTCCTCTCCACTGTTAAAGACAGCCTACTCCAGTATGCTGAGGTTTGTCTGTACTGATCCTTTCCACACTAATATTTTCAGTACACACATGTTTCTGATGGAGAAGTGAACATATACTTCTTAGTGCTGCAAAGCCTATGGTTCTGGTGCAGTTATTAGTATTTTAGCACTGCATAGCTTCTTTGATTTGTTACTTCTAAGATCTTCCACTGTCTAATACCAGGTAGCCTTACCTGCTGGAACTCAGGGTCTTTCTTAGAAATGTTTGAAGCCCAGGCTCTCTTTTTGCCCCTTAGAGTTTCATACTTTTGGGGTATAGTAGCTGAATGCTCTCCTTTTAAAGATGCCTTGTTCAAAATGAGGAAGCTTTCAGATGGAGTCCCTATAGAAAGTTACCTGATCAGAAACACAATTCCCACAGTCTCTAGCAAAGTGAATGAAGTCCCACAGATGCACGGGAAGTGTGGGACTGTCAGTGCCTTGGACCTGTGGGTACTGTCCGTTGATGTAACCTTTGGGCTTAGAGTTCAATATCACACCCTATGCAGGAGAGAAGATGGAGAGAAAAGACTACAAAGAGCCTATTAAAGGGTGAGAATTCCTCCTTTTCTGTTAGTCTTGATATCTATAGAATTGAGGTTAGATCCAGCAGACCCAGCTGACAGATGATTATACCTGAAAGAATTTGAGAAGCAAGTCATTTTATGATAAAGAAATATTTTGTCTCCAATGCTAAACCACACTCAATGCCACTATGAGGCTTAAGGAAAATTTTACTGCTCCTGATCTAGAGCAATCTAGACTTCTCCTTTCTAATTATATATGTTCTAAGTACACTATATCTATACAGTTTAAAATTAAGACAGATTTTAAATCTAAAAATAAAGATGAGGTTTTGAATAGTCTCAGAAAAGAACAAGTTATTTCCAGAACTCATTCAACTTTTATGATCACTTCCATGTAATAAATGAAAGTTCTCCTAAAAATACTGATGTACCATTACCTAATTAAACTATTTCACACAGTACAACCTCAGAAGCCTGGATGCTTCTAGATTCAATCTCTAGTAAATGTACCTTCCCGCTGATAGAGCAGGGAGTTCGGAAAATACCTGATTTCAAAAAGTGCTGCAGCTGAAATTATACTGTTTCTCATGCTAATACAGATCAGTCAGTATGGATGGAAATAGAAAAGGTCAACTCAAAAAGAGAAAATTTGTCTTCTTGCCACGGGCCTTTATTTGCATTCCCATTGAACCTATTTTGAAGATTTTTTTCTGTGAATCTAATGAACTCTTGTACAGACCCGTGTAGAGGTGTGGATTTCAGTAATGTCCACAGGGCTCAGTGGAATGAGAGTATCTTTCCTGTGGATATGATTCAACCTTTCTCAAGGACTAGACAGAGGAGACCTCGTATCTGATTACATGCCACAAATCCCCATATTTAACTAGCACTTGGAATCAGGTTCCTCTGTGATCTCATGGGCTGTTCTCAGAAGGGATGGGTATGGGGCAAAAATTCTCCCAGAAAAAAAATCAGCTGGACCTTGATGTACGTCTTACCTGTCTGATTTCTGCTAAACTTTGCCTTCTCTTGGTCACAGACTCTTTAAAGGAGGTGTGAAAGCATCATGAAAAGGCCTCAGTGGTACCACCAAGCTGGCAAGGTGCTCAGCAGCTCACTTGCAGGTGACACAGCACAGTCCTGTGCCCAGGTGGGCCATCACCCCAGGTGAGCTTCCACAGCCAGGGACACAATGTAGCTCCTCTGGCCTCTTCTTCTCTGACCAGGAGAAATCAGGTCTGGTCCTTGGCACCTGCACACCTCAAAGAGAAGGAGTACCTCCTAATCACAACCTGCAAGGGTAGTGCTACTACAGTTCTTTTAATTTTAATGTATATTGTATTTATAAGTAGTCAATGGCATGCGAGGATTAATGATTAAAGCAGCATATGCTGGTTGATTGTTAGGAGTAGTGCTATTAAAAGTGAGTGCTCCAGCTATAAATGGGTGCAATTTAATGGATAGTATTAGTAGCAGAGCTGTTCAGCTGAAGCCATGGCTAAAGGGACTCTGGTTTAACAACTTTCTAATTACATGTATATAAGCTTGGTCACTTAGCAGCAAACTGACAGGTTTACATTCCTTATATACTAGGTATTGCTCTGTGTATTAGCCCTACACTAGAATTGCAAATAGAAAATAATTGGGTTGCTTTTTTAGCCTCCCCAAATGGTTTAAATTAATGGCAGTGCAGATCAACACAATGCCTTCATGTGTGTGATTTTAACCTTCATTGATTTTTGCAATTCAGGGCAGCATGACATTGGCTAGAGAGCCATGCTGATGTGATGGCTGCCGAGCTGAGCGCTGAAAGGAGGTTTACGCAGTATTAGATTAGTTCCTGGTATTCAAGAGCACACATTATGGAAAACCAAAGGCTCAGTTCTCCAAATTATAAGTGTTTGGTGTTATTCCTCAGGGCAGAGAAATTTTTCTGTCATTCTGTTATTAAGTATCATTCTGTTTATGAGCGGCTGGCAACAGCTTTGCGCAAAGGCTTGAAATCCCTGAAGGAAATCTGATGCCCAGCCGAGATGCATCAGGAAAGTTTTCAGAAAGGATAAGCAGGAAGGTTGCAGTAGCTATAAACAAACAGGCTCGTGGAGGTTGTACCTAGCATCTTCCACATATAGTGCACTTTAAATTGTATTAATTGCAGTCGTGCCTGTTACCATGACAGCTAGGTGCTACAATTACCTCGCACCTCAGGGAATTTCATGCTTAGTGCAGCATTCAGGGTCTACTTCCCGCTATTTCATTTTTATTTCGCTAGTTTTTTTGTACTTTGGAGAAGTATTGTAGAAAGCAGAGCGGAGATGTGCCTTGAAAGAAAAATGTATCTTTATACTCACAAGGCACCGCGAGCCCTGTTTAGCCATGTGCTGAGGAACCAGAAAAACATAATGATCTCTGTGGGGATCAAATGCAGTGAGTGAGGCTGAGGTTTCCTTTATAACTGCCCAGGATGGCCAGGACTCATGAGAAGAGCTCCTCAGTGAGAGGGACATGCTGCACTGTGAAATGACTTTGACAAAAAGCTTTACGAGTGAAAGCCACAACATCCCCTCATCCAGAGGGATTAGCCTGAGGTCTAGGTGTGAGCTTGTGCATAATCTAGGCATTCAGCTTCAGGGTAAGGCCACAGCAAAAACTGTATTTAGAAAGAATGTCCTTTTCCACTGGGATACTTTTGAATTGGAAAGCTGGTTGCAGTAACCAGGTGTGCTGGGCACTGGGGTATCAGAGCAGGACAGGGATCACAGTGCTGCAAACCCAGAGACAGAAGGGTAGGAGAAGGAAGAGGCTCACTCACAGTGCTTGAGAAAATACATCTGTTAATCCCTTCTTTAAGGTGTTAAGCAGGCTCAGCTGTCATGCAAGCCTTGTGCCGGTGATCCACTACAGCATATTTCCACAAGTAGCTGATTTGAAGCTCACTTACTGTACAATATCACTTTGAAGAGTGTAAACAAAGTGATATAGGCTAGGCAACATCCTCTGGGCAAATGTGAACCCTTTAGACTGAAGCTGGGGATTCAGGCATTTACACCCAACCAGCAATAGTTCATGGATCAGGTTTCCAACCTGACGTAGCAGCAGTGCCATTTTATTCAAGTCTGTCAGCATTTTCACATCATAAACCTCAGTATTGCAGTATATCTCAGCTGTTTAATCCCTGAGAACTGAGACTTGTCATATAAATTGCTAACCCATATATTAATTTGAATAGAAGAGGATAAAGCTATGTCTAAATTATACAACAAATTATATTGATTTTATTTCAGTTACACACACACGCTGTCTGCTGAAGTCCTGTAAAATATGTTTTTCACTACAAGGAATTGCATGTTCATTATGTTTGATGTGAATTGATGTCTTTTATATTGTTTTTAAATGCTTTTGAAATAGCCATTTTGTTTACATTGAATAAGCTTTAGCTAATATTCTATTTCGTACATCATTACTCACTAATATTAGAATGGCAGTTGTAAACCAAATGTAGATCCTTTGGCTTTAGTCTTGTTCTTAATCTATGTAAAGGTTTGCTAAAACTCTATTTTGAATCTGAAAGCCATGTATTACAGTATTTGCTGACAAAAATGCACATGTCAGTGAGGGCCCAAAAGATTATTATTGTTCAAATGTCACAGCATTCAAATATTGGAGAGATTTCTAACAGAAATGATAAAAATACATTTTTTTAATCTTGGGTATTTACAGAACATTGGTTATGTTTTTGACCTTAATCCAGTTGCTGGTACATGTTTATTTACCTGTGTGCTGGGAGGGGACTTGATTGATTATTTCTTTAAAAAGGTGGAGGAAAAATCCCTGGCAGACAGAAAAGAACCTCCAGCAAACAGAAATTATGTATTTAGGATATGTAAAACATAAGTGTGCTCCATTCTGTATGAATACTGCACTCACATGATAGCTTGACAAAACCAAATTTACTTCACCTGCCTTCTAATGATTTTTTCTGCATTCTAAAAAGATAGTGCTGTCATAGCCAGAGTGAGTAACATTTGGTATATTAGCATATACCAGTCCAGAAGTCACTGTGTTTTCTCATGACTAGGGAGGTTTTACAGAGGTGCTAGTTCAGACTTCACAATTGTGAGATAAGTCAGATTCTCCACTGATGTAAATCAACTCAGGGCTTTCTCTTTCCCCCCTCAACATATACTGCCGAAACAGACTACCAAGAAATAGTGGTTTTCAGCCAAAAAAACCACAAGTCAAAGTCTTTGGGGATGAGCTGTCTAGTAATGAGTGATCCTGAGCTCCAGGTACTGTTACTTAGCAACTTCTGAGAAAGGATTAACCTCCTGTTGGCATCCCTTGCACTGCTTTTTGTACTCGTTCATATAGTCAGGTGTAAGTCCCCTGCAGATCAATCAGAGATTTCCCTGAAAGAAATCCAAGTCTTGCATTGCACGGCCTGTGCAGTGAGCTGGGTGCAGCTGAGGTAAACTGAGCAGCAGTCCCAGCACAGCACAGTTGATCTGCCAGTGAACAATAATGTGGATGTACCTCAAATACCTTTTCCATGTATAGATCATCTTACAGGGCATAATCCAGGCCTTCACTATTATAATCATTCCTAGTTAAATGTGTTTTAATATATCTGGTAATGTATTTGTTATAGCACATAAACCAGAATAGCCTGCCACATGTGCAGTTACTTTTTCTCTCAGATTTCCAGGCTATGCTTCAGTCAATCTCACCAGCTGTTTAAAAATCCTCAGCAATATGCCAACTTTCCTTTTCTTCTGCTGCACCCCCCAAAAAAGAGTATCCTTTAAAAAGTCATATGTGGCAAACTATGTTAGACAATAGAGTGCAGTGTGGAGACTCCTTTGGAAATTAGACTCACCTGTAGGTGAGTGTTGTCTATTATTTTGTTATCTGCTCTTCTGATGTAAATATAAAATCCCCATGAATATAAATGGTAGTTTCTTGAGAGTTGTCTAAACAGGAAAGAACAGACTCTATAAAAAACAATTAATTTGACATGACTGGTAAAATTCCTTATGCTGTGGTAATTTGTCAGAACCATTCTTTCTCCCTCAGAACAAAATTACTGCTTTTGCAATTGCTATACTTTTTATTATCTTTTGTGTAAATAGTTATATTCACCATGTTAACTTTCACTTAACATTATTCGGGGTCACAGAAATGGTGATTGGAAGGGACATGAGCAGGTCTAGGCCAAACTTCAGTTCAAACTGCAGCTACTGCCAGCACATTCTCAGGTGTTTGGTCCTCCTAAGTCTTGAAAACGCCAAGGGTGGAAGTTCCACAGCCTTTTTTGGGCTATCCTAATCTCCCAGGCTGCAGCTGGTAACCACTGTCCTCATATGTCATCTACCACTGCTGCAAAATTTTGGCTTTGCCTCCTCTTTAATTAACCCTTAGGTGGCTGCAGGGTGCTATAGGTTGCCCTTTTAACCCATCTTTACCAAGTGTTCAATTAATTTAAGAGTACAAGCATTTCTCTAATGTGCTTTTCATTCATGTTGTTGTTTCTGGCCTGGCTGTTCAATTGCTGTATATGCTCTGCTCAAGCCACTAAGGGGAATTTTCTCTACAGCTTGTTCCTGCAGTTTTCTGTACTACATCTTTTCTGGCGTCTGTGGGGAACACACGGCTAAAAGCATCTGTGCAATCAAAAGGTTCCTCCACCTTCTGATGACTGACTTCAGTAGGTGGAGATAAAGATTTCAGTGATAGCAATAGGAAAGGCCAGGCCCAGGTTGTAAATGAGGGTTAAGAAGAACACCACGGTAATATTTTGCTCATCTGTTTTGGCACAGAAACAGTCAAGAAAGATTAGGCTCAAAGGCTTCCTGCCTTGGTTTTTTTCCCCCACTTTCATTAACCTGGATGGCCAGCAGGTGATAGCAATTTATGCAAATCCTTTTCTCTATACAACATTTTACCTTTTGACAATAGGCAACCAAGCAGATGACACAGCCACAGACAAGAGGGTTTTGAAGACCCAATTTAAAATCTGAGATACCATATATTTTTCAAAAGCTTTTATAAGGATAAGATAAGAGTATAATCCCTTAGTTTGGTGCAAATATTTTAAGACTTTTTGTTTCTAAAATCCAATTTGAATTAGCCTTGAAATTTAAAGCTGTTTATGTCTACTGAACCAAAAGGCACTGTGTGATGCATATAATAGAAAATATTGTACAGTCGCTCTATTTCTCCTCCCCTTCTGACACTGGTCCATAGTATTTGCCAAGAAAATCATCCAAAGGCAAAATGTTGTAACTTCAGAAAAAAAAAAAAATTAAAAGCTAGTCCCTTTACAACAAAGGACTTACAAAGCTTCCTTTTCCTTAGGCTTCTCTAGTCTTACAATTTATTAGGAACCCTTGTCCTCAAATATGCTTAGGATAAACTTGACATTTTGGGTAAAGTTATTTCCAATAGCATGTTGTATAAAATGCATCTTGATGCTCATAACAGCTTGGACAAGTCTGCTGCACCTTTGAGAATCAGCACTTTGGGAATCTGCATGCTGATGTGACTTGTGAGAGGAGGGCCCAGCATGTAATGAGATGTTGACTTGCTCTCACTTCAAATCACACATTATTTAAGAAACAAGAGGAAAAGGTTGGGCAAACTGTCGTGGATTCCTCCACTCCCAGTCAGCCTGCCTATACTTTTTCCTGAAATAGGCTTCTCTGTCAAAGTTTGCCTACTTTCAGGATCTGTCAATTTTTCAACAAAACTCCTGATACTTGAGGTACTGGAGTAAATTACCTCTTTGTGACTTAGAGGTCACAAAGATACAATGCAGATTTAATTTCTCACCAATATGGTCAGAATAATGGGGACACAATTCATAAGCACTGTTTCTGAAAGTAACTTTCTTCTATGTGTAGTAAGTTAAAAAACTCTCAGTAATGACAACTAGTTTATTAACCAAGCCTACATGTGAGAAATTCACCATGCAGGTTACTCACTCAGTGAGTAGGACTTGCAGATACAGTAGATGAACCTTAAAACTGACCAGGAACTGCCTAAGGAAGCCAAAGAGGATTAAGTCACATATCTTTAAGGAAACACAGAAAATCAGGAGATCAAGATGGGAATTAAAACCTTGAAGCTTATTTTACTTGTAGATTTTTATCCACCGGACAGATTTCAAGAAAAAGAAAACAATAGTTGGAGACATTGTCCATGAACAATGCCTTATCTTCTGACCTGTAAATCACCAAGGACATCGGACAACCAGATTCAATTTCCATGCTTTGAGAAATATACTGACATGTCTGGTCTCCTGGAAGTTGTCGTAACTCACCAGCATGTTCTCAGATGCTTTCTTTCAAGCTGTCCTGTTGAAGTTGTTGCATTGTACATGGCGTAATTAAACGATTGTTGGGCTAGAAGGGGCCAACATCATGAAATCATATATTCATGGGCTGATTTGGGTAAGAAGGTATCTTTAAAATCACCTAGTTCCAACCCTCCTGCCATAGGCAGGCACAGAGGGACACCTTCCACTAGAGCAGGTTGCTCAAAGCCCCATCCAACCTGACCTGCAACACTTCCAGGGATGGGGCATCCACAGCTTCTCTGGGCAACCCATTCCAGTGTCTCACCACCCTCATCATAAATAATTTCTTTCTTATATTGTGTCTAAATCCAAACCTTTTTATTTTAAAACTGCTACCCCCTTTCCTATTGCTAGACCTTTTTTTCATCTTTTTAAAAGGCCCCCTTCAAGTAATAAAAGGCCACAGTAAGATCTTCCCAAAGCTTTCTATTCTCCAGGCTAAAAACCCCAACTCTCTCAGCCTATCCTCATAGGAGAGAGACTCCACCCCCCAATCCATATGTGCCCATTGCTAAACAAGTATACATATGGCTAAAACAAGATAAGGTAGAAGGAAACTGCAGCGGTGCCTTTGACAGCCTTTATAGTGGCATCTCCCTGAGTATTTTTGTTATTTCAAAATTCGTTTTAGCATGGATGACAATGTAAACCTGTGGATACTAAAAAGCTAGAAGATAGATTTTTCTAGCTTTCTGCAGCCGCCTGTGAAAGCCTCCTTTCTCACGCAAACTAGCTGGGAAAATGGTTTGAGGTTTTGTAAACTATTCCACAGGTGCAAGCTGTTTGCGTCTTTGTTTCCCACATTGGGAAAAGTATTTTGGAAATGGGTGTTATACCGTTCAGCCAATCACTCTGGGAGGCAGATGGTCAAGCACCCAAAGGTGTTATGCCACCCTTGCAAACAAAGCTATATAAGCTGATTTATATAATTAAATATAGCCATTTTTGGCCATTGAACCCGATCCTGGGCTTGCGTCGTTCTTCGCCGTTCTTGGTGCAACAGTGACATGAACCCTATCCTGGGTGTCACCAAATCCCTTTTAAAAGTTGCAAAGATCCTCCTGGCAGAGTGCAATGAACACACCTGCCATCTGCTGCCTACATCTGTAAGTGATGCTTGTGTTCAAGGGCTAGTACCTGTTACAGCTACTTTGGATTACACTGCAGAGATGACCTAAAAACTGGTGGTTTAACAAAAGAGACACTTAAAGCAAATGGATAATCAACAAAGCTTTATTTACAGGGTATCGGGCCATTATATTAATGTTTTAAATATATGGCTTTTTGTGTCATTCATCTGTGCCCGAGTGGGAAAAAATCCGTTAACAAGTGTAGCTTCCTAATGAAAATAATATGAATAAGAAAAAATCTTCTTAGCTTTAAAAGTAAATGTCACTATCTATGTAAAAGTTAGTCTTTTGATACTGTTTGTGAGACCAACATCTTATTGAATTACCTTTGTGCTACTTTTCCGCTCTCTAAACCTCACTCTTCAAAGCTTTGTGGCTGCCCATTGCTGTGTGAATAGGCTTATGGATGCTATGAACCCTTAACAAAAAAATCCATTATAATGATACTTTGCTGTTTCAAGGATATTCACTGTATGACAATCCTAATGGTTCTGGTGAAGTAATAGGTATGGAAATGCTGGGTAGAAGATAGCTTCTCCCTACTTGAGCTGCTATATGAAAGGTTCTGGCTCTGGTTATTGATGATCTAACCACCTGCAGCACTTAAACTTGTTTTTTACTTTTGTCCCCAGCAGTAGTCCCATTGCATTCAGTAGGACTGCATACATGATTAATCTGATCAAGGTCTAATTAGTGAAAGAAGTGCAGCCGCTGGTGCTGCAGACAGAAGGCTGTGCCCTGAGCCTGTCTTCCAGACACATTTGTAACCCCCATACCTTTATCCATGCACCCACACAGGCACAAGCTGCATGCAGAATGCTATTCTGAACAAGCATTTAAATCCAGATGTAAAATAGTTTCACAGTTTGCATCCTCTGGAGAACCAGACAAAAACTGGGATTTTGATTCTAGAATATTTCAGTGGCCTAATCAGGACCATTTGGTGAATGCAGAGATCCCTTTCAAGGGGAAAGTAATCAGTGAATATTTATTTGTCCTGCTTTTGAAATGACAAGAACTTCTTCAGTCAGCAGTTAAGGGCTCGGTTCCTCCATGAATCAATTAAAGAGCAAAGTTACTCTGGCCCTGTGTGGAGCCACTGGAGAAAGAACAAGATGTGTCTCCTCAAAACACTTCAGCCCACAGCCAGGGCAGACTCATTATTTTCCATAGCCCAAGTAGCCTACAGAAATTAGTTACCCAAATTAACCAGCCAGGAAAGGTGCCTCAGGTTGGATAATCTCAGTCTTTCAGGTCTTTTGCTGCTGAGCTCCATTGCAAATGCACACTGATGGTAATGATTATCTGCAGTATTTAGCACTGCATGTTTTGCAGAATAAAAATAGCTTTGGGGTCCTTTGTTTTTTGTTAAAACAGCCACAGTCTGATATGCCAAAGATGCTTTTGTCCCATTTCCTAATGTGACAGTGTAGAAAAGGCATTTAAGCTCTGGGGGAATTATTAAATGAATATTTTAAAGGGGGTTGCTTTTTCTGTAAAAACTGTTAGTGTTTAAAAAAAAAAAAAGTCCACCTATATTTTGATTCTCAAGCTCCAAATTATCATGCAGCTATTAAATAGTTGAGTAGGTAAGCACTGGGAGTAAACTGGAGAACTGGCTAATGGAACAACTGGGAAGTAGGAGAGTTGGCTGATGAAGTCTCATAGCATGAGTGTACCTAACATGGGTAACTGCACCGAGATGACTCCATAAATCATTCTGTTCATGGAAATGCTGGTAAGTCCTCAAAGCATTGTGAGTTTTTGTGGGCACTGAAAAGTCATGCTAAGTGAATATTCATGATTTGGTGTTGACAGTGACTTTCTTTCCAACCTTTGACAAATTTCCCTCATTGAGTCAGGATGAGGAGCATAACACTGTGCTAATTAAGTGCCCAACTAAATGACACAAATTGTGAGTATGTAATAATTAAAAGGAAAAGTTGGCATAATAGTTCAGATAAAAATTTTCAGATTCTGAATATTTGGAAAATATTTATGAATTATAAATGAACAGCTAGAAAATTAATTATTGACTTGTGAATTATTTACTAACCAGAACAGATGTTAAAGTTCTGCATTATTTATTATGATGCATTTATTTCAGTGCTGAGTATAACCTACGAAAATAACAGTGATATTAAAACTGTATTATTTAAACAGGTTGATCAGTTGTAATTATTATCCCTATTTAACAGGGGAGTCAACTAAAAAACACAGGGAGGGAGATTTTCAAAGTGCTCACGTGGTGAGGGTTCCACAAGTCTAATAAAAATTAATGAGAGTTGCACTTCTGAATCCCTCAGGTACTTATGAAAAATCTTTCACTGGGAGGTTAAATTTCATTCCCAGGAGAAGTCAAGAGCTTGAAATAGAGCCTGAGAGTTCTGATCCCAACTTAAATTTGCTACTGATTGTATCCAACGTCTCCTCTGTTTTGGGGCTGGGGTTTTTGTCATGCTACTGGAATGTAAGAGTCATTAGATACCAGGCTTTCCTAGCTAGACCAAGCACTTCATCCCTCTGACCAGCCTGCAGGTAGCAAATTCATTGTTCAGATATTCATATGTTTGGGCTTTGCCAAGCAATTATTATGTCTTTATTGTTTTCTCTTTCTCCCCAAGACTGCATTGAAACAGAAGGTTCTTTCTGTCATTTTTTAATGAAACTAACCATCCCTTAGCAGCCATCTCATTAAACGCTAGATTTTTCATCTTATGGGTGGAGTTGACTTTGCATATCCATGACATATTATAAGATCTGAGGAAGATGATGAAATTGCAGTGTTGGCACTGCAATGATACAAGTAACCATTCAGCCATCCTGAAGATCTGTTAGAATCCTCAGACACACAACAAACACCCCCCACCAAAAAAAAAATTCATTTTTGTCCCTTACTGTTTCGGTTTTGGTATACTTCACAAAGCCACCTTTGTTTGTTCCTGCTTTATGGCACTTGTTACAGGAATCTATCTCAACGTCTGTCTATCAGCTGTGATATTTAAATTAACTGCATTGTGTCCCTCTTTCTTATTGTTCATCCAGGTTAAAAATACTTGGACATCTTGCTTAATTTAATTTTATTTTTTCTGTGCCTGGTCTTATTTTCAAATTTTTGTTAGTAGTATGCTATCAAAGTCTTGCAGTAAGCTTGGAGATGTGACCCTACATTCAGTGAGTTCATGTTACTTCTGTTAGCTAGAAATCCACGCAGTCCAGAGGCAGGTCTCTTTTGGTGGTCCCAAAGGGGAGTCACACTTTCTTCAAAAAGGATGTGCCACTTTTGAATACCCACCTATAACTTTTCAGCTTGGGCCACAAAGAAAAATGTAGAAAATGGCTATGGTAGCACAAGAAAACTTGTATATGTTATTTTTTTCTTCTTCTGGTTTGTATTCAGCTGTATAGGGAAACAGATGTTACAATCTTCACAATTTATATGGTAACTTTTGGCTAAAAACTTGAATGCATCTTATAAATTTTAATGAATTGAACTCTACAACAGCCTTGTGAGGGATTGAAGTTCTGCTATGTCCATTTTACAAATAAGAAAAGTGAGGAACTGATAAATGTAGTAACTTGAGAAAGATTATACCAAGTGTCATGGGCAGACATGGGAAGAAAACTAGAAACTCAATGCCCACTTATTTACTTCACCTTCCCAAGGTCCAAAAACATATGGAAATCTGTAGAACAAAATGCTTTGCTGTCACTGCTGGCTCTGGAGGGCTTTTTATGCTGCACTGATGAGATCTGGCTTGAATCTGAAGATGGAAATCAGCCTGTCCTCTTCCCATTCATCCTTTCATCTCCACTGTGTGCCAACAAAATACTTTCATTTGAAAAGGAGAGGATAATGTATGAAATTAATATTTTAATGAGGGGATGAGCATCTTGAAGGACTCAGAAAGGGCTGGTAAACCCTGTAGTTAAGGAAGGTATTGATTGTCCCCCTCATCTGGAGTAGGTGCACTGATACCAACCCAGCAGTGGATTTATTGGTCCAGCTGTGCAATGGTTTTATGCCAGTGTGATTCTCCTTGTGTAGCCAGGCTGCAAGAGGATGAACAGGGCTCTCCATGAAGGTGCCTTGTCCTGACCCCAGACAGGCATCTTGTTTCTCCTTCTAGTGTCCCAATGAGCCCATGAAATGCACAGTTCCCCTCCTATCTCCCTAAATCCCCCCAGCTAGCAGCTTTAGCCTATACCTACCAATAAAAGCCTATGATACCAATTATGTTAAAATCCTCCAGGCTTTAAAATAAACCTGTTGTTGTTGTTGTGCTGATGATATTATTAGGCACATGTAAGGAAATAAATAAAATGTTTGCATCTTTTATTTTTCTAGAGGTCTCTGTAATCCTCTTTAACTTCAGTTGTTAAAAAAAAATATATCCTGCCTTTTCTTTAAAATCAAATGGAGGCCTATTCTTATTGAAATGAGGTGCATAAATCATTCTGCCAGGACAAGTTGTTCAGATCTGATCATCACAAAAAAATAATAATAATCTGCTGTATAGAAATTAGTGTGAGCACACATTTTCTACTGTGAGGGGCGAAAGTGATCTATAGCAAGAAAAAATTCTCTGCTGGGATCCTTTTTAATAAAGAGAAGCAGCAAGCCACTGGAGAGGTGTTAAAGTCATAGCACATCTTAGTCACAAGGTTTAAGGCTGAACTCCAGCATAAGAGATATTAAGGAATGGTTTGGTGTTCCTCTAAGTAAAATCTTTTGCACCACACATACTTCATAACCATTTAGAGAGTTTTACTGGCAAATAGATTGTTATTAATATTTTAAATTAATGTATAACTAAGAGTCCTTGATTTTTCTCAATGATAAATAATCCAGCAGTTCAGTAGATGATGAATGTCCGTGCTCTGAGAAGCTTGAGAGCTGACACTCTGAGGAAAATGCGTAATGCAGCTGCTGCCCCTGAAACCTGGGGCTGAATTCAGTGCAGGATTTAGGAGCCTACATCCAAAACTGTAGTCCAGCTGCCCTCACTTCTCTCTCCTTCAATGATTGCCTGTCATTACACACATCTCAGAAGGTCTAACGAAGACATTATGAAGGTCTTGTAGCATTTGTGTTTGATTTCTTCAGTGGTCACATGCAGACAGTGCCTGGTGAGGGCAGCCCAGTGCCTTTGGGAAAGCTTGTCTGTAGCATCCAAGAGCACTCTGAATCTGTGCATTTATAAGAAAATATCAACTTTTTAAACTGCATTTGCAATTATTTGTGTTATCCACATCAGGTCTCTCTGCAAGTGAGCCTGGCTGGCCAGTTTGTCCCGTGATGGCCACACAATGTTTCTGCTCAGAGGTGGTGATGGGCTCCAGCACTCGGGCACAGCCACTTCTCCGTGTGAGAGCTCAGAGATGTGCTAAGGCACGAGCTCTCCCCACCCACCCTTACAGGCTTTTCCGATGCATGAGTCTCAGCATGTGCCAAAAAGTCAGATCTGGGTCTGAGCATGGGCTGAGAGCAGCTTTTAGAGGCACAGAGGATGGCTCCAAGGTGATCCTTTGCTCTAAGTGCCTTGATGTGCTGGGAGCAGGATTGGGCTGGAGGCTGCAGGCCCTGCCTTCTGCCCTGCTTCTCAGCGCCGTGTTGATCTCGGGTGTGCGAGTTCCTGGAAGTCGTGACTCCCCTCCCTCCAAGCAGCATCGTGTCTGCTCCTAACAACCTTCTCTCTCTCCTGAAAAAGGGCACAGCTCCAGTACCTAAGGAGCCCTCCCCCAAGGAAACACCTGAGGGAGCAGGAAGGAAGGAAGGAATGCCCCCCAGCTCTGAGCAGCAGGAGAGGAGCTGCAGCACCGCTCTGCAGCCCTGCAATTAGAAGCAACCTGCTGGTGCAGCCACAGCAGCTGATGGACCAATGCTGGCAGTCTAGGTTGCCTCAGCACGCACCTGAGAGATGCAGTAGCTCATCCTGTATTCGCCATTCAGGGAGTTTACCCTTGAAAATTATGATTTGTAATTGTATCTCTAAACCACACACTGTAACTGTGAGATGGTACGGTTGTCTGATTTCTTCTCCCTTAAAAAGCACTTTGGATTTATTCCCTTTCTTAGCCACTGGAAAGCAATTTATAACATTCTTGTTTTGTAGCTCTTGATTACAATGAGGTCCAGCTCTCTGGCCAAATGTAGAGTTTATTTTGTTTAACATCCATTTTGATAAATGTGTTAACAAATTGCATTCAAACCTGTATTTTATTAATACACTCTTGAGAAATTCTCTTCCTTTCCTTAGCACATGTCATTGCTGACACAAAAACAGGACTAAAGCCTAACTTTTGGATCTCTTAATCTAGTGTTGTAATAAGGTATAAAGCAACAGAGCCTTCATAGTCTTGGATCCATAGTCTTCTCCTTAAATTCTGTTTTGCACAACACAAAGCAAAAGTCAGGGCTCTGTAGGAAACCCACAGAAGGATAGCAACTTAAAAATAAATAATGACCTTGATGATCTATTAGTTAGGTTTTCTGCTCATTATCCTTCAGCCAGATGAATTGCCTTTTAAAATCTAAAGTGGTATGAAGAGGTTGTTTCAAAGGTATAAGTGGTGAAACAGAATGGGAACTGCCAAGAGAAATTAGAAACTGGTCTGATATTCTATTAGAAGGTGTCTGATGGGGCAAAGAGTCAAGAGTTTGTTCCTAAGCATCTCCCCTCTACTGCTCCATCAGCTGAAGTAACCTGGGCTTCGGAGTAAATGTTTTGGCAGAACCAAAGTCCTACCAAGGAAACTGGGTAATATGCTGTATTTTAGCCCAGATCTGCATTTATTGCAAGTAACCAAGTGCAGTGGGGAAATTTCTTGCAAAAGAACCCAATTATAACAAGGAGTCCTATTGAAAAAAGTGCCAGATGAAATGGCTGGGATGAGAAGTCATTTGCAGCCTTACCCCACCTCTTGTTTCCATGTGAATGAATACTCAAAGTCATGAAAAGTATGCAGGATTCATAGGTATGGATTCATGGATAAGACAGGAGAACTTAGGTCTTTTTCCTGAGAGATTTCCCATTTTGAGGGACCATTTAAAGTGAAAAGGGGGATCTCTAAAGAAGTTTGATGTTTTAATGTACTCATGTCATATTCCTATCCCAAAAGAGTGGCCTTTCCATAGAGGCTAGGAGGAATCAATACACAGCCACTCTTCTGCCTCTCTGATGCAAGGGAATCCTCGAGGACCTGCCTACGCCAGCCCTGTAGTTGGTTGAAAACTGCAGTGTCACAAAGCAACTGGAGTGGGCCAAGATCCAACACTCATTCATGGATGAGATAAACTGATGCAGAAAGATACCATTTTTCTTTGTCGTCCATATGATAGTCATGTTTCCAAACCCTGCAATTTCAAAATTGTGTAATTGTATGATGGTAATCATGGCTGTTACACTGTGTTATGTCTAGGGGGAAAAAAGAGGAGGAAATTTGTTCTGTATGAAACTACCAGAGTGAGGTATGCAGCGGACACATAAATTTGTGTCTACATTAATTTACCCACTCGACTGCATCTTAAATTTCATATCTGTTCTATCATCATCTTAATTAAGCCCTAAGTAATTTAAAGCACTGAGGTGGACTACTGTTTTATTTCTAGCTGTGGTGCATGGAAGTGTGATTCATACAAGTGTGAATAAAAATAGATGAGGACAGACCTTCCCCAGTGTAAACTGTTACAGCTCCAGAGACTTGTCTCTCAGAGAGGAGACAGGAGAGGTGGCATAGAGATTTTCGTCATGATTTTAGGGCAAGGTGTGTTACTCATATGTGGCAAAGCTACAGGACCACGCAGAAGGAGCTTCAGGGCTGAAGCTCAGGCCTTTGAGTTAGTCCCATTTTGTATCTTTTCTTATCTAAAGGCAGATGAATGATGAGGTAAACACAGAGAAAGTCTCACAATAGAGAAATGAAATACATCCCTCTGAAGAAACAAGGTGAGGAGGGCTACTGAAGAAACCAGCACCTCCCTTTGGCAAATTTCTCACTTTGTATAAAAATAGCCTATGCTCAGGTGTGTGGTCAGTGGGGAGCTCTCTGCCAGGGCAGCTTCAGCATGTTAATCACCTACCTTTGATATCCAGATACAAAGTACAGCTCTCATAGAATGTTATGGCACTGAGTCTATAGACCAAAAATTGTGTTTTGCTGATCCAGACAATGTTGAACAACTGCGTTTTGAAACAAACAGATCTATTGCTATGTGAAACTCCTTCTGTGGCACTGAATAGAAGCATAATTACCAAAGATTTCAAATCAACTTCCAGCTGAAAACTTGCCACAATATGCTTGTGTTTCATAACTAAACCTTCCCCTTCAGTCCATGCTGGCAGTGGCATGTTTCTGCCTCTTACTAATGCCTAATGAGCAAAGCCTGTTATCAGTGTGGCTAGGCTACAATTTGGGGTAAAATTCAGAATATGACCTGAGTATTCAGAATATTCATGAGACTGGTGCTGGTGAAAAATCTTATCTATGTATATAAATGATATCTAAATATTTCCAAAACCTGTTCTTTCATTTTAGAAATAGGAATAAATTAAATCAGAAGCAAGATACCAAGGATACCTCAGTTATAGCTGTACTATGCACTGCCCTTCCTGGTTTTAGGATGAAAATACTACATTTATCTTTCTGAGTGGCAGGAAATTTATAATCAAAATCTTTAAGTTAATTTAAAGCATGGGATCACTTCCAGAATATGTTTCTCTGATGGTGTATTCTACATACATCTATCCTGATAAAATACTGCTCCTCACCTTCACATAATCTCAGTTAATTCCTTGGGTTTATTCTCTTTTTCCATATCGTAGAGTCGAAGTGGGAACACAAAACCCAATTCTGATAGCAGAAAACCTAAAACTATATTTTAACTATCAGAGAATGATGATTATATAAACAAGTGGGTAGTGGCAAGTTCCACCTGAGCATGAGGAGGAGCTTTACTGTGAGGGTGACTGAGCACTGGCAGAGGTTGCCCAGAGAGGTTGTAGTGGCTCCTTCTGTGGAGATGTTCAAAAGCTGTCTGAACATAATCCTGAGTAATATGCTCTAGCATAACCTGCCTGAGCAGAAGGCTGGACTAAATGACCTCTATTGGTCCCTTCCAACCTTCCCCATGTTGTGATTCTGTGTAAAAAAAACCAACAAAAAACACTCATAAAACAATGTATTTGAAAATTCTCTTTAATATGGAAAATGTTTGCAGCATTTTTGACAAAGCTAAGTGCTCAGCAGAAGCTAAATATTGAAAGAAAGAAAAATAATTTTGTTTGGTGCTTTTTTTTTAACTGGGTTTTTTGTTTTCCTTATAGCTGTTCTCTGATGGTTTTTTTTCTCTCTTTTAGTAAGGGAGGGGAAAATGGAGAAAGAGGTAGGAAAAAAAGGATGAAATAGGGCTAAGCAAAAATAGGAGGACTTTTACTACTAAAAATTCAGACGCAAATTTCTAAGACTCCCTGCATTAAGAAAATGAAAGAAATGAAACATTTTTATAAGAGCCTGAAGAACAAAAAAATAGTTCAATTTTGTTGTTTTTCCTCATTTTCAGGTTGGCTCTGCTGCAAAGAAAATGAGAAAGCTGTCATTATTATCATTAATCTGGTCCCATTCAGCCATGCTGTTTATCTACAGCAGACCCAGTAATGCAAAGGGAAGGCACAATGCCTTTATATTATTATCTCCTCTAAATATGCAAGAATTTATGAATAAACTATTTATCAGCTTTCTTTGTGACCAGCTCTGAATTTTCTTTAAATTTACATTATTATTACTTGTGAAGCACCTTCCACTTTGACTACAGCTTATTTTCTTCTACTTCCATATGATCAAAGTGTCTAATGCAGAAGGACCTTCTTCTGCTCTGCCAAAATATGTCAGAGTTTGCCAGCTATGCCTTGGAAGGAGGATGGAGCAGCATCATATGTGAGATTAATGTTATGCTACAGATTGGTACAAAGAAATGAAAATTAAATTATAAAGCCCAGTACCATGGCCTGGGTTACGTTAAATTAGGACATTTCTCAATTTAAAATTTTCTTACTTTAAGGTGCAACATTAAAATTCTCTTTGTGTGTGGAGAATGTCTGCACTGTGTCTCATTTCAGACAATTTTCTTCCCATTCATCTTGTCTACTACCATGTAAATATGTTTTCAAAGTTCTTCTTCCTTTCCAAGTAGCTTTTGCTGGCATTTCTTACATTCTGTGTATTTTGTCACTCTTCATTTTTGTTCTCTCCTTCCACAATCAGGTGTTTGAACAAGAGGTGACAGTGTTCAAGTTTTCTCTGGGGATGTAAGGTAGAACAAGATAAAATCAAAAGTTGGATCATGTCATGATATACATTTACTGAGACAAAAACATCTCTATCCTAAAAGAGTGTATGTTTGTAGATTTATTTTTAAACTAATGATTCACTGGATATGTTGCAATTTTTAATGGGGCATGAGTAATGCCTGGGAGTCTATTTTAATGTGGGGGAAATCTTGACATTTTTGAAGGGAATTCTCTGGTGTTGTTTCTATGGTAACTTTTCTAAGGGGATGATATTTTTTAATTTGATTTTTAATTGTGATCAACAGTAGAGTAACTAAAATATTGAACATAAAAGAAAAGAAATCATATTTGTTATGAGCCCTTTCAGACCAAGAGGAGACCAAGGTAGCAGTTGCACCTCACTTAAGCCCCCAACTTTCTGTGGTTCATGAACTTGACTTGGGGTTTTGGAGGCAAGGGGGCACGGTGAGAGGCACAAGCATATTTTGGGGAACATAGTGGGGTTACAGCCAAGTAGTCCCCAGTAGTCCCCATTCAAATGTTTGGTTTAGTGAAGGCAGGATAATCAATCTCAAAGCTTTACTTAGCTAAAGAAACAAAACTATTAAGACCAGTCAATTAGAGTTAATGACATAGGAACATGAAGGCCTTAAAGAATATTTTCATGCATCCTTTCCTCAAAAGCATCTTCTCAATTCCCTCGAAGAGCTGAACAGCAGAATCTTTTTATTAATCACAGTTACAAGTCTTAAAACTTACTGTACATGTATGTTTTAAAACAGTGAAATACTTTCAGGCACAGTTTCCTTTTACCTGTGAAGTCAGACCCTAGTGTGCTTTTTTCCTACAAGCAGGGCTAGGTGGTTGGAAAAGGTGCAAGCTTTGATCGTGGCACACATTTCCTGGCCTCTGAGGTGCCTCTGGGAGAGTTACACTTTCATGCACCAAACAATTGATCCAGGCACCAAGCCTGTATTCCCTGAGTATATTTAAAATCTATCCTGAGATCCCCATGGTACCTCAGGGACCTCTGAGGCCAGGACCAGAAGGAGGCTGGAAGGACTTCCAGCGGCAAATTTGCCATAAGTACTGTTCCCCATTAATTTCCTTGAATTCACAAGGAAACGTAACACATAAAACTTAGAAGCAGCTGTGTTGGAGACTGTCTAAGTCACTGTGGAAAACTAAACCCTATACATTGTTTTGGGTGTAAACCCCTAAATTTTCCTGAGCTCCATGTCTGAAAGGGCTGCATCATATGTATAACTGACAATTTATACATTGATATGGAATTAAGTGAAATATTTAAGATTTATTGAAAAAGATTTTGTAAAAAGTTATCATACACAGAGTGATTAAAAGGAGGGAAGAGGTGAGGTCTTTCCTTCAGAAGACTGAGCAGATCACCAAAAAAAGTGAGAAACAGAACATCTTCTCAGAAGCTCTGGCTTTCCCCCTGCAATTAGCTTTTCATGAGAGGCTTGTCAGTGCACGTCTTATCAAGCTCTGACATGACCCCTCCACTCTTTGCCCTTCTGAAACTCTGACAAAGTTAGGGGAATACAGTGATGGAACCCTTGGTGTCACTTGTAAGACCACTTCTGAGGATGAAAGCTTCTGCTCATATAAATCAGCACCATCATTCTTCTTCTTCCATTTAAAAGAATGAGACTTCATGATAATCACTTCAAGCACCAAGTGTCTGAGTCCAGGTAAAGCTCAGGGACCATACCTACATCTACTGGGGATTGACATAACTGTGTCAGTGACTCTAAAGTCTTACTGGTTTAACTGGAATTCTAAATCTGAATTCTGTTTTGAAATCAGTTGAAAAAATCTGCTGGGAAGGTGTGTGCATGCCACACTAAGTGGAAAACATAGAATAGGTGCTTTTTTAACAACCTTTCTGATTTTATATGTAATCTGATGATACATATTTAAAGCACATATTTTTAAAATGACTGTGTGACACATTCATGCTAGCACATTATCATTAGCATGATATCACACATGATTATTTATCTAGGTTTTATAGCTTGTGTTTGCTTAAACTGATGCAGTCACCTTTTTCTCTGTAGCCAGAAAAGGCAACGTTTTTCAATGTTCTCAAATGCTTGTATGACTCAGAGAAGAAAGGGACTTTCTGAAAGTTACCTAGTCTCTATCCTCCTTCCTATAAGTGTCAGGATCTTCCTTCTCTTTTTGGTAAGTGTTCATATTTTCAGGATTCTAGTTATATTACAAATGCCACAGACATAGTGCCCACTTGCTTTACTGGCTAAGGGCCTGCTTCCAATGAAGAAGGGACATTTTGTCATTTCTTCAGTAGGAGGAGAAAAAGAGGAAAACCCTGGTAAATTGCTTTCTAAAATAGGGAAGTGGGGTGTGGGTGGAGGTGGTGTCTTTATTAGATACAGTGAAAGTACATTTAGGATTTTACTGGATGTCTTCCATCTTTGCCAAGTTATCCATTGAAGCCCAGCTCCAGGACCAGTATTCCTGGTAATATTCCTAACGCTGCTCAGGCTTCCACTGCTTCTGTGTGTCACAACATAAAAGCAAGGCTCTTATCAGGGACACTAAAGCAATGGTAGCAGCAACTGGAAATCTAAAATAAAGTGGAGTACTACCAGTACATGAACTTCAGTTGGCCAGACAGTGCTCTGCAATTCTGACTTTCCACAAAACTTTGTGTATGAGTTTAAATGCTGTATCCATCCGTCTTCATCGAAGACATTGCTGAGTATTCCACAGAGATGGTCATTCTCTGCAGTCAGAAATGGAAGATTGGTGCCAAAAGAAACTCACTGGGCCTGTATGAAGCACACAAGAACTTTGTAAACTGTCTGCTTCAGAACTTTAAACTATTTATAAAAGCATTTTATTAATTTAAATTTATAATGCAAACAATTTAAAGCTAATAAAAATGTTCTAACAACAGATTGAGGTAAGATGGAAGTGAATTTCGATCAATATAATGAAGGACAATTTTCTAACATAATCTATGTTTGTCCTGAGGCTACCAGTATTAGGAGATAAGATAGAAAGAACAATACCTGTGTCAAAGGCAGAAAAAACACATCTTGATTTCAGATCTCCTTCAGATTTGCAGTACTAGCTACTATTCTGAAAATACTTTTTCATAGTTAAACTGTACTAGTTTGTTTTCATCTCAGGAAAGAAGAAACAAACACCCTTTCCAAAATAGCACTTTAACAAACTAATCTGCTGATGTTACAGTAGAGAAAACTGGTACCTCACAGTTCTCTGAATTCCTGGCACATACAGTACAGATGCATAAAAGGAGTCCAGCATTTCAGTGATAGCCACATTTTGTTACAACAGGATCACAGTGTAAAATCATGCAATTCTCATCATGTTTTGCCATTAAACATGTTTTAAGTTGGCATTTTTATAGAAGCTTCTTAACCAGGCTTTCATAATAATAGTATTTAGTCTCATGTTAAAAGTTAGATTAATATTTTATCTCTATTCTATGGATATAAACCTAATCACGATGGAATTAAAGTTTCAGTAGTGCAATTTTATTATTTTTTGTGGAATACCAATTTACATAAAGCCTCACTCTGAAAACATTTGCTACTGTGTTCCAGGTGCTATTCAGATTGGTTCTGTTGATTTATATTTGATTTCCTAGAATGGAGGGGGCAGAATTGGGCCCTAGAAAGACACTCAAAACATTCTGTGTGAAGGACATGTTTCAAAACACCTGCTGTGACTCCTAAGGTATTTTGAAACTTTGTCTTCAATATTTAGTTTTCCTTCAGCTGATGCTGCTGCTCAAATATTTGAAGGATAGAATTATTACTGAATTAGGTAGAATGACACTTTTTCTTTTTTGACATAGCTACTAACAAGACTCTTCTGTCTTGTCCTGTGCTTTATCTCAAGAAATGGGTGCACCTGCAAATCTAGAACATGTCAGCTTTAATTAAATTGAATATTAAAAATGCAATTCATCCACTGGTCTTGTAATATTTTGTCTGTGGATCAGTAAGCATCACAGGCAAGTGGATCAGAGAGATCTAATAGCTTTGGGTTTTTCTAAGTTACCTGGGAAAATGTAATAAAGTAAAATCTTCATTTGTTTAAAAATGTCTATAAATGCATCCAGTTTTATCTCACTGATTACCTTTATAAGCAATACATTATCAGAATGCCACTTTTACAGGGCTACATCAGTCTCCTGAAAGACTGAACTGACCTTTTCAGACTATTGGACCTCATTTCACTAGTGGGAACCCCCAAACATTTCTGCATCTCTTTCCTATTTAAAAATAAACAGTGAAGAGGGCCAATGTGAACAGAGGAAAATTTGCATCTGAGTTTGTTTTGATGAAGCATAGAACTATTTTATTTATTGAAACTGTATTAATGTAATTAAAATAAATGGAAAATGTGCTCTTTACTTAATTAATATTTTAAGCTGTCTCTGAAGAATAGTATGCAGCTTGAATTTAGTTATCATTTTTAAACTGCAAGACAGATTAATTAGATTCAAATCTTAGCCAGAAAGAAATAATTTTCTTAATAAAGCTAAGAGCTCTAGAATTTACTTGGAAGTAGAATGTGTCTGTTGTTGATCGTCACAGATGAGCATGAGAAGATAAGACATAAAAACTCAATGGAGTCTAGTGGTTAAAATCCTGCTAACTCTACTTTTAAATTATGGTCGTAGGCATTGGTTTTATTTATAAGAAAGGTGTGGTGTTTTCAAGACATGGGAGTTCTGCCTCTTTCTTAATACTTGTATTCCTAAAGTAATTTAAATGCATGTGGTATAGGAAGTTAATATTTGAAAAAGATGTTTTGTTCATAGGAGTGAAGGAAATTCAACTTTGATTTTAAGATCCACATGAACAGAAAATCTGTGGAAAATCCTCTACGACATATTCGGATCTGTATTTAATGAGCAAGGCTCCAAAGGATAACTGATAAATAAAACAAGAAATGAGATTAAATGGTGTTTTAGCTTTATCATACATGCTTTAAAAGAATGAAAATCTATTTCATGCTGTACATTGTACATGCATTTGCCGAAAGAAGTGGCTACACTTAGAAGTGCAGACAGATCTGTAGTCAGAAATCAAGTCAAAATGGTCAGTGTGGTTTTCAGTGCCCAGTTATGAAGAAGAGATTTTTAGGGAGTCCTGACAAACATTGGTGGTTCTCAGGCAAGAGTTTTGTTCTGTGCAAAATGGAAATACGTTTCAGCATCATTCTCACTGAAATTGCAAGATTTAGAATATTTTGAGTTTAGGCATAGTTCAAATACAGCTCTTGAATTTGGATGAATGTTAATGTGAATCTTCAAAATACCGGTATTTTTAGATGCGCTAAACCCAAAGAAACTGTCTCAAAGTCATTTAGACTTTCAATGTCAACTTTTTTCTGAGAAAAATGCATGAAACTTTCTACAAAATTTTTAATGAAGTGCTGCTGATGTCAGGGTTTTTTTGTTTTCCCAAATTTAAATTAATTAAATCGTATGAGAAAATTTATCAGTAAGTTAATTCACAATTATGTGAGCAGTAGTTCTATAGATACTTTAAAAACTGATTTTGAATTCAAAATTAGTAAACAATTGAAAATTATTTCTTCTGTCTCTAAACACCTTCTACATTTTTAATGAATAACGCGTTAAACAATCTATGTTTAAATAATTTCTCCCTGTGACATAACCCTCACAAGTATTTGCCATTGCTTCAAAGGTCATATTTAGAATGTGATAAAAGTAATGAAAATTAGGTAAACACGAAAATTATTTTAAATTTCACCACAAATTTCTCAAAATCTCACTGTTAAAAAAAATATGTTTTAACTAGTATTTTGCTGTCTCTTGACACTTGGCCAGTCAAATTCATGTTCAACCCATTCAGAACTGACAGTTCTGAAAAGATGCAATATTTCCCCAAGAAATGTTAATGAATATATTTTTAAATACGAAATACAAACTGCAAAGCTAATGGAAGTATTTATCAGTTTCAGACAGTTCATTAGAAGGATCAATATGCAAACACACGTGTCCTTTTAATGAAATCTCCTGGCGGGTTCATTTATCTTTCAACTTAAACAATGCAGGTTAGTGAGCAAATTATGTATGCTCTGGCTCTTCTGGGGGCAGGAGAATATCAGACGGAGGGGGTCCTCTCAGGCTGACAGACTGACAAAGCAGTACGTTTAGACCATGCACTACAAACGTGGCTGAGGAAATGTTTAGAGAAGCCAAAGTTGTGTTAATCTGTGAGAACATTAAGCATTTTCATGAGCAGAAGCCAGGTGAGGAGTTCCTCTCCTGCCCGGAAACCTTCTTGTCAGAAACGGTGGTGATGTAAAGAGCATCTTCCTCACCCTGGAATGGGTGGGTGAGCTGAGTGTGGGTGAGATGTTAGTGGGGGTGAGCCCACGGCACAACCGCTCTGCGCTTTCTGGACACGGCAGAACGGCCCTGTACAGGGGATGGTGATGACATTTCGGTGCTGTCCTACAAGTTTAAGTGAAGTGTCGCTCTGGGGCGGGGCGGGGACGCTCTGGGACCTCATGCGGCCCTTGTCCTTCCTTGGCTCCCCGCACAGGTGCATATGCCTTACCCAGGTGCCGGCTGCTGAGGGGCGCTGGAAGGATGAATGCTGTCGGGGGGGGGAAGTGGGAAAAGGAAT
>NW_008237221.1:2214145-2214982 GCF_000691975.1 Corvus brachyrhynchos | reverse complement strand
GGAGGAGAAGGGGAAGGGAAAGGGGTAAGGCAAGAGGAAGGAGAAAGGGAAAGGACTGCCCGCCTCCACGGACAGAGGAGAGCCAGCTCTGCCCTGCCTGCCATCCCCAGACGCAGTGACAACGGGAAACAATGGGGACAGGGAAGCGGGAGGGCTCTTCATCGGCGGGGGAAGGGGGATCGAAGGGTCCTGCCACCCGCGGCCGGCAGCCCCCCTGCCGTTCCCCGCCCGCTCTTGTCCCGCTCTCTCAGCCGGGGCACTTCGTGGGCAGATGCTGTGGGGGTGCCCAGCAGCGTGTTTGTCGGCGGCATGCGGGAATTTGAGGGAGGTGGGGAAGGCTGCGGAGTCCGTTTCGTTGTAAGGGTCGGTGCTGCCCCGGGCACCTGCGCGGGAGCGTGGCTTTGACTGGGAGTTACGGGTGTGCGGCGCCGGGCACCGCACGGCCCCGCTCGCCCGCACCGGCTCTGAGCAGTGCCTGCCGCGATTTATCGAACTGGACTTCGTCACTGTCCCGGGGCTGGTCGGAGCACACTCCTCCTTCCTAATTTCGTGTGTCATTTGGAGAACGAGGACGAGAGGAGAGAAAGTTTGGGTCTCCTTTGCTTGGCAATGTGTGGATTTTTTTTTAAGGTGGAAAGTCTTTTCAGGAAGAAGCATTGTGAGCTCCTTTGCCATATTGTGATGCAAATGATTTATAGCTTTTCCTTGCTGTCCTTGTTTGATTTTATTTTTGGCTTTCCGTCATTGTTCTACCCTCCAATTCCATCTTGCAAGAGAGACAAAAAAAAAAAAAAAAAAAAAAAAAAAAAAAAAAAAAAAAAAAAAAAAAAAAAGGGG
>NW_008237221.1:2209409-2213340 GCF_000691975.1 Corvus brachyrhynchos | reverse complement strand
TGCGGGCGTGCGGCCGCGGAGCCCCATCCCCGGGCGGGGACGGCCGCGGGGCCCGGCCCGGCTCCCTGCGAGACGGGGCGGCTGCTCCACCGACGGATCCGCCAGCACTTGCCAGCATTACCGAGAGCCGGCTCGCTTGCTGGCACTCGGCTGTAAGGGCGCCTTATCTAATCCCTGAATTATGTGCCTTCAGCATCAGCATTAGATCAGCGCTGGCGCTGCGACTCGTGTTTCTCTTGCTAGCTGAAGATACTTGATTAAGCTCGGCTATCGCTGACCGTCCCCTTGGCTCAGGCTCTGACACTCTGTGACTTAGACCTGCTGAGTCCCTCTCTTTCACGGTTTTACTCTGGCTAGCAAAGCCTGGGGCTGCAGAGGAAACCTGCTTCCTGGTGCACCCACTCTGCTGTTTTGCCCTAACTGCCCCCGAGTCCTTAGAGACGGGAATCGAAGTTTCTTCACCGTGGTTTCTTCACCGTCTCCGCGCCCTCCTTTTCTTGCTGCCACCTCAGAGGTGCACTGTGCGGCTTCGGACAGAATGGGCCACGCTCCTCCGTCTCCGACTCACCTACCTCTTCCACAGGCATGGATGTGGCTGTCCGGTTTCCTGAGTTGTGTGTTATCCCTACAGTGTCTCAGTGATGCTGTAGGCTTTTGTGCTTTACTCTTTATCTGATTGCCGACTTCAAAACATACCCAGATCCTCAGGAAAATCTTGAAGCTCATTGAATTTCCTCTTTCACAACCTTATTCTTTCCATGTCACAAACTTCTTTGGGGTGCTTGGATGTTCTGGCATTTCAGCATCACCTTGTAGTGGGATTCAGAATAATAGCTCTAATTTCTTGTAACTCTAACCAGAAACTTCACTTCTGTTTGCCTTTAGGAAGCCAGAAGAAAATATCTGCCATTGATCAAGGGATCTTTGAACTCAGGGAATTCTTGATTGTATTCAGTCATTGTTCATGGTATTAATCCTACTAAAAGGTATAGAGACGATCCAGAGTGCTTTGTGGTGTTGAAGGTTGTGGAAAGATCATTGTACTCCTACAGATGAATAGATCTGTGGCTCTTGCAGTGACCTTTCTCAGTGATTTGAATAAGCTGCAGTTCCCAGAAATCCATCTGCCTTTTGTGTTTGTCGATTTGTCTAATCTTTCCAACCCCTAAAAGAAGCAAAAAGTACCTTCCCATCCGATTTCATCCTCTCGAGTAAAAGCGTTAAATTGACCTCGTTTCAGGTGATGAACTGACATTTTGCTGAAAGTGATCCTGGCATCAGGCGAGCTTTCTGGGGAGAGAAGGAGCGGGTGTGAGCAGGGAGTCAGAAGGTAGTGGCCCCAGAAATCTCTTAGTAACTCTAAAGATTGTACCTTAAAACACCAACAAGTAGTCTGGACCAAACAGCTTCGGAGTGCAGTGCTGAACACAAGGAGTGTTACATGCACAAAAGGTGAACATCCCCAGGCCCTGCTGCCCCAGCCTAACCTGGCTGGGAGCACAGTAGGGGAGGAGACGCAGCAACCAAAACTGAGGGAGATGCTGCTTTCCCTTCCTTCTGTTTTGTTTTCTTACTTTATGAAAGGTAGAAAATCTTCTCTGTAGCTTTCCTGGGACAGATTGCGGTAGCCAGGCTCCTCCTGACGTAAAGTGTTTCTCTGGTTTTCTAGTAACCTATCAAAACTTAACCAGCAGAGTGTATCAACCTATGTCTCAGATAACCTCTGAGAGAGGGAAATTACTAGAGGTGAATTTAAGTTTAGATTTATATAAATGAGCAGATATACACTGATGTGTGTATATATATATGAACACATACACACACACAAATTATACATATATCTATGTATAGATACGTACACAGATCCCACACATCCCTTTCCTCATGCTTTCTATATAAGGAAATAATACGCATATCCTTTATGTTTTCTTTTAATGTCAGTGGCTGCAACTGTTAACACAGGATATTCCTTAGAAAACAAACAAACAATGAACCAAAACTTATTTTAGTGAAGTTTATTTTTAAGACTAATGGTTTTCTTGTAGAATTCTTTTTTTCTGCCTAGGTACTTTTTTCCCTCCTTGAATGGCATATTTGCAAGTACAATTTCATCTGCACAGAGGAACAATAGCTTTCAGTTGCACAAAGGATTTCTCCCACCCTGAATCCAAACCACAATGCCTCTTGCTCTGATAATAGCTTCTGAAAAGATTTTGTAATGCACAGAATTAATACATGATTATTTCCGCCTCACTTCTCTCATTTATTAGATTCTATAGTGAATTCCAAATTAAAAATAGCACCTCTTGAGTTTCTTAACATTCTAATATTTTGAAACAAATCATGTTCTGAAGTTCCTCTTTTTGCCCATATTTACTAAGAAATCTTATTTTTTTATTATTGTTGAGAAACAAAACTGTTATATAAATGTAAAAATCGAAGCATGCAAAAATTGCAAAAAATTATAATGTTGAGTTGTTTAAAAATGAATTGTAGTGATTTTTCCATTGCTAACTGGAAGAGTGGTCAGGTGCAGTAACTGGCAAATTGGGTTTTAAATCTTTTTAAATTTATGAAGCAAAACAAACCCTCAACTTCAGTTAGAGTTTTGCAAGGACCAGAATCATGCCCTGTGTCCTAAAGTAAATAATGAAGTGTAATTCTGCTGGGGCATCTGGATGGTGAGCTTCCACATCACTGCATGGGGAGCTCCTCTGCTCTTACAAAGACTTTCTGCCACACTTCCAGCATAGGTGTGAGAACTTATTTACATGAAAGCGTACATTAAATATTTACTGACATTTGCCTGGAATTCGTTTGAAATGTCGACTGTTCTGCTGCATCATGGGATGACACCGCGGAACGGGATGCTGCTCTTTGATTAGAACAGTGATTTGTGACTCCAGTGTTATGGCTGCTCTAGTTAATGAGTCACTTTTGGGTGTATATCAAATGTGTTCTGTCGAGGGACTGGGAAAGCCTACATGAGATCAGACCCTAAGTATTTTTTTCTTTCCTCTTAAAAATCCACAGACCTTCATAGAAACAGTGTACTTCAAGTAAACACTGTGTGTGTGCTAGGTGCACTGTTGTTCTCTGCCTTCTAGCATTTAAGCTAGGTCAGGCTGTTTCAAAGCAAGTAAAGACTGGATGAACACCTCCAAAGCCTCTTCATTCAGATTCACTTTCTAAGCCATTCATTTAGAAATTAGTTGTTTTTCCTTCATTGGGACCCTGTGATACTCCACACTTTTCGAAGGAGAAAATCATTCAGAGGAATGTCAATATATTCTGTTATATGAAGTTTAAAAAATGCATAGTTACACGTAGCTGAGTTTAATATTTAATTGCATGTAATTTATGTGGTCTATTTATTTGTTAAGCCTTGGGTGGGGAGGTAATTTGTTTTTCTTGTTATGCAACAGCTATTGTTCCCCTTCCACCCCAGGCACACGCACCATGGCACACGCACCATGGCAGCCCCAACCAGCACAGGGAGAGGTGTTCTGCTTTAAAAGACATCCGACTGTAAATGTCAAATTCATAAATATTTAAACACTTTTCTTTCAATTTCAAGTCAAGGCTGACAGGACGCCTCTAATTAACCCTGGACTCCGTTTCAGGCTGGGGCCTTATTGCAGGGAAGAATCAGGGGGTTAGGCGAGGTGGGGAAATCTGTGCTCCTGGCTAGAGGCAGCGGGGGCGGCTGGGGGGAGAGGTGGGAGGAGGGAGGGAGCTGGTAACTAACAGTTCGGATTAATTTTTACTCGTTTCATAATGTGGTGTTTGGTCAGGCATCGAGCAGGATGAAAGGGCAGCGGGTTTCTCCAACTGCCTTGGGGACAGTGGGGGCTGTGTCCTGATGGGACGTACCTGGGGGGACCGGGCCCGGCTACCCTCTGCGGTTCCTGGTGTCCCCAGCCGGGGCCCG
>NW_008237221.1:2208432-2209007 GCF_000691975.1 Corvus brachyrhynchos | reverse complement strand
CGGCCGGGGCCGTGGCGAGCCCCCGCCTCCCGAAAGCCTGTCACAAGGGACACGGCTACGCTGACTCCCCCAGGGCAGACGCTTACCGAGGTGTAAGCAATGCCGAAAGCCCCGCGGAAGGTTTCTAACTCTTCCCCGTGTTTCAGGCTACCGAGTGCAGCTGTACGCTGAGAGTATGTAGGGGGGGCTCGTCGAGCAATTCTTTTGTCAAGGGCAGCCAGCTCAGGGGACGGCAGCCCCAGCTTTGCGGGAAAAACTGCCTGGCAAAGTCGGAAACAACATCTAAAATCGCTCTAACTCCAGTGGGAGAAAGAGCCCTGCCACCCTTTTTCTTCTGCATGTTTACTCGGAGCTTTTGACAGCACTTTGCTCCCATCATTGTCATCGTTTCTCTCGCATAGCCCTTTTCCCGGGTGCTTGGTGCGGCTCCGTCACACAGCATCCGGAGAAAGAAAATCGTTTAAAACCGTGGTAGAGAAAGCAGAGAAGTAAGGCTTAGGGCCAGTACCCGAAACTGCCCGCCAGCCTCCTTCCTCCCGTCGGTGCCCCTGCGCCCACCCGGGGGCCGCGGCGGC
>NW_008237221.1:2206902-2207888 GCF_000691975.1 Corvus brachyrhynchos | reverse complement strand
CCCCCGCCGCCCCGCCGGGGCGCACGGACCGGCAATCCTCCTCCGCGCGGCGCATCCAGGCAAGAAAATCCGGGAGTCTGACTGAACCTGCATTTCCATTAACTCAGACTCAGCCCCGGCTAATCCGCAGCACTGAAGGCAAGGAGGCTAATTAATGACAAGCTTTTACAGTCAAGAACAGCGATAATTGCTTTGGTGGCCTTTATGATTACAAGATAAAAATGGACCGGGCCTGACATAAGAGCCACTGTGTACACTGCAAGACAGGAGGAAATTAAGAGCTGGCTAGCTGAATACGGAGCAGAAAATTACTAATAGAGGAGAGATAATGAATAGGCCGGCTAGGCATTCATGGGGAAAAATCCATTTTGTTACCACGAGAAATTAGGTGGTGGAAAGGAGTTTGCTAATTGTTCTCATCTTGTAGCAACCAGGACTGAGGCAGGGGCGTGCTTTTCAATTCATTTCCCTGGTAATTGTGAAAGGGGGAATGCAGGCCAAATGAGTCTTGCTGCAATTTGCGCGCCTGGTCTTTTCATTTTCATGTTGCGTTTTTAATTGTTGCTAATATAGCTTATAATGAAGCTAATGAGGGGAAATTATTGTACAACTTTTTAGCACATGGAGACAAGTGAAATGCACTAGAAGGATTCTGTCCTATTGCTGCAAAAATAATAGTAATCTGGAGGAGTTTGGAACTATCGGGGTTTTTTTAAGCCGCTTGCCTCTACAACAGACAAAAGGAAGGATCGCCACCTACTTTTTTTTTTTTTCTTTCCCTGTGTTTTATTTTTCACTAAGAAAAAAAAAACAGTACCGGATTTTCCCTTGCTGCGCCCCTCGCAGCCCTTGGCCCTCGATGCGGTGCGAGGGGGGCTCGGAGCCGCGGGGCGCTCCGCGGTGCTCGCGCTCGTCCAGCGCGTCCGCCTCCGCCTCTCGGTAGTTAAGTGCGAGCCGCCGGAGGGGAGGGCACGGAGCGAGGCAGG